>NW_011494900.1:2463026-2486267 GCF_000754665.1 Bison bison bison | reverse complement strand
GGTGCTGGCGGCCGGCTGGTAGGTGATAGTCCGTAAGAGCTCCATGGTCGCCTCGTCGCCTAACACTACCGGCCACCACCTCCGAGGCGCGGACACACGACCGAGCCGGCCTCTGCCCTCGAGCTCCTCCCCGCGGCAAACCTCCCGCGCCCGACGCCTCGGTCCACTTGTGCGAGTGTGAACGCCGGGCGAAGTCTTATATATGGGCTGAGAAGGGGGCGGAGAATCGAAACGGAACGTGACGTCATGGGCGACGCCCCGCCCACCGGCCTCCAGAGCGCGCGGGGCCAGGCGAGAGGTCGCTAAGGGCCGATGGGTTTCCGCTCGCAAGCCGGGTGCGAAAGCGGGCGGTCTGGCCGCGGGGGAGCGCTCCCCGCCATGAGGAGGCGGACACAGGCGTCTGGCCGTCCTCGTGACCAGCACCCCGTTCTTGGAATGTTCCGAACTTCTAGGTTTGAAGTAGAAACCTGGGGGCCGACGCCTCGGCCCCGCCCCGTGGCCCGCGGCGCTGCGGTCATCGCAGGTTCCCTCCCCCGCAAAGCCCTTGCGGACCGCCCCGCAACCTGACGCCTCCGGTGTCATGGGGTGACTGTGGCCAGAGTCCACTGCACAGGCACGTGAGGCTTCCCCCGGGCCACCTGGGAGACCGGGCTGCCGCGGACCCCGCGCTTTTACCCTACCAGTTCCTGTCTAGAGGGTCCCTCCAAGGAGGCCGTGCCCCTGAAAGGCAGGGGTTCCCGGAGCAGGGTCTTCCGAGCTCCCCGCTGCTTCTGAACGAGGCAGACTTCGGCTCAGGCCGGTCGGCTGACCATGGCCAAGTCCCACTTAGTGCTCATCACCCTAGATCAAGCCTTTATCTGAAGTCAGGCTCTTAACCTTGGAGAGGGAAGCAGTTGCCCGGGAAAGATTTAGCCTTCAGGATGTCCGAAGACTGGGAGCAAAGGCGCCATCTCGTGGAATGTGCCAGAAGCGCAGTTAGCGGTTGGAGTAGGCCGCGGTATGGGCTTTCTTTGACAATAAGTGCTGTAATCCGGCTCCTGGTGCTGATTATGGTTTTACAATCGAAATCATCTATCTCTTCTTCCGAAGGGGTTATGCAGACTGCGTCGTTTAAATGGCTCATTAAGCCACGAGGCTGCTCTGGTGCTGAGAGAGGCAGTCTTAGGCCTTTCAAATGGAGAGAATTGGAGCATGAGGGAGGAACATAGCGTAGTGAATTAAAACACGGCTTAGTTTCCTGTTTGCAGATTTTACGGTTAAGATTTGCTAACCTAGGAACACCATTCTTTCTTGCTGTAATGACGATAGTATTTTTATGTGCAGTACACCATATTTAGTGTTTTCAAATGCCTTATTTAATTCTGCATCCGTTTTAAGTAGAAAATACTGTTATTCCCATTTTACAGATGACGAATCTGGGGTTTAAAGAATTTAAGTAACTTCTTATATAGTCTCTCTGTATAAATATTTAGTAGATCATCCAAGTTATGTTAATGAGCAGTAGGCAAATTTTTAAATCTAAGATAAGATATATTTCACAATATTTCAATAGTAATTTCCAGTTCTATATAGAACATCAGGTTAATAACCCCCTGGAAAGTATTTAGAAAAGGGTTGGCTCAAGTCGAGATACCATCAAGGAGCCTGGGAAATCCTGTGGATAGAGGAGCCTGCTGGGCTATACAGTTCTTGGGGTCGCAAAAGAGTTAGCAACAGGACTTAGCAACTAAAGCAACGACAACAATGCCTGTTATCAGTGACTTAGGTATGCATGGTTTCAAAGACTCTGTCTCAAGTACTTCCCGGTAATGTAGAAAAGAGTGCCATTGGCATTACAAAGCAGAAAGAGAAAGTCTTCTGTGACTCTTCCTTTTTGATTCCGTAAACAGGGCAAGCCCAGGCATGTTTCTTATAAAGTAAAAGTGAACTTTACCCCCAAATTGTCAGGGCTGGAATAAGGGGTGGACCTAGAGGTAGACATGAAGACTTATGTAATCTTCCTCTTTAAAGTTAAACCTAGGGGTGACCTTTGACCCCCAGATTTAGGCAGAGTTGTTTACTAGCCTGTAGTAGGCTTGCTGGTTTCGCAATTACTACCTAAATTTCCAGAGCTAATTTTACACCACGTCTATTTTATCTGCTGATAATGAACTTTTAAATCTAATTTGTTTATGACTTTCTATGATAAAAGGACTGTGAAGAATAGTCATGATATTTTTATTATTATTTCCATTCTTTGATTATCATATATTATTGTATATCTCTTTACCAAATTTACTTAAGCATTTGATGCACTGTTGAACATGCCATAGGAAATTCAGGTCTATCCTCCAAAACATTTGAGCACTTACTAAAATACTAACATGTATATGTGTTATGGAGTCTTCTGTCCAATTATGAAAAATCTGATTTTTTTTTTTTGGTTTCTAGTGCCATCATGTGGACAGAACTAAAATTATTAGTAGAGCAGAAAAGGAAATAAATGTACTTTCAAATGGAGATAAATCTTTAATTAAAAGATATTTTCCTGTAGTTCTCTAGATTTAATGTAAAGCAGTATCCTAATATTATTTTTAGTGAAACTTGACACACTGATTGCAAATTTTATATGAAACTGTAAGTGATCAAAAAGAGCAAAGTAACTTTACAGAAAAATTAGGAGAAGGAAGGTCTTTCCTCTGCCAGTCATCAAGACTGTAAGTTATTAATTTGCTCTATTAAGCTAGAGCAATGAAGAAAGTTTGGTCCTCTCACAGGGATAGACTAACAAGTGAAATAGTTTAAAGAGCCTAGAAATAAAGGCACATGTATATAGAATTGTATATGAGCCTGGAAATAGATGCACAACTATATAGAATTGTGGTATATGAGCCTAGACATAGATGCGTGTGTATGGAGTGTTGTAGTATATGGCAGAGGAAGCATGATAGGTTAGTGAGGAAAGGAGACTTATCCAATAAATGGAAGTAGAAAATTGACTTTTCCATATTAAAAAAAAAAATGAAGTCTGTATCTTACACTGTATTAGTTTTCTAGGGCTGCCTTGACAGAATACCACAGTCTGAATGCTCAATTTACAGAAATTTGCTTTGTCTCTCTGGAGGCTAGAAGTCCAGGATCAAGGTATTCCTCCTGGGGCCTCTCTCTTTGACTTGGCAGTTGGCTGCCTTATCTTCTTGTCTTCATGTGATCATTCCTTTATGAGCGAGCATCCCTGGTGTCCCCTTGTAAGTCCAAATTTCCTGTTACAAGGACAGCAGTTAGACTGGATTGTGCTGTTCTGTGCTTAGTCGCTCCGTCATGTCTAACTCTTTGTGACCCCATGGACTGTAGCCCGCCAGGCTCCTCTGTCCATGGGAATTCTCCAGGCAAGAGTACTGGAGTTGATTGCCATGCCCTCCTCCAGGGGATCTTCCCAATTCAGGGATGGAACCCAGGTCTCCCTTGCAGGCAGATTCTTTACATTCTGAGCCATCAGGGAAGCCCAAGAATACTGGAGTGGGTAGCCTATCCTTTGTCCAGGGGAATTTAGGGCCCGCCCGAATGGCATTGTTTAACCTTAATCACCTCTTTAAGGCCTTATCTCTAAATACAGTCACATTCTGAGGTACTGGGGGGCTAGGGATTTGATACATGAATTTTGAGGGGAAACAATTTTTAGCCCATAACACACACAAGGTACAAAAAAAATCTACTTCAGATGGAATAAAGACTTAAAGATTAAGAACAAAGCAAAATATCAGTAGGAAACAATAGGCAACCGATGTTCAGAGCATAGGGTGGGGAAAGTTTTTTTTTATTGAGAGAGAGTTGTAGAGTTGACATGTAATACCCTGGTGGCTCAGTGGTAAAAAAAATTCACCTGCTAATGCAGGAGACATGGGTTCAGTCCCTGGGTGGGGAAGATCCCCTGGAGAAGGGAATGGCACCCACTCCAGTATTCTTGCCTGGAGAATTCCATAGGCAGAGGACCCTGGCGGGCTACAGTCCATGAGGTCTCAAAAGAGTCAGACATGACTTAGCTATTAAATAACAAACTACTAGTTTTACGTGTATAATGTTATGATTTGATATCTAATATAGGTATATGTAGATATTAATAGAGGCTTCCCAGTTGGCTCAGTGGTAAAGAATCCACCTGCCAATGAAGGAGAGACAAGTTTGATCCCTGGGTCGGGAAGCTCCCCTGGGGGAGGAAATGACAACCAACTCCAGTATTCTTGCCTGGAAAATTCCACGGGCAGAGGAACCGGGTGGGCTACGGTTCATGGGGTCACAAAAGAATTGGACACAACTGAGTGACTGAGCACACACACACACACACACACATAGATATATATGGTGAAACAGCTAACACAATTTGTATCACCACACATAGTTACAATATTTTTTCCTTGTGTTGTTACTGAGTCTGAGATAAGGAGGCTCTGATCACCACAGGCATGCTCAATCATTCAGTGAGCTCTGCTCAATGCAGGACTACAGGCCAACAAATCCAAGAGACGAGGTGTTCAGGCAAAGAATATAACTTTATTTGGAAATCTGGCTAACTGAGAAGATGGCAGACTAATGTCTCGAAATAGCCATCTTGTTGAGGTCTGGATGCCAGGTTCTGTTATAGAACCACAGAGAGAAGCTGTGAGGAACTAAAGTCAAAAGGCAAAGAGGGAGAGGAAATGAAAAAGTTAAAAGGGCCGTCAGTCTTGGAAAACATCTCCAGAAATGGCCAGCATCAGGGAAAAGAAAGAAGTGTTAGTCACTCAGTCATGTCCAACTCTTTGTGACCCCATGGGCTATGGACCCCAGGGACTGTACCCCTCTAGGCTCCTCTGTCCATGGAATTCTCCAGGTAAGAATACTGGAGTGCATAGCTATTCCCTTCTCCAGGCGATCTTCCTGACCTAGGGGTCACACCCAAGTCTTCTGCACTGTGGGCAGATTCTTTATCCTCTGAGTCACCAAGGAAGCATCAGGGAAGGGGTGTGTTAATCTCTTCTTTCTTGCAGCCATTCACAGGTGAACAGGGTCAGATTATCTCTCTGTGAGCTGAACAGAGGCTCTTTAACAGGCATAGGAGCAGGGTCTTCTGAGGTAGGCCATTATGTATGATTATAATAACAACATCAATGAAAAACAAGTCAAAGAAACATTTCCAACATGGAGTCAGAGTTGGTTCTTCTCTGCAACTGTATGATAGTAAATTTTAAGACCTACTCTCTCAACAGGGTTTCCCTGATGGCTCAGCAATAAAAAATTCGCCTCCAGTGCAGGAGACGCAAGAGATGCTGGTTCAATCCCTGGGTCAGGAAGATCCCCTGGAGGAGGAAATGACAACCCGCTCCTATATTCTTGCTGGGAAAATCTCATGGACCAGAGGAGGTCACAAAGAGTCTGAATATATGATACCATATAGTTAACTCAGGTCTTCCCTGGTGGCTCAGTGGTCAAGAATCTGTCAGCCAATTCAGGAGACATGGGTTCAATCCTTGGGTAGGGAAGATCCCCTGGAGAAGGAAATGGCAACCCACTCTAGTATTCTTGCCTGGGAAATCCCATGGGCAGAGGAGTCTGGTGGACTAGAGTCCATGAAGTTGCAAAGAGACAAGACACAACTTAGCAACTACGCAGCAACAACAGAGTGTTAACTAGAGTCAGCACCCTTTACATCCCCAGGACTTACTTATTTCATAATAGGGAGTTTGTGCCCTTTGGACCTCCTTTACCCGTGTTGCCTGCCTTCCCTGCCTTCTGTTAACCACTGAGCTATTCTCTTTGAGCTCTGAATATGAGTTCAATTTTATTTTTAAATTTCACATATAAATGAGAATATTCATTGTCTTTCTCTCTTTTATTCATTTAACATAAATAGCTCAAGGTCCATCCATCTTATTGTAAATGGCAGGACTTCCTTCTGTTGTATGGCTAAATCATATTCCATTATGTGTGTGTGTATCTAATATTTTCTTTATCCATTCATCCATTAATGGAGTTTTGTTTCTATACCTTGATGGCCTTTAAAAATGCTGCAGTGAACTTGGGAATATTGTTATTTCTTCAAGATTATGATTTCATTTCCTTTGATTATATACCCAGAAATGGGCCTGCTGGGTCATACGGTAATCCTATTTTTAATTTTTTGAGGCATCTCCATTTTGTTTTCCATAGTGCTTGTACTGATTTATATTCCCACCAATATTGTATAAGGGTTCCCTTTTCTCCACATCCACCCCAACACTTGCTCTTTCTTATCTCCTTAATGATCACCATTCTAAAGAGGTGTGAGACGAAATCTCATTGTGGTTTGGATCTGTCTTTCCTTGATGATTAATGATGTTGAACATCTTTTCATTTACTTACTGGCCTTTTGTAGGTCTTCTTTGGAAATATCCATTCAAGTCTTCTGCCCATTTTTTTAAATTGAAACATACTTGATTTACAATGTTGTATTAGTTTTTAGTATAAAGCAAAGTGATCGGATATATATGTGTGTGTATATACATTCTTTTTCATACTATTTTCCACTGTGCTTTACTAGAGGATACTGAATATAGTTCCCTGTGCTGTATGGTAGAACCTTGTTGTTTATCTATTTTGTATATGGTAGTTTGTATCTCGTCACCCCAAACTCCTGATTTATTCCCCCCTCCCACCCATTTCCCCTTTGTTGTTTCCCAGTCTCTTAAGTCATGTCCAACTCTCTGTGACCCCATAGCCTGCAGCATGTCAGGCTTCCATGTAAATTTGTTTTCTATGTCTGTATGTTTCTGTTTTGTATATGTTTCTTTGTATCGTATGTTAGATTCCACATATATGTGATATCATATGATATTTGTCTTTGACTTATTTTACTTCATGATAATCCCTAGGTCCATCTGTGTTGCTACAGATGGCATTATTTCCCTCTTTTTTGTTGCTGAGTAGGATTCCATCATGGACCTGTGCCACATCCTTTTTATTTATCATCTCTCTATGGACTTTTAGGTTGCTCCCATGTCTTGGCTATTGTCAGTAATACCACTGTGAACATTGGGTTGCATGTATCTGTTCAAATTAGATTTCTCCAGATATATGCCCAAGAATGGGATTGCTGGATCATATATGTTCTACCCATTTTTAATCAGATTACTTACCTCTTTACAGTTGAGGTAAAGAGGTAAGTAAGTAACTCCTTATTAGATACCTGATTTGAAAATATTTTCTCTCATTATGTAGGTTTTCTTTTCATTTTGTGGATGATTTCCTTTGTTGTGCAAACACTTTCTTTGATGTAGTTCCCCTTGTCTATTTCTCGCTTGTATTGCCTTTTGCTGTCAAATCCAAGATATCGTAGCCAAGACTAATGTAAAGGACTTTATCCCATGTTTTCTTCTAGTTTTGTGGTTTCAAATAGTTAATCTATTTTGAGTTGACTTTTGTGTGTGGCATAAAGATAATGGTCCAGTTTCATTCTTTTGATGTGACTATCTAGATTTCCCAGCACCATTTATTGAAGAGACTATCCTTTATATATGTCCAAAAATATATTATGGGAAAAGAACAGTCTGTTCAATAAAGGCAAAGATTTTTCAATGTGCAAATCCCATTAACCATATAACAAGAAATTGATAAATTTGGCTAAATTAAAATTAAGAAATTTGATCATCAAAAGACACTTTAAACTAAAAAGACAAGCTATAAGTTGGTAGAAAGATTTGTATACATATAACTAAAAGAAATAGAAAGGACTCCTACATATTGGCAAGAAAAATGACCCAATATACATAAAAATAAGTAAACGATATAAAGTATTTAATAGAAAAGGAGCTACTTATAGCCAATAAATAAGGTGAGTTTCTCAAAGTCAGTAATAATTAGGGAAAGATAAATCAAGACCATTTAAGCTCATTCAACAGGAAAAGGTTAGGAAACCTAAACATATCAAGTGTTGGAAAAAAAGTAGATGAGCAATTTGTATGTACAATTTTGCTAAGAGTGTGAGTTGATCATTCTTACACCCTACAACCCATCAAGAGATATACTTGCACATATGTACCAGGAGACACATATACAAGCAGTCTCATGGCAGTGCTTTCAGTGATTGAAAAAAGAAAAAAACCCACATAGACCAAATGCCCATAAGATAGAAGAAGGGGTAAATAAAGAGTGGTGGTTGTTCAGTCACTCGGTCATGTTCGACTCTTTGCGATCCCATGAATTGCAGCATGCCAGACTTCCCTGTCCTTCACTGTCTCCCAGGGTTTGCTCAAACTCATGTCCATTGAGTCAGTGATGCTGCCCAACCATCTCATCCTCTGTTGCCTCCTTCTCCTCTTGCCTCAGTCTTTCCCAGCATCAGGGTCTTTTCCAGTGAGTTGGCTCTTCCCATCAGGTTACCAGAGTATTGGAGTTTCAGCTTCAGCACCAGTCCTTCCAATGAAAAGGATTGAGAAAAGAAAAAAAAAAACCCATATAAACCAAATGCCCATAAGATAGGAGAAGGGATAAATAAATGGTGGTATGTATACATAATGGGATATTATATGAAAATCAATGAATTAACATATCTACATCAGTATGAATAAATCTTAATGTTTACTTTTTTAAAATGCAAATTAAAGATTATTCTTTTATAAAATGCAAGAACTAAATCTATTTTGTTTATAGATACATTTTTATTAATTTAAAGCACTATTTAAAAAAACACGGAAATGACAAACGGTACATTTAGGACAATAGTTATTTTACCTTGTGTGAGTGAGGCCAGGGATATAATAGAAGGAAAGAACATGCACATCTGTACTGTCAGTGATCAGTTCCTGGATTGGATTATGGGAACACTCAAACAAGACGTGTGCCTGGAGAGACCAATGATATGTCATGAGCCAAGGACTATGGTTAGTCCAGTCGTGAGTACCTTAAATCCAGGTTTTAAAAAAAGAAGTACACAGTTCTGACCAGTATAATGACCAGTATAATGAGGGAAGTGAAACAATAAGAAGAACATTTTTATATATGTGTGCATTGCTAGGAGGCTGCAGGGGCTCGGCTGGCCATGTTACATCACTGAAACAGCCTGGGCACCAAGGAAGGTGAAAAGAGCCAGACCTCATTTTACGTTCATCACAATAGATCTACTTGGTTGGATATTTAAATTTAAGTTCTAATTCTTTGAAAAAGAACTTAATGAACATTAAAAGGTTAATTTTAGGATTTAAATATATAAATATGTTAAATATCTTTTATGTTAAGTTTGACACACTAGCATTTTGTAAGTGAATGAAACTCTATGGCAAATCCTGCCAGTAATCTTTGATGAAGATTTATATTATGCATTTGTCACAATAGTTGACCAAACTTTTATTCCTTCTTCTGTCTGTTTACCTGTCTACCTAACCATCTGTTTCCTGGACTTGATAATAACAGTGTTTAGGAGCAACTCTCCTTTCCCTTCATTCACTGTTCAACAAACTGAAATTACTGATTTCTATAGTGGATTTAGATCTCCCTCTACTGGTACAAAAAGATAATGCCAATCAATGCTCTAGGTTGCTTAAATGCTACTGTTCTTAGTCATACTCACCATTCCATTGCCTTATGTAGCATCAGCATAAAAAGCAAGCTCACTTTTGAATCTATCTTAAAGGACACAGCTATTTTCTGAAGTCGAATTATCTAAATTTTTATAAATAAAAATTATTATGAGCATATAGTACAAAAACAAGGTAAAGATGTTTTATTAATACTTTTCCTCACTCTTATAAATAAATACCTTTTGTCTCATTGACATCTAAAATATTTTTTTTTCAAGAACATCTTTCTCTCTTTGTGAATCCTTACAGGTTGCTTATCCTCTACACATGTACCTTCAAATTTCTTGTTCATTTAGGAGCTTTTTTCTTTTTTCTTTTTTTTTTTCTTCCAGTTTTATAGAGAAATCTTTTTCTTCTTCTTCCAGTTTCTTTTTTTCTTCTTTTCTTTTTTTCTTCTTCCAGTTTTACAGAGAAATAATCAACATATAATACTGTTTACGTTTGGAGCTTCCAGAGTAACTCAGATGATAAAGAATCTGCATGTAATTAAACCTGGGTTTGATCCCTGGATTGGGAAGATCCCCTGGAGAAGCACATAGCAACCCACTCCAGTATTCTTGCCTGGAGAATCCCACGGAGAGAGGAGCCTGGTGGGCTACAGTCCATAGCATCACACAGAGTCAGACACAACTGAAGTGACTTAGCACACAGCACACACTTAAAAATTAATATATACCCCATAATAATTTGATGTACATATAACATGAAATTATTATTGCAGTAAGTTTAATGAACTTTTATCACCTCATATAGATACAAAATTAAAGAAATAGAAAAAAAGATTTTTCTTTATGTTAAGAACTCAGGATTTACTTGTTTGTTTTTTTCTCAAACTGTGAATTTTTATTTTGTATTGCTGCTGCTGCTAAGTTGCTTCAGTTGTGTCCAACTCTGTGCGACCCCATAGATGGCAGCCCACCAGGCTCCCCTGTCCCTGGGATTCTCCAGGCAAGAACACTGGAGTGGGTTGCCATTTCCTTCTCCAATTCATGCAAGTGAAAAGTGAAAGTGAAGTTGCTCAGTCGTGTCCGACTCTTAGTGACCCCATGGACTGCAGCCCACCAGGCTCCTCCGTCCATGGGATTTTCCAGGCAAGAGTACTGGAGTGGGGTGCCATTGCCTTCTCCGATTTTGTATTGGGGTATAGCCAATTAACAATCCTGTGGTAGTTTCAGATGAACAGCTAAGTGACTCAGCCATACATATACATGTATCCATTCTCCCCAAACCCGCCTCCCATCCAGGCTGAGCAGAGTTCCATGTGCTATATGATAGGTAGGTCCTTGTTGGTTATCCGTTTTAAATATAGCAATGTGTACATGACCTTCTCAAAGTCCCTAACTTACTCTTTTTAACAACTTTGTATATAACATATAACAGTAGTACATCTCATTCCTAGTACTTATTTATCTTATAACTGGAAGTTTGTACTTTTGATTGTCTTCATCCAGTTCCCCTTCCCCCCATCCCCTACCTCTGATAACCACAAATTTGAACTCTTTTTTTCCTATGAGTTTTTTGTTTATTTTTGAGGTATAATTGACCTTCAGTACTATGGCAGTATTGAGGTAACTCCTGAACGGCATAGTGACAGAGGGACCCATTTTACTAGACAAATTGTTAAGGAAGTTTGTAAAATTTGGCCAATTATGCAACATTTCCATTGTGCCTATCATCCCCCAGTCTTCTGGGTTAGTGGAGAGGACAAATGGAACAACTGAAACTCAGTGGATTAAAGTTGCTGCTGCTGCTGCTGCTGCTGCTAAGGCGCTTCAGTCGTGTCCGACTCTGTGCGACGCCATAGACGGCAGCCCACCAGGCTTCCCCGTCCCTGGGATTCTCCAGGCAAGAACACTGGAGTGGGTTGCCATTTCCTTCTCCAATTCATGCAAGTGAAAAGTGAAAGTGAAGTTGCTCAGTCGTGTCCGACTCTTAGTGACCCCATGGACTGCAGCCCACCAGGCTCCTCCGTCCATGGGATTTTCCAGGCAAGAGTACTGGAGTGGGGTGCCATTGCCTTCTCCGTGATTAAAGTTACAGATGCTTATTCCTTACCTTGGCCTAAGGCCTTTCCATTGGTTCTCTTCAACCTCAGATCTATTCCTTTGGCAAACATCATTTGTCTCTGAGATTATTACAGGGAGACCAGTGAGATTGGATGAAAGACTATGATCTTATATTACTTAAGGGATATATATTATTGTAAGGGTTTAATCAAATTGTTGACGAATTATTCTAAATTTTTTCTGAAGCTTATCACAGTTATCTATCCTCAAAGTCTCATGACTTACAACCAGGAGATTATGTATATTGGAAACTGCTGCTGCTGCTAAGGCGCTTCAGTCGTGTCCGACTCTGTGCGACCCCATAGACCGCAGCCCACCAGGCTCCCCCGTCCCTGGGATTCTCCAGGCAAGAACACTGGAGTGGGTTGCCATTTCCTTCTCCAATGCATGAAAGTGAAAAGTGAAAGTGAAGTCGCTCAGTTGTGTCTGACTCCTAAGGACCCCATGGACTGCAGCCTACCAGGCTCCTCCGTCCATGGAATTTTCCAGGCAAGAGTACTGGAGGGGGTGCCACTGCCTTCTCCGGTATATTGGAAAAGACATCATTTAAAGGACTCCCTCCAACCTAAACGGAAGGGCCCTTATCAGATTCTTTTGACTAGTTCATGCACAGCAAAACTAAAGGGAATTGACTCTTGGATTCCTGAAAGTAAAACTGTTAGTTGCTCAATTGTGTCTGACTCTCTGTGACCCCATGGATTGTAGCCCACCGGGCTCCTCTGTCATGGAATTCTCCAGGCAAGAACACTGGAGTAGGTTGGCATTCCCTTCTCTAAGAGATCTTCCTAACTGAGGGAACAAACCCAGGTCTCCTGCATTGCAGGCAGATTCTTTACCATCTGAGCCAAGAGCTCCTGTACCAGCCTGGTCTATAGACAGAACTGCTGACCTCAAACTCACCTTAAAGCAATGCTCTGATAATAAGGGAACAGCAACACCAGGACGAGAAGATGGCTTCGGAAGTAAACAACTGTCCCAAGATGCTGGACCTGACCCGTGTGACTGTTCATAACATTTTCTTTGTTTCTTGAACTCTTACACAGGAATCAAATGTTTTTCTATCACGAGCAGAGTCTTATGCAAATTTCAAAAATCAGTCAAATTGTTGGGTTTGTAGTCAGTTACCTGCATCTAATACTTCTCATTTACCCTGGAAAGTTTCTCTTCTCCAAGGCTCCAATTGAATGGCTCTTAGAAAGTTTATTTTAGAAAAAAGGAATTATAGTTCTGTCTGGGCTACTACTGATATCACTAGATGGAACCCACTCACTTGAGCAATCAAACATACTTATTGTGACTCTGGCCATAAATACGAATTTTTCCCTTAAGGTTACTCAAATTTAATCAGAGCAACAAGCAAAATTACAGTTTAAAACTATTATAACCTCTAGACTATTAGGAGGGATGCTTCCTCAGTTATGGGATGCATTTATCTGTCTAACACAAGTCTGTGGTTGTCTAAGCCTAAAAGGCTCCTCCACCATGCTGGGATCAATTAAATCATACCAAAGATAACTAGCCTAATAGCACTGGAAAATTAGACTGGGTGCCAATGGCACCCCACTCCAGTACTCTTGCCTGGAAAAACCCATGGATGGAGGAGCTTGGTAGGCTGCAATCCATGGGATTGCGAAGAGTCGGACACGACTGAGTGACTTCACTTTCACTTTTCCCTTTCGTGCATTGGAGAAGGAAATGGCAACCCACTCCAGTGTTCTTGCCTGGAGAACCCCAGGGATGGCAGAGCCTGGTGGGCTGCTGTCTATGGGGTCACACAGAGTTGGACACGACTGGAGTGACTTAGCAGCAGCCTTGTGAAAACTACCAACATACCATTTCTCTTAAAGACAGTGATTGATATGAAACAGATTTAGTCAGATGTCCAGAAATATACTGGCTGCCACCTAACAGGAATCAGTGGCTTTGTGGGTCCAGTGTATGGCCCTGGCTTCCACCAGGATGGCTAGGAAGGTGTACTTTAGGATTCCCTTGGGCTCAAGGCCAGTTACATACAAACTTAGATGTGCTTCCAGCAAATTTACCATCAATATGAGCCCGATGGACCAGGAGATCTGTATTTCACTGGTATTGTCACTTAGCAGCTGTTTTTGCACCTTTGGTAGGATTGGAAAATGGTATTTCTCACATTGAAGACTTAATAAAATTCACTCAAAGGGCATTAAGTGATAGCAGCCAGGCTATTGGCCTACTAAATTCTGAGGTCTCTCTGAGAAGAGCTATCTTACAAAGTTGATTGGCCCTTGATAGTCTTACAGCATCTAAACGGGCATCTGTGCTGTAATTCAAACTGAATGTTGTGTTTACACACCAGGTGAATCATCCAATGTAAAATATTTAATGACTCACATGAAAAATCAGATTCCTTCCTTTAGATAACCCACTTCCTGGCCTTTGTGATGTTTTAGAAAGATGGTTTGGTTCTGAAAGCTCATGGCCTAAATCTCTGTTTGAAATTTTAATCAGGATATTAGCAGTATTACTTGTAATCTGTTTATTTTATAAGATTGTTGTCTTTTGTAGTGCATGATGTATAACCAGGCCTCCAGCCAAAATACTGATAGCTAAACGTCTTGAAGAAATAGGGCATATTTATTACATAGAATAATTATAATAGTGTGATTCTAAGTATGGGAAGAGGCAAGAAGAGAAGTATTTCCAGGATCCTATTAGGTTAGAACATACAGGATCCAGAGAATTTTTTATTATTTATCTAATCCAGAAATTAACACCTGGAGTGATTTGTCAATGACCTTCTCCTGATCTGGGATCTAGGATGTGCCTTCCAGTGCCGTGGGACAAAAAAAAGGGTCATGAAATGTCTCCAAATTATGGTCACATTTATAACCATGGAGAGGGACTGTGAAATGAAAATATCTCCTGCCATATCAATAAACAAGAAATGTCACAGCCATCAGCGATTTCTGGCCTCCAAATGTGAATGAGAGCTCCCCAAACTGCAATCCACCAAATGCCTCCACCCCCACAGAGATTGCAGAGGTGCTTGGGTGGAGGGAATGCAAGAAGCAGCCATCTGGCACTCCTTCAGGTGAACAAGGAAACAGGATTTGGCCCCAGATATCTGAGATGCATATGAAAGGAATGAATTCAGTGAGCCCAAAGGCTTACACTTCCCACACATAGAATGCCAACTTCCTTATATCTGATCTTTGATGTTCAGACTGCCTGCTCCCTTTGTTGCAAACTTGTGTATAGCCTGACTCTGCCTCCCACCTCCTTAGAGCAGTTTTCTTAGAGGTACTGAAATGCTGTCTCCTGGGCTTGGAGTCCTAAACATTCCCACCAAATAAGATAACTCTACTTTCAGATCGTGACTATATTTTTTAGTCAACAGAGCTATTATTACATGAACTCTTTCCTAAAACTCATTTGTCTGTCTGCAAATGTCCCATCTGCTTGTTCTCGTTTCCCAATTCCTCTCTCACAATTGCCCTTCTTCCAGTTTACAACAGGAGAGCACACCTCTCATCTGTGCACCCACCCTTCCATGCCTCCACTCGTCTATCCAGAACTGTACTCTTGTGCATTTCCTCCAGCTGTAAATGGTATTGAACCAGGTTTAGTTGCTCGACACACTGAGATTTGTTGCAAATAATGGGTTTATTCATGAGGCAGCTAAATGAAAAGACAGGAGAACAAATCCCAGATTTGCCTCCCCAAAGGTAAGGGGATTGGGATATTTCCAGGATAGAGAGGCAGAGCAGTCTTAGGTGTGGGGAAAGGAGACTGGATGTAGGGGAAAGGTGAGGTAATCAGTGTTCTGTGCAGACGTATCTGAGTTACATGCTACTGCATGGGATGCATGAACAGAAAATGGTGGCGATAGCATGATCTGAGGGTGGAGGTTTGGCCCTCTGACATTGAAAGGTCATCTGTGGGACACTCATGCTGGCCCACTTGGAAGGTCAGTGGTCCCAACCAGCTTAACCAGCTCAGACTTGAACTAGACAAAAGATTACTCCACGTTCCTAACAAACAAGCAAGCATTGCCATAGTGACCCGTGTATCAGAAGTGTTGCTTATGGAAGGCAGATAAAGGAGTCTTGGGATATATTGTCTAGGCTACCTGAAGTTTGGAGAGTATACAACTTGCAGGAACAATCAAAGGGAGCTTAGTCAGTGAAGACAGGTGACAGGGCTATTGTTTATTAAGCAAGTTATAGTTTAAGGGATCTAACTGATGACTGACATCAGTTGCATAAACACCTCTGGAGCCCTGAGAATAAAGAGAACATTTGAGACTGCAGGGCTTCTGCAAGAAGCGTCCTTCAAGTGGCAAACCTGTGGCAAGGCTCATGCCTCATCACTTCTTTTCGTTTCTATTTCCTTTTTTACTTCTTTCTTTCCCTTGCCGAAGATCTAGAATTTAGAAGCAGGATCGTTGACACAGAGATAGGTTTTAACACATTTATTTGAATTAGAACACGAAGTCAGTTTTCTGATGGATTGGTTTGGCAGTGAAGGCTGTGTTTGCCAATTAAATTATATAGTGGGAGTTTTCCATAAACTGAAGATGCAATGTGTAGTTTTGTCAAAAGTGTATTAAAGGCACACATACAATATTCAATGTGTCACATATTCCTTCTGACCCTTAATCTTATGAAAACCTTTACATATCAACTTTAAAATGTGTGAGGTGGTACATAATTTTCACCGTTATTTTATTAGGGAAAGCTGAAACTCCAGTACTTTGGCCACCTCATGCAAAGAGTTGACTCATTGGAAAAGACTCTGATGCTGGGAGGGATTGGGGGCAGGAGGAGAAGGGGACAACAGAGGATGAGATGGCTAGATGGCATCACCGACTTGGTGGACGTGAGTTTAAGTGAACGCCGGGAGTTGGTGATGGACAGGGAGGCCTGGTGTGCTGCGATTCATGGGGTCTCAAAGAGTCAGACATGACTGAGTGACTCAACTGACCTGAACTGAACAGGGACCAAAGCTTCTGCAGTCCTGTGAGTTAGAAGACCTGAGGAGACAGAAAAGGACCAGAAAAAGTCAGGGGCAAGGAAGAGAACCAGAAGAGAAGGCCGAAGAGACTGCAGTCCAGGAGGTAAGTATGATGGCAAAAAAGAGGGGTAATGAGAAGTGCTAAACACTGCAGAAGAGTCAAGGAGAATAGTCAGTTCAGCTGATATGGAATAATCAGCTTTAGCATCTTTCTTTCCAAAGAACACCCAGGGCTGATCTCCTTCAGAATGGACTGGTTGGATCTCCTTGCAGTCCAAGGGACTCTCAAGAGTCTTCTCCAACACCACAGTTCAAAAGCATCAATTCTTCAGCGCTCAGCTTTCTTCACAGTCCCACTCTCACATCCATACATGACCACTGGAAGAACCATAGCCTTGACTAAATGGACCTTTGTGGCAAAGTAATGTCTCTGCTTTTGAATATGCTATCTAGGTTGGTCATAACTTTCCTTCCAAGGAGTAAGCATCTTTTAATTTCATGGCTGAAATCACCATCTGCAGTGATTTTGGAGCCCCCCAAAATAAAATCTGACACTGTTTCCACTGTTTCCCCATCTATTTCCCATGAAGTGATGGGACCGGATGCCATAATCTTTGTTTTCTGAATGTTGAGCTTTAAGCCAACTTTTTCATTCTCCTCTTTCACTTTCATCAAGAGGCTTTTTAGTTCCTCTTCACTTTCTGCCATGAGGGTGGTGTCATCTGGATATCTGAGGTTATTGATATTTCTCCCGGCAATCTTGATTCCAGCTTGTGCTTCTTCCAGCCCAGCATTTCTCATGATGTACTCTGCATAAAAGTTAAATAAGCAGGGTGACAATATACAGCCTTGACGTACTCCTTTCCCTATTTGGAACCAGTGTGTTGTTCCATGTCCAGTTCTAACTGTTGCTTCCTGACCTGCATATAGGTTTCTCAAGAGGCAGATCAGGTGGTCTGGTATTCCCATCTCTTTCAGAATTTTCCACAGTTTATTGTGATCCATACAGTCAAAGGCTTTGGGATAGTCAATAAAGCAGAAATAGATGTTTTCCTGGAACTCTCTTGTTTTTTCGATGATCCAGAGGATGTTGCGAATTTGATCTCTGGTTCCTCTGCCTTTTCTAAAACCAGCTTGAATATCTGGAAGTTCACAGTTCACGTATTGCTATAGCCTGGCTTGGAGAATTTTGAGCATTACTTTACTAGCGTGTGAGATGAATGCAATTGTGTGGTTTTGAGCATTCTTTGGCATTGCCTTTCTTTGGGATTGGAATGAAAACTGACCTTTTCCAGTCCTGTGGCCACTGCTCGGTTTTCCAAATTTGCTGGCATACTGAGTGCAGCACTTTCATAGCATCATCTTTTAGGGTTTGAAATAGCTCAACTGGAATTCCATCACCTCCACTAGCTTTGTTCGGAGTGATGCTTCCTAAGGCCCACTTGACTTCACATTCCAGGATGTCTGGCTCTAGGTCAGTGATCACACCATCGTGATTATCTTGGTCGTGAAGATCTTTTTTGTACAGTTCTTCTATGTATTCTTTCCACCTCTTCTTAATATCTTCTGCTTCTGTTAGGTCCATACCATTTCTGTCCTTTATCTAATAATAACTAGATACAAATCTTTGTGAATACGGTTTCTGCAGGTAGGGTAGAGGTAATAGTCTGCTTAGATCATTCAAAAAGTTGGGCAGTGATAGCGAGGAAAATGGAATACTATTTTTAATACTATTTGCCAGGTGATTGGGGCTAAAATGTCTTTTGTTAATTGAAAGAGTAACTCACGATGTTGGACACTGAGGGCAGAGCCGGGGTATAGGGAGAGGATCTTGTCCTCAGGAGAAGGAAGGTGGCTCTTCGTCTAAAACTGGCAGAAGTGAGCAGAGAGCTGTGGAGACACCTGGAGAGGAGGGAAGTAGCCAGAGCCTCCAGCTCCAGGAGATGGTATCAGTGGAGTTGATAGAGAGTGAGATCCTGGGCTGAGTAGCCATTGGAGTCAAGAGCAGAGAAATCCAATGACTGCTTAAAAGTTATGCTAAAAAATCTGTGAGAGAAAAGTAGGAGAGAGAACACTTTAGGACTGTGGCGCATTGTAATTTTCTTATTAGTTTTAAAGTGTAGTTTTATCAATACTGTCCCTTTAAGGTTTCTATAGTTTTCAAATTTCCTACAATGAACAAAGAATAATGGCAAAATTTTTTTTTCAATATTAGGGATTAAAAAATAAAAGATCAAACAAGCTGCAGGTAAACAATGTCATCAGCGTCTATCAAACTAAAAGGCTACTGCACACAAAGGAAATCATCAACAAAATGAAAAGGCAACATACAGAATGGGAGATAATATTCACCAAGCATTTTCCTGATAATGCATTAGTGTTCAAGATATACAAGGAGCTTATACAACTCAATAACTAATAATAATAACCAAATTAAAAATGCACAAGAAACTTGAATAGACATTTTTCCAAAGACATACAAATAGCCAAGAGGTACATGAAAATGTGCCAGACATCACTAAAACTCAGGGAAATGAAAGTCAAAGCCACAGTGAGATACCACCTTACACCTGTTGGGTGTCTATTATGAAAAAGAAAAGAGATACCAAAAGCTGGCAAGATATGGGGAAAAAAAGGAAATCTTTGTATACTGTTGGTGGAAATATAAACTGGTACAGTCACTGTGGAAAATAGTACGGAGGTTTTAAAAATAGAACTACCATGTGATCTAGCAATTCCACTTCTGGGTATATATCCAAAGGAAATGAAATCATAATCTCAAAGAGATGTCTGTATTCCCATGTTCACTACAGCATTATTCATGATCGCCCATGTACGGGAAAAAGCCAAGTGTCTGTCAATGATGAAGGCAGAAAATGTGATGTATGTAGGCAATGGAATACTATGCAAATGCCTTAAAATAAAAAAAGAAAATCCTGCTATTCTTGACAACATGGATGAACCTGGAGGGCATTATGCTAATTAAAATGTCAGACAGACAAAGAAAAATATTATGTGACATCACTTATATATGAACTCTAACAAACACATCAAACTCACAGAAACAGAGTTCAGTAGTGATTGCCAGGGAATGAGGGTGGTGGGGGAAATGAGAAGAGATTGATAGAAGAGTTTGACTTTCATACATAAGATGAATAAGGGCTGAAGATCTAATGCATAGTGTGGTGACTATAGTTGACGATACAGTACTGTATAATTGAAATTTTCTAAGAGTATAAACCTTGTGTTCTCACCAAGAAAAAGTAAATATGTGAGTGATAAATTTGTTAACTCAATTGAAGAATCCTTTCACCCTGTCTACAAATAGCAAAGCATCACACTGTGTGCTTTAAATGTATTTAAGATGTCAGTTGCACCTCAGCAAAGCTAAAAACAAAATTTAAACAATGTCTTCAGCAAACTCCCTTGGTCCGGTAATACTGTAACACAGAGGAGGAGTCATTGCATTTATGTGGAGTAGTGCAGTGTTTCTGAGTTTGTTTTGTCCCTCTGAGGAGGCTTATAAAGATCTCTTCTGAGATAGTAGATGAGCACTTTGGAATAGTCTACACACAGCTGAACCGACCAGCCAAAACAGTCAGCCACTCTACCTGCTCAAATTTTGCTGGCTCTGAGTATGATGGTTTCTAATGATCAGTTTGCCTAGAAGTCATGTTTATAACAAAGATAGTGATAGCTTTGCATGTATACAGGAATTGGATGTGAGGGGGAAAAAAATGTTTCTTGCCAAACCCAGATTTTTGGCCAGTAGAGGGCAGTCATCTCTAGGTTTTTGGTTCTATAGCGTTTGTTTCTGGAGCACATGGGTCTTAACCTCTAATATTTTTTCCTAATGGTGATACAGGTATCAAAGGTAGATAAAGCTAGAAACTATGCTGTGCGTAGTTGCTCAGTCATGTCCGACTCTTTGCAACCCCGTGGACTGTAGCCTGCCAGGCTCCTCTGTCCATGGGATTCTCCAGGCAAAAATACTGGAGTGGGTTGCCATGCCCTTCTCCAGGGGATCTTCCCCACCCAGGGATTGAACCTAGTTCTCCCATATTGCAGGCGAGACATTAGGTAAGGACAGATTATAATCAGTAATCTACTACTTCAGTAGGGAAAGGAGTTCAGAATGAAATGAACTCAATTTTGATTTGTACAGAGATAACTGGGTGTTTTGGAGAAGGAAATGGCAACCCATTCCAGTATTCTTGCCTGGAGAATCCCATGGAAGAGAAGCCTGGCAGGCTACAGTCCCTGGGGTCGCAAGAGTCGGACACGACTTAGCGACTAAACCACCACCACCACCAACAACTGGGTGTTTTAAAGGGAGAAGAAGAATGGAAGTGTTGTAAGCAGAGGCTTAGCCAAGTCAGAAAGGTGAAAGCTTACACACAGCAGGAAGGGATGGAGGGCAGGTCCACATGAAACCCTTATCAAAATTAGGCACCTACCCTCTCACAGAGACTGGGAGATTGGCTCTACCTTCAAATGTTGGCTGGAACAAAGAATACTTTTGGCAGCAATGAGTGTTCTCAAGCAGGTACTTTAAGGGGCTTTGAGGATCATCCTAGGGGTTCAGTCTTAAGTTACTAGAAGCTATGTTGGTGTCTGTTCAGGTCTTCATGGGCCTTCTTGAGAAAGAACTTGAGAGGAGCCTGGCTAGGGTTTGGTCAAAGAGATACTCTTTGTCACAGTGTTAATACTAGTTTTATTTACAAAAATATAATTCCACTGCCTCTTTCTACCAGTCGGACTATGTTGGTACTTCTCAACTTATTGAATATAATTCTGGTTTGGAGTGCCTTAAGATTTCAAAAGAATTTGGGAGACAACTTGAGAAATAGTTCTCTCTGTGCTGAGAGAACTCTCAAGAACTCTTTTCTCCTTTAAAGAATCTTCAAGAAAAGGAAGAGTCATTTGTGTTTCTCCCACCCAGTAGCCATTCCCCTTCTAGTCAAAACTCCCAACTATGCAGCCAGAGAAGTGATTAGCTTCATTTATCAGCTTGGGTGGGGTGGGATGCGGGGGTGGGCAGGCAAGCCTGGCCTAACCCAGCAGAGCGTCATATACCTTCAGTCAAACAGTTCTTCTAAGAACTGGCTTGAAACCTGGCTTAGACAAGTGATCAATTCTGGGATTTCTGGGCCTATTGAGAAGTCAGGCACTCTTGCCACTAAGCTACCAGCTGTAAATATGGCAAGTTTGGGATTTCAGAAGATTCCATCTGGCGGGGACCTTAAGAGGGAAAGGGGTGGGGGAAGGTGGCAACCAAGAGAAGGAAGGGCCAGTGCTGATGACATTTCTTGAGCTGCTGGATCCAGCCACTTCATATTATTTTATCTTTGTTTGTTTTAATTTATTTTGAAGTATTTCAAATATCCAAGAAGGTATGAACATTATTATAATGAGCATCCATGTACTCATCAGGCAGTTTGAGAAATAAAAGATTACCAGTGAAATGGAACTCAAGGATTTTCAGTTATATATACATATATATATATATATGTATATATAGTATAAGCCAGTTTGAGTTGAGGCTATGTTTCTTACAGTAGGAGAGTTCCAACACATATCCAATAAGGTATGTCCCAAGAGGGTCTAAGAACATAGTATATAAACAAATACAAAAATCAAATAAATGCACAGTGTATCAGTCACAGTTTTAGTTGCAAGTAATGAATCCTATTGAAGCTGATCTTTAACCTTTTTGAAAAATGAAGTTTATTTTTTGTAAAAGTTTAAGGTTGCCGGGAGAAATATCAATAACCTCAGATATGCAGATGACACCACCCTTATGGTAGAAAGTGAAGAGGAACTAAAAAGCCTCTTGATGAAAGTGAAAGTGGAGAGTGAAAAAGTTGGCTTAAAGCTCAACATTCAGAAAATGAAGATCATGGCATCTGGTCCCATCACTTCATGGGAAATAGATGGGGAAACAGTGGAAACTGTGTCAGACTTTATTTTTCTGGGCTCCAAAATCACTGCAGATGGTGATTGCAGCCATGAAATTAGAAGACGCTTACTCCTTGGAAGAAAAGTTATGACCAACCTAGATAGCATATTGAAAAGCAGAGACATCACTTTGCCAACAAAAGTCCGTCTAGTCAAGGCTATGGTTTTTCCAGTGGTCATGTATGGATGTGAGAGTTGGACTGTGAAGAAAGCTGAGTGCTGAAGAATTGATGCTTTTGAACTGTGGTGCTGGAGAAGATTCTTGAGAGTCCCTTGGACTGCAAGGAGATCCAACCAGCCCATTCTGAAGGAGATCAGCCCTGGGATTTCTTTGGAAGGAATGATGCTAAAGCTGAAACTCCAGTACTTTGGCCACCTCATGTGAAGAGTTGACTCATTGGAAAAGACTCTGATGCTTGGAGGGATTGGGGGCAGGAGGAGAAGGGGATGACAGAGGATGAGATGGCTGGATGGCATCACTGACTCGATGGACGTGAGTCTGAGTGAACTCCGGGAGTTGGTGATGGACAGGGAGGCCTGGTGTGCTGTGATTCATGGGGTCACAAAGAGTCGGACACGACTGAGTGACTGAACTGAATTGAAGGTTCACATCAAAATTGAGGGACAAGTATAGAGATTTTCCATACACTCCCTGCCCC
>NW_011494900.1:2455141-2462926 GCF_000754665.1 Bison bison bison | reverse complement strand
GTGTTGTGCAGTGTATGAGCTGGATAAATGTCTAATGTCATTTATCCATCATCAGGGTATTATAAAGGGTGTTCTCACTGCCCTAAACATCCTCTGGTTCTGCCTATTCATGTCCGCCCCCTTCCCCCATCACAAGCCACCACCCGGTCTTTTTACTGTCTCCATAGTTTTACCTTTTCTAGAATGTCATTTGGCTGGAATCATGCAGTATGTAGTCTTTTCAGATTGGCCTCTTTCACTAAGTGAGAATTTTGAGCATTGCTTTACTAGCGTGTGAGATGAGTGCAATTGTGTGGTAGTTTGAGCATTCTTTGGCAATCCCTTTCTTTGGGATTGGAATGAAAACTGACCTTTTCCAGTCCTGTGGCCACTGCTGAGTTTTCCAAATTTGCTGGTGTATTGAGTGCAGCACTTTCACAGCATCATCTTTTAGGATTTGAAATAGCTCAACTGGAATTCCATCACCTCCTCTAGCTTTGTTCGTAGTGATGCTTCCTAAGACCCACTTGACTTCACATTCCAGGATGTCTGGCTCTAGGTGAGTGATCACACCATCGTGACTATCTGGGTCATGAAGATCTTTTTTTGTATAGCTTTTCTTTGTACTCTTGCCACCTCTTCTTAATATCTTCTGCTTCTTGTTAGATCCCTACCATTTCTATCCTTTATTGAGCCCATCTTTGCATGAAATGTTCCCTTGGTATCTCTGATTTTTTTGAAGAGATTTCTAGACTTTCCCATTCCGTTGTTTTCCTCTATTTCTTTACATTGATTGCTGAGGAAGGCTTTCTTATCTCTCCTTGCTATTCTTTGGAACTCTGCATTCAAATGCAAGGAGATCCAACCAGTGCATCCTAAAGGAGATCAGTCCTGGGTGTTCATTGAAAGGACTGATGTTGAAGCTGAAACTCCAATACTTTGGCCACCTGATGCGAAGAGCTGACACATTTGAAAAGACCCTGATGGTGGGAAAGATTGAGGGTGGGAGGAGAAGGGGACAACAGAAGATGACATGGTTGGATGACATCACCGACTCAATGGACATGAGTTTGGGTAAACTCTGGGAGTTGGTGAAGGACAGGGAGGCCTGGCGTGCTGTGGTTCATGGGGTCACAAAGAGTCAGACACGACTGAGTGACTGACCTGAACTGAACTGAGTGAGAAGCACTGGTTTTCCATCATGTCTTTTCATGGATTGATAGCACATTTCTTTTTAGCACTAACTAGTATTCCACCGTCTAGATATTTGTTTATCTATTCAGCTACTAAAAGACATCTTGGTTACTTCCAAGTTTTTCTTTTACAGATGCTTGTGTATTCTTTAATTTTTTTTTTACTGAATGAAAGATTCTATAAACTCTATGCTGCTACTGCTAAGTCGCTTCAGTCGTGTCCAACTCTGTGTGACCCCATAGATGGCAGCCCACCAAGCTCCCCGTCCCTGGGATTCTCCAGGCAAGAACACTGGAGTGGGTTGCCATTTCCTTCTCCAGTGCATGAAAGTGAAAAGTGAAAGTGAAGTTGCTCAGTCGTGTCCGACTCCTAGCGGCCCCATGGACTGCAGCCCACGAGGCTCCTCCGTCCATGGGATTTTCCAGGCAAGAGTACTGGAGTGGGGTGCCATTGCCTTCTCCATAAACTCTATAGAGCTTCACAATTTTCAAAGGTTCCATACACACGATTTCATATAATCCCGTGATAACTTTTCCCACCTGCCCTTGTATTGCCCCTTCTTCCCACTTCCCTCTGGTAACCACTAGTTTGTTCTTTATGTCTCTAAGTCTGTGTCTTTTTTGTTTGTTTGTTTTATTCATCAATTTCCTATATTTTTTTAGATTCCAGATATGTGATATCATACATATTAATCTTTGTCTGGCTTACATAGCATAACACCCTCCAAGTCCATCTAAGCCTGTGTGCTCAGTCATTTCAGTCATTTCTGACTCCGTGCAACCCCATGGACGGTAGCCCACCAGGTTCCTCTGTCCATGGGATTCTCCAGGCAAGAATATTGGAGAGGGTTGCCATCCCCTTCTCCAGGGGATCTTCCCAACCCAGGAAGTGAACCAAGTGTCTTGTCTCCTGTACTGGCAGGTGGGTTCTTTACCTCTAGCACCACCTGGGAAGCCCTTGCTGCAAATGGTAAAATTTTGGTTCTTTTTATGGCTGAGTAATATTCCACTGTATATATATACCACCTCTTCTTTATCTGTTCATCTGTTAATGGACATTAGGCTGTTTCCATGTCTCGGCAAGGGTAAATAATGCTGCTATGAACTTTGGAGTGCATGTATCTTTTTGAATTAGTGTTTTTGTTTTTTTGGATATATAGTTTTTTGAGAAATCTCTGTACTGTTTTTCGTGGTGGCAATACAAATTTACATTACTATAGCAAAATAAAGCTGCTGTAAACATCCTTGTGTTGGTTTTTGTGTGAGCATAAGTTTTTAACTCCTTTGGGTGAATGCTAAGGAGTGTGATTGTATGGTAAGAGTATGTTTAGTTTTGTAAGAAACAGCCATGATTTGTACCTTTTGAGATCCAACCAGTCCATTCTGAAGGAGATCAGCCCTGGGATTTCTTTGGAAGGAATGATGCTAAAGCTGAAACTCCAGTAC
This sequence comes from Bison bison bison, assembly GCF_000754665.1. NCBI lineage: Eukaryota > Metazoa > Chordata > Mammalia > Artiodactyla > Bovidae > Bison > Bison bison. The sequence continues at coordinate 2,460,308 of NW_011494900.1, read as the reverse complement.
TTTGGCCACCTCATGCAAAGAGTTGGCTCATTAGAAAAGACTGATGCTAGGAGGGATTGGGGGCAGAAGGAAAAGGGGACGATGGAGGATGAGATGGCTGGATGGCATCACTGACTCGATGGACATGAGTTTGAGTGAACTCCGGGAGTTGGTGATGAACAGGGAGACCTGGTGTGCTGCAGTTCATGGGGTTGCAAAGAGTCGGACACGACTGAGCAACTGAACTGAACTGAAACCTAAGGACAGAAGGTCTTTAAGCCTGGCCCTGATACTTTCCTGCACTTGCCTTGTCTTGACAATATGCTGCCAGGATACTTGAAATCCCTTTTTACCCGACAGAAATGCTTTTCTCTGACCTACCCCTAAAGGCCATACTCAACAGCAGAATATACAAAGCACCCTTTGTCTCCAACCTTGTCTCCACTAGACATCCATGTCTAGTACTTACTAGAGTCCTACCAGCTGACTGATGATAAACTACATTTCCATGGTACTTTCTGGACCTGTCCAGAGACACTCCACCAGAAGGGGCTTTGTACAAACTCAGGGAGGCCAAGGTGGCCAGTGATCTTGTGGCTCAACACAGCTTCTCTGCTGTGGAGAGCCTCATCTAACAGTGGAGATCTTGCCATGTCTACATGAGCTGAGTCTGTGCTTGCTCTGCAGTTTTCCAAGCTATTTAGGGACATATACATAAGTAGTGAAACTATAAAGAAAAGCAAGGAATGATTAACAGAAAAAACCTGGATTGCTGTTACTCTGGAGATGAGAGAAGACAATGTCATGGGATGAGCAAAATGGGGGCTTCCAAGACAGTGGGGATTTTTCAGTTTCTTCACCAGAGTATTGATACGCTGATGTGACATCGTGCTAAGGGGACAGCTAATGCGGGGCCTAAAGACAAGAACAAACTGAATACAGTGGAAGGTTCAAGAGACGGCAAATGTGTGTAGTTTAGTGAAGGAGGGAAGAGGCAAGGGCCAGCTTATGAAAATCCTTTTCAGTAAGAGCTGGGGTTTCGTTCCAAGAGGTTGGAGCTAATTGTGAGGTGATTTCTATCACTCTCCATGATAGTAACGAGCGTCACCAGTCTCAGGCCCCATTTTGAATCTGTCACTCACCTTCTGTGAATTGTACAGAAGAAAGATTCTAAACCATGAGATTCCTGGTCTTAAACGTCAGTCTGTTGTTTTTAATACCTCCTTTATCACTTACTAAGCTCCTTTATCACTTACATGAGATTTCCTGGTGGCTCAGCTGGTAAAGAATCCACCTGCAAAGCAGGAGACCTGGGCTTGATCCCTGTGTTGGGAAGATTCCCCGGAGAAGGGAAAGGCAACCCACTCCAGTATTCTGGTCTGGAGAATTCCATGGACTGTATATAAGAGTCAGACACGACTGAGCGACTTTCACTTTCACTTACTAAAACCCCTCAGACTTCATTAAAACCCAGACAAGAGCTTTGCCCCAGCCAGTCAAACCTTCCAAACCCCCTTCAATCAGGGTCACCATCTTTAACTCAAGCCAAATTGTTACCAAGTCCAAGATCACTCTGCTCACCTCTCGATAGGCCAATAAATCCAAGGGACAAAGTCCTGAGGTAAGGAAGAGATGAAAGCCAGCTCACCGAGAAGATGGCAGGCTAGTGCCTCAATATAACCATACAGGCCTGGATGCAGATTCTTTTATGGATCAGAGATGGGGGGAGGAGAGGAAACAAAGTAAAGAGGTCATTTGTATGTGTTAGTCACTCAGTCAACCCGACAGGCCTGGATGCAGATTCTTTTATGGATCAGAGATGGGGGGAGGAGAGGAAACAAAGTAAAGAGGTCATTTGTATATGTTAGTCACTCAGTCATGTCTGACTTTTTGTGACCCCATGGACTGCAACCCTCCAGGCTCCTCTGTCCATGGGATTTTCCAGGCAAGAATACTGGAATGGGTTGCCATTTCCTTCTCCAGGGGATAGAACACCATGTCTCCTGCATTGTAGGCAGATTCTTTACCATAAGAGCCATTTAATTCTTGCAAGTGTCTCCTAGATTGGCAAACCTCAGGCAGGGGCTGTGTTAGTTTCACTTCCTTACAGCCTTTCACGGGTGGTCAGGGTCAGGCTATCTCCCTGTGGGCCACACAAAGGCACCCTAGCCCAAAAGTCCAGGTGGAGGGGGCCAGGCAGGGCTCTTTGAGGCGGGCCATTATGTTTGCCTACAATACCAAAAGCAGCAAAATAAGAATTAAAGTCACAGAAGCAGATCCAGCATGGATTCAAAATTTACTCTTATGGTCATGAAATGTTCAGGAATAGATAAAGATTCAGCTGTACACCGTCTAAAATAAAGATTAATCTGAGACATCACAGGCATTTGTTTACAGGAAGAGAAGGAGTTCAGTTCACTTCAGTCACTCAGTCATGTCCGACTCTGCGACCCCATGGACTGCAGCACGCCAGGCTTCCCTGAGAAGGAGGGCACTTCATAAATCCCATAGAGATTAGAAACACCTGCCCTGGATCCAGGTCACATGGTGTGAGTTTGAATTCAAGCTCTGGAAATACATGGCCTTGGATAGGCCTCAGCTTCTTCATCTTCAAACTAGCAAATAATACCCATCCCTATTCTTGTAGAAATTAAAGAAGAAAATCCACATAAAGGGATGGGAGAATGGTCTAATACATGTTCATATGTGCAATCAGTTTGTATGTATTATTAGTGCCATGTTAGCCAGCTTGAAAATTCAAAGAGGTTTTTAATAACAAATTTTTTGTGGTAAACTTGGAGCACTTTGCAGATTTGTTTTTACAATACTGCATTCCAAGTTCTTTCTTTATAGTGAAGAAAACTAGAGCTCAGTGGTTCTCAAGATCATGCAGCACAGAGCCATAGATTCTTAGTTCAAAAGAAGCCTGACTGTTCAGTTGGCTTGCTGGGCCTTTAAATATCTGAGGACCTTTTGAAAACTACTAATCCTCAAGTTACACACTTGGAAATTTTGCTCTAATTTTTGTGCCCTGGAATGCAAGCATCAGTATTTTTAAAAGCTCCTTAATGATGTGCCAATGAATACTAGAGTTAACAACCATTAACCCATTTAGTTCCATTTTATAGATAAGATGAGGTTCTCTGTGATTGACTGGTTCAAGCTAGTTAATGTTAGGATAGACTCTGAGGACAAGAAAGGGGAAGGGCTTCAAATTCTGATAAACCAATAAAAAGAACATATCACGGTGAGATATGTTCCTTAAGAATTAACATGCATGACTTTAGCCTGGTCTACTAAGGAGAAGCCACTGGTCTACAAGGAAACATAAAAAATGGGTTTCAGAGACTCCAATTTCACTGGGGCATAACACTGGCTTATCTGAGACCACTGATGATTTATACCTCACACACCAAACGACCTCCTGTTCTGGGTGAATGTTCACCAGTATCTACCTGAAGAGAAGTTGGCTTCCAGAGTATGTTTCCCACAAGGGGAGAAAAGAGGCCCTCATTATCAGGACCCTTTCAGACGGGTTCCTGCCCCATCCTCTCTTAGTGTCACACACTCTGAGTACCATCTCAGTCTGGGGGAAAAGTGACCCTAAAGCAGCTACTCTTCTCTCCCGACTCCCCAGTTTTGTGGTCAGAATCAGGGTATAACTCAGATCGCTCGGTCTTCAAGCAAAGGGCTGAGAATATGCTTTCCGCTGATGAGTGAGTCTCCCCTAGTACCCCCCTCCCATGCCAGGTTTGAAAAGGTAATAGTGATTAACACTATTCATGGGAGAAAGGTGTCTGCCGTCCACTAGTTCTCACACCCAGCCTAACTACAGTGTAAAGTTTTAAAATCTGTCCAGTTATTTTTAAGTGATGATGTGTTATGCTATGCCTTACAACATTTGCTGAAGAAGTTGGCAGAATCAGCCAGTGACTGATTTGGCAACTATTATTAATCCTACTTTATAGTACTCTTCTCCTCAAATGAAGAACAACAGAAATCTGTTGAAATAGTTAATCCATTATCTGACTTGTGAAATTATATACACATTCTAAGATGGTGTATCTACCATTGGACTGCTAAATTATACAGCTTTCAATTTTGTTCATGAAGTAAAATGTTTTCAATTTTTTTCAGCTTTCCCAATGTCTATTTATTTTAATCTGAAGGAATTAAATAGGGCAAACAGTGGGGCAAGGAGAAGAAGTGTTGTTCAAGTGAAGTTGAAGCAAGCTTCAGGTCTTGTTATCTGGTATGTGTTAGCAATTAGGAAAGACTTATGATGAAAAAAGGGAGTTGGAGTAAAAGGAAGTATATACCAATCATGAGAACCACTTTGAAATACTCTCTTCTGAATGTGACGACCATTTTTATACCGTTCATTTGTAATTAATAGAATTTGAAGGAATCTTAGGGATTACTGAATCCACTGTTGCCTTGTGGATGAATAAAGCAAGATGGAGAACTGCATTACTTGCCCAAGATCCCAGAATTACTCCTTTTAGGTAAAATCACTTCATACTTGTGATTTTATTTTTTAATTTTTTTTAAATTTTAAATTAATTAATTTATTTTAATTGGAGGCTAATTGCTTTACAATATTGTAGTGTATACCTATGATTTTAGATTGAATATAATTTCTCAGTAACACATCCCTTAAGTACGTCAAGGTGTGCCAATGAAAGACCATATACATAATCCCAGAAAGTAGAAATTCCCTATTTTGACTAGGTGGAAGCTCAAGGTTCATTAATAACATCTATCCTTCTTACCACCAGTTTTTACCAACCTCCAGGCTCAGGAAGCTCCAGCTAAACTTATAATTATTCCAGCTCAAAGTCTACCTATAATTTAGCAAAGTTTCTCCCTCAAATTAGTAGACCAGTTTACCAAAAAAGATGAATGAATAAAAATCTGAACAAATAAAAATCATATCTAGTTATCTCAATTTTTCATGACTTTTCAGTTCAGTTCAGTTCAGTCGCTCAGTCATGTCCGACTCTTTGCAACCCCATGAATCACAGCACGCCAGGCCTCCCTGTCCATCATCAACTCCCGGAGTTCACTCAGACTCACGTCCATCGAGTCAGTGATGCCATCCAGCCATCTCATCCTCTGTCATCCCCTTCTCCTCCTGCCTCCAATCCCTCCCAGCATCAGAGTCTTTTCCAATGAGTCAACTCTTCAC
>NW_011494900.1:2424850-2455017 GCF_000754665.1 Bison bison bison | reverse complement strand
AATCTTCTCCAACATCACAGTTCAAAAGCATCAATTCTTCGGCACTCAGCTTTCTTCACAGTCCAACTCTCACATCCATACACGACCACAGGAAAAACCATAGCCTTGACTAGACGGATCTTTGTTAGCAAAGTAATGCCTGACTTACTATTCATCTCTAGTTTCCTTTTTGTAATTAAGACACAATAACACAGTGTGCATGAATCTGAAATGGATAGCTTGATAAATGGTTACATATAGGTATGTCTTTGTGGCCACCACAAAGATTAAGATAGAGCACATTTTCTAGGATCTGAGAGGGCTCCCTTATGTACCTCCCAGTCTATAGTAATCATCACTCTTTCAACTTTTACCATTAAATGTTTGTGGAAAGCTTTCCATGATTTGGGGAGTGGAATCACACAACAGGCCTGCATCCTTCATGCATAGCTTCTTTAATTCTATATTGTTTGTGAGATTCGTCCATGTTCTTGTGCATATCAGTAACGTGGCTGTTCTGACTGTTGTATAGTACTCCACTGTGTGGATTTAGTGTGCTCCATTTACCCACTGTACTGCTGATGCACATTTGGAATATTTCTAGAGATTTGGGGTATTATGGAGAAAGCAGTCATCATCAGAAATGGCCTTCATTTCTGTTGAGTATTTATGTAGGAGTAGAGTTCCTAGGTCTTTTTACTTTTTCTTTCAGTGTCTTCTTTTTCAGCCTTTGACCATCAAAGGAATCATAACAATGTATGTCTCTTTAGTCCTGACAAGCAGATGTCATAGCTAAAAATGGTCCACCAGTAGAGGAACATCTTTCATGGTTTGCTACTTTTTGCATCCCTGGTGGATTTTGTTGTCTCGTTTTGTTATCTCTTTCTGTCATATATATTCTGACACTGTAAGGAGGAAAAAAAAAATACTCTTGAAAGGGACATCTAGGGACTTTCCTTTTCCTATTCTTCATGAAAATAGTGTGGCATAGAAGAAAATTACTGGGTCAGATTCAAAAGACTTGTTATATCTGGGCTAGATTTCTACTTTCTTGGCTGAAGGGTTTGGAGTAAATCATATCACTTCTCTTACCCTCAGAGGGTTCAATTGTATCAATGGTTTCCAAACGTGGCCACAAATCAAAACCATCTAAGGACATCTCAGTGTTCCTTTTTGTTACGAAAGTGGTACAAGATCAAATAGTATAAAAGACTGTGAAATCAAAAGTAAAAATTCTTCCCCCACAGTCTGTGCAATCCCTTATTCCTCTAACTCAGAAATTCCTTTATATTATTCTTAACTTTTAGAATGAAGATCCCTGGGCCCTATCCCAGATATAATGAGCCAGAATCCCTAGGGTCCTAGGAATGTGTAATTTTTTTAAAGCTTCGTAAGTAATCTTGATAGACTTTCAGGTTTGGGAATGAATTCCTCAACTAAATGATATCTCGGATCCCTTTCAGAAAGTCCATTCCCACCCCCTCAAAATTCTGTATTCAATAATTTAGGTTTGCCTGCTGCTAACAGGATCAACACTCAGTTCAGTTCAGCTCAGTCACTCAGTTGTGTCCAACTGTTTGTGACCCAAAAAGAATCGCAGCATGCCAGGCTTCCTTGTTCTTCACCATCGCCCAGATTGTTCAAACTCATGTCCATTGAGTTGGTGGTACCATCCAACCATCTTATCCTCTGTTGTCCCCTCCTCCTCCCGCCTCCAATCTTTCCCAGCATCAGGGACTTTTCCAATGAGTTGGTTCTTCGCATCAGCTGGCCAAAGTATTGGAGTTTCAGCCTCAGCATCAGTCCTTCCAATGAACACCCAGGACTGATTCCTTTAGGATAGACTGGTTGGATCTCCTTGCAGTCCAAGGGACTCTCAAGAGTCTTCTCCAGCACCACAGTTCAAAAGCACCAATTCTTCGGCGCTCAGCTTTCTTCACAGACCAACTCTCACACCCATAGATGACCACTGGAAAAACCATAGCCTTGACCAGATGGACCTTTGTGACACTAAGCATAGCTAAAGCAACAGTGGTTCTATTTTGACTTCCTCTTATTCATGACTTCTCTCCTTACCTTCAACTGCTCGACTTCCTCATTTTAAAGTTTTCTTAACTCCTTGGTCCCCACAGTGAAACTTTATAAGTTGACTCATTCCATTAAAGTTCTAGTTGCTTTGTGGCTAATCTCATAAACCAATCAGTATTAATGAATTTGCTAGCTAATAAGTGTATTATTACCATTCCCATGCAACATAATGCCTTATGCTAAAATGTATGTTTCCATAATGCCTTTAACCAGTAGCATGGAGTTCAAGGGCTCCTTACAGAGAATGTCCAGGAAAATGTTTTTTAGTCAAGCATGTCTTCAAATAAAATCCACGTACTCAAACGTTTGTCCATGTCTGTTGTCACTGATACTACTCAGTTTAAGCACCTGAAAAAGCACATGGTTAAAATAAGTAGATATTAACTATACAAAAGAAATGGCTAGGAATTTAAATCACAGTTTATTGGTTGTTAATCATCAAGTAATAGAAGAAAATTTATTTGGATAAACTATTTAGTCCAAGTTACACTAGAGAACAAATTACTTACCAGGCCCTCTGCCACCCAAACCACATGATAGACAGAAAAGCAGGAAAAGAAAACCTAACCATAACCACTGTGATTAAAAAGGAACTGTTGTCTACAGACATACCACCCTGAATGCACCCAACCACATCTACAAAGGGAACTGTAAGAAGAGAATAAAATACGTCCTGCTAGGCAAAAGATAGGAAAGTAGGAAAACAGAACTCAAGGCGTAATATCTGATTCATACAAATGATTCTACAATAATTCTATTTTGACAAAATATGTATATAGCGTCTTTTTTTATAGATTCAAAGAATGGTTGTATCTATTACTTAAAAATCCTCTCTGGAGAAAAAGCCAGGCAGTATCCCTTCATTTTATTTATCTTTCAAAAAACTAAAGTGATAAATGGTAAAACAACTTTCCATAAGTTCAAAAGATGAAATCCAGATGGATATCCAGTTGTCCTGAGTTCTAGAGTAGACCATGTAATTTTACATAAATATTATCTTTGTTACGTTACTTGCAGATTGTGTGCGTGTGTGTGTGTTTCTGTTTGTATTATTACGTGGCAGGGCGGCTAAAGGTAAAATACAGCCCTAAAGACTGAACTGACATTTAAAGCTTCACAACTTTATACCTCCTGCGCTCTGGGATCATTGCCTAGAACACTGCTGTTCCGCCTTTGATTATGTCCTTCATGTTCTGTGAGGCCTTGCTCATGTCTTCCTTTCCCTGGCAGTTTTGAGCTGGATGTCTCTTTTCCTTGTCCCCACTGCCTGTGTGTAGCAGTGTCTCTCTTAGCTCCTATTGTCTTGATCTGAAGAGATCTGCAGATACGCCATTTCACTAGGCTTTAGGTGCTGCAAGGGATTGTGTTCCCTATTGCACCCACATTGGTAGCATAATCCCTGGCACAATGTCAATGTCCAGTCAATACTGACCGTCTTGTTCTTCAAATGTCCGATTGGTATTTCAGTAACTAAATCTTCTTTTAAACCACTTTACTTAAAAGGCAAAATTTCCATTACTTTATCATCATGTCTGTCTAATTCAGCATTTCCTATATTGATATTCCAAAGAGTTGTCCTCTGAGAGGGGCTGTTAAATAAGCGTTATGTGATGAAAACTTGTGGTTCGGCCTAGCGAGACAGCTCGAATCCTGGCGTTAGCACACAGGTGGTGGAGGGAGACTGCCAGCCCGCACAGAGGGAGTGATTAGCTCTCCGCTCTTCCTTCATTCCCTCCTCTGTAAGAGAGGACAAATAGAGTCCTCTCCCATCAAGTTGTCTTCAGGATTTACTGTGGAGCGTATGAAGGTTTAGAATTCCTAAGTGCTCAGAGAATGTTGGCTACTATAATTAAAAAAAGTTAAGCAGTTTTTCTCTCATATTTCGTTGGGTTTTTTTGCTTACTGTAAGACTGCTCACAGCCTTGAGGATGCTGAGGTGCCTGTGAGTCTCCAGGTGAGCAGTCTTTCTCAAATTTACTTGGTGAAACACCTCTAGAAGATCCCAGAAGCAATGCACTTTGGAATATACTTTAGGAAATCCTGTCTTATCAATTTAAAAGAATATTAGCTTATTCTGAACTGAAATTGCGAGACTGGTTTGACAAGTGTTGATGTAACCTGGGGCACTGGGAGATAGTATTGGGAGCAAGGACTGTGCTAGTATACGGCAGATTAATCAACAAGACCTATGCGTTACCATATTTTAAAATATTTCTTTGTAAAAATTTTAAAATGCAAGTAAAAAAAAAAAACAATCAGAATGCTGATTCTCAAGTGAGGACTGCCTGAAGATTACATACAGTATAAAACTTTTAAAAAGTTATAAATATTAAAAGGTAAAATGCACAATTTTAATGGGTTGAATAGTGATTCCTACCGGAGAAGGCAATGGCAACCCACTCCAGTACTCTTGCCTGGAGAATCCCATGGACTGAGGAGCCTGGTAGGCTATTGGGCTGCTGTCTATGGGGTCACACAGAGTCGGACACGACTGATGCCACTTAGCAGCAGCAGTGTTCCCACCGCACCCGCGACCCCATCCCCCCTCAAAAGCCATCTAAATCCTAATTCCTGGAGGCTGTGAACAGGATCTTATTTAGAAGTAGGACCTTTCCAGGTTAAGTAAATGAAAGGTCCGAGAAAAGATCATCCTGGATTATCTGGGTGGTCCTGCATCTATATGATGACAGTGACCTTATAAAAGGTACACAGAAGGAAAAGACAAGCGGAGAAGCCATGAGACAATACAGCAGAGATGGGGGTGTTGTGTCTACAAAGCAAGGAACACCAGGGAGTACCCAAAGCCAGGAGAGAGGCCTGGATGGATTCTCCCCTGGAGCGTCTGGAAGAACCGCCCTGCCCACCCCTTGAATTCGGACTCCTGGCCTCCACAATGGGAGAGAATACATTTCTGATGTTTAAAAAAGAATAATAAATAAAAATAAAGTGAAGACTAAATATTGTCCAAATAAAAAACCACCTAGGCTTCATGCATCAGTTTCTGATACAGTTGGAGAACTACTACTAGGTAAAGATGAAGGGCTGGACTTCCTTATTCAAAAACGCATACACTTTTTCTCAGTTCTTATGTATATGATAAGAACTTCCTCTCAAGCCAGGAAACTTTGCAAGTATGAAATCATCTGAAAGGAGGGGTAAAGAAGGAAGTAACTGACCTCCGTGAAGAGTGAAAAGAGGAACAAGTTCTAAACCAAAGCGGGTTTGAAACATAACCAAAAGGACAAAAGAAAGCTTGGCATACAAATCTCAAGGTAAGTAAGGACCTGCTTTAAGGTATTTGGGTAATGAAAACTATAAAATAATAGTTCATTTTAAATAATCATGGCTTTTTATCTTATCAAACACAGTGTGTGTAGCATGAGGTGCCCATATGTTGAAAACCCAGTTTACAGCCTGTGAGGTCAATGCTTCCTTACTAGTGGAGAGGCTCACAAGCACAGGGTGTGCTTTGCTGTTGCCTTGTTTTCAAACAGAAGGGCAGTATCTGACTAAAATTTCAGAAGTTTGTCAACAATTTGTGATTTTAAGACAAATGAATAATGGTTGGGTGTACCTATTGGAATTGTCTTCCAAAATTGAAAGTCTTCTTTCACATTGGGCAGAGTGAAACTTACAAGTTACCTGTGAAGGACTCTTATTTTACATATGGCTCCCATTCTAGTCCACTCCAGTACTCTTGCCTGGAGAATCCCATGGACGGAGAAGCCTGGTAGGCTATAGTCCACGGGGTCGCAGAGTCAGACACGACTGAGCGACTTCACCTTCACCTTCCCATTCTAGCAGGTCTTTGTTTCTGTCTTACAGGGCTTTTCCTATTATTTTGAAGAAAGGGAACAGATACATTTATTTTCCTGTAAGATATCTCCTTGTCTTTATCTCAGTAAACACTTCTTTGATAAACAGTTTTAATTTTGGGAACGTACTCAAATGTCTACTCTACACAGAATGACATAGATGGTTAAAAGTAAATTCTCCTCTTGGAAATCCAGAGAGCAATACATTATCTTATCCTCAAAGGGCATTAGGTAAGCCTTCCTGCTTCTGTTGCAATCATAGCACTTTTTAAAAAGCTGATTAGTTTCAATCAATATTTGAAATTTAGTTCAAATATGCTGGCAAACATTTACTTAAATGGGTTATTATTTATACCATAAAATATCTTACATATGGTCAGTTCTCAGCTGTTGCAGAAAGGAAGTGGGATCCTAATGGTTGAAGTCCCTTGCCAAACCTTGAACACAAAGCACTGTGTCTGGCCTTAGAAAGGAGGGAACCTACAAAAGTTCCAAAGAGATTAAAAGATGTTGCAGTCTGGGGTGTTTGTCCCTATAGTTTTATCAAAGAAATATTATAAATCAGCTACATCTCATATTTAATTTAGTGTTTTATGTGAAATGCCAGATTGAAAATTTGCACATTTGATGTATTCTAACCTTGAACAAGTTTAGAAGTGTTCACTACTGTATGTGAGTACTCACTGAGAGCAGGGCACAACCTCAGGGCTTCTTTCTTTCTTGTCTATCACTACTGTTTTTATCCTAATGCAGGTTGCCGTATTCATTAGTAGGTATTTAACAAACCAGCTATCCTGTGTCTAGTATTGCTGCTGGTGATATAAAGATAAATAAAATACAATTCCAAACCCCAAGAACCTCAGAGCTAATCATCTATAAAAATTTAGTAATGGATGATGTGTTTGACAGACATTTATAGAAGCCTGGGTAGGAGTAATATTTAGGGGAAAATTTTACTTGAATCCAGATTTAATCACTTCTTAGTCATTAAAGAAGTTACTTAACTTTTTAATCTTCTTGTTTCTCATGTATAAAATAAGGATAACAGTAGTATCTACTTCCCATGACAGCTGTGCATGGTAGGGTTAAATGAGATAATCCATGTAACAGTGTTTAAAAGCTGACCCCAAGTAACTAAATATTACTAATGGACATTCAGTAGATGATGATCATCATCTCATAAGCACTGTGAAATTGAATGACTATAGTTATCCATGCTGTAGTATCTATTTGAAAGGTGCTAAAAGAGTAGATCATTAAGGTTCTCATCATAAGAAAAAAAATGTTTAACTGAGCTGATGGATGTTAACTAAATTTAGTGTGGTAAATAGTTCACAGTACATGCAAATATCATATCATCATGTTGTATACCTTAAACTGATACAGTGTGGTATATTAATTATATATCTCAATAAAACTGGAAGAAAACAACAATGATGAAAACAATGTTGGATGTAAGTATATCTGTGTCTAGTCTAAAAACATACAGCAGTAATGTTTTATTGATAAAATCATAGAACATTCAAAGTAGTTGAAAACTTCCAGTTTCTCTCCCCTCTGCCATTTTAAAGCATCAACAGGTAAAGCTATAAAATTATCTTAATTAAATGAAAGTTATTTATTGGAAGTTGTGATTAGACTAGTGATAGGAAGACTCTCAAATTCTGTTTTAAATATTTTGGTTATAGGTATTTTGTTTCTACATCAAAGGACTCTTTTCTTAAGTACACACTGTACCCTTTACAAGACATGTCTTGCATTTTAAACTATCAGCTTAAACAGATGCTTAGATTTGGAGTCCTATGTTTATTTAATAATTTATTCAATAAATATTGACTGAGTGTCTTTTCTGTGCTAGGTGTTAAACATATTCTCTAAGGATATACAGAGGAAAAGACCTGATCTCTCTCCACCATATAATCAGATAGGAAGACACAATTTCATGTAATTTAAGTTGTCATGCTATAATAGAGAAAGTGAAAGTCGCTCAGTCGCATCTGACTCTTTGCGACCCCATGGACTATATAGTTCATGGAATTCTCCAGGCCAGAATACTGGAGTGGGTAACCTTTCCCTTCTCCAGGGGATCTTCCCAACCCAGGGATTGAACCCAGGTCTTCCACATTGCAGGCGGATTCTTTACCAGCTGAGCCACAGGGGAAGCCCCTATAATAGAGAACTGACTCTTTAATATGGGAATACAAAGAAAGGTGTGGTTAAGAAACAGACATGGTCTCTGACCACTAGGAAGAGGGGCAGGCGAGGCTTCACAGAGGAGGTGATGGGGGATAGAGATGATTGTCCATCTGGACTCTTGTCCCTTTCCTCCTATTGTGTTCAAAGCATTATCTTTCTCTTTTTTTTTTTTTTTGAAAAACTGTTAACATTATCTTTCTCTTGAAGATGATTAGCCTTATTGTCAAAAACCATGTTGAAATCTAAGTGATAAAAGCACTCACACTTCAGCAGACATGTTATTTTAACTCTCCCACCCCCTCTCACCAGTGAGGACTGTATTCTATGTTAAAGTAAAAACTCACTGAATACAATAGCAAGTACTGCCTTCTATATTAAAGCAAAAACCCAGTGCTGCAACTAGTACTAGATTCTTTCTTGAAATAAGAGTTTACTAAATGCCAATGCTTAATGTAGTGGTAGAAATTGGCAGATTTTTTAAATTATGCTATGTATTAAATATGCAATTAAAATGTTTTTAATTTATAGCAGGCACCTGGATGGCAGATCGTTCAACCTTCCCTTTCTTGAGTTTTCTACTCTGTTATTATTTTCCACTCATTTGTGCTTCATTTTGTGATTCATTGATAGCAAAGGAAGCGGAGTTGGATAAAAATCCCTTCTGACACAGTACAATTATACCATAACAATTGTGTAATCATCAGATGCAACGAGAGCCAGCTTCCAAAATCAAGGTTACTCAGTCTCTCCTCTGACACCAAGACTTTGCCATATAATGTTCTTTCATATCTGAAATGCCAAAACAAGCTTCAGAAATTACTTTCAAACCATACTTTATGAGAAATTACAGTGGCTTGTACCTGTGAATTCATTAAGGGCTTCACCATAGTAACAAACGACATTGTTCGTGCAGAGATGCTGAAAATCTGTGGAAATACTTCAGTGGCCGTGTCTATAGGAATTTTCCTTCTTTTACTGTTGGTGATCTGTGGAATCGGGTGTGTTTGGCATTGGAAACACCAGAATACCATGCGATTTACCTTACCAAAGTTTTTGCAAAGGAGGAGAAGCAGGAAAAAAGACTATACTAAAACTTTCTCCTTGAGTCCCCAGTTTATCGGCCCAAGGCATAAAACCTCAGTTCAAACTCAAGACCGCCATTCTGCTGGGAAGGACACTAACATCCATGACAACTATGAAAATGTGAAAGTGTGTCCTCCCAAAGCTAAAGGAGAAACGGACAAGAAACTGTATGAAAATACTTGGCAGACCAATCCCGAGGAGCATATCTACGGAAATGAGACACCATGTGACTATTATAACTTCGAGAAGCCTAGTACTTCTGAAGCCCCTCAAGAGGAAGACATATATATTCTTCCAGATTCATATTAATTTTGCAAAATGTGTGTTTAGTTATTGGGGGGTAAATATTCGCTGAGGCTTTATTGTACTGATACCATCAAGTTCTTCTGTTGAAACTTGATGATCTCCTTTATTGCCACCCTTCTGAATCCTGTGTATATCACTGTGGATTAATTCTAGATATCCTCACCATCCTTCTTGCCCTGGATTAATTCCGAATTGTGTTTCATTGATTCTTCCTTCTGAGCATTACTTGCTATCTTTTTCTTCTTTTTCTATCTGGACCACTTTTCTGGCTCGGGATTGTCACCGTCTGCTCACTAGTCTTTCTGGCTTGAGTTCCTACGTACTCAGTGATGCTGCATAACTGCAGAATCCTTGAGACGCTGCCAGATTTGTCTTCAGAAAACATTCCCAGTAGCCACATCACTCCTCTGCATAAAACCTCTTACTGTCTCCTCTTTGCAAAAGACATACTACTCAGAATTCTAGCTCCAGAATTTTACACAGTTCAAATTTACTTTTCCAATGATTTATGTTAATCTCTCACTTCTCTGTGTTCATCAAAAGCTGCCAAACCCACCTCTCCTCCTCATCTTTCCTTGTCTGCCCCCTCTTAAGCCTGCCTTGGACCATAACTTCTTCCATCTGAGTGTTTGAATCATTCCAAACCTACGTATACCATTTTTCTTTTCCTGGTGTCCTCTAGATTTTGCTGTCTGTTTAGTTCTTTGGGCATTTAAACATATGAGTGTTTGCAATGGCATTTTATTATTTAGTGTCATATGAAAATGTCCTAAATCCCATACTAAATAGTAAGGAACTGCCTCATATTCATATTTTAGCCCCAATGTCTATAGACTGCCATATGAGGCACTCAGTATTGTTCAGTTGACAAGAATTGAACTGTACTCTTCGCTAAGTACTTTGGAAAACAATATAATAAATCCATCCATCCAAGGAATATTTATTGAGTACCTTCTATTTACTTCTTAGTGTGCTGTACACGTGGACGGGGTAAAACAGTGAAAGGAAATACATGGGTCCTGGGCACACACTGCCTCGTGTGAAAGAAAAGACAATCAACAACTACTATGCTCTTTATTAAGCTATGATACTTCTTAAACCCACCGTTGTATATGCTGCTCTAAATTGCTCGGGCTGGAACTCTGCAAACTACCTTTTTTCTTTGCCAGGTGTATCCACATTAGGATCTCTCAACAGGGGAAGGCTGGCAGGCAATAAACAGGAAGCAAAGGGGGCCTGCCCCTTCTTGTTCTCCCTGTTGTCCTGAGAGGTACTCTTTTCACTTAATTTACTTCAGCACCACTGGTGGTTCGCAGTTTCCAGTTTCTTCCAGCACTCCTTAGAAGCAACTTCTTTGCACCTTGTCAGAGATGCCGGCACCACCAAGCAGCAGCCTTCCCTTAGTATCTGAGAACCAGCTCCTCCAGCCCTCCTCCAAGCTCCTAAGGGACCAGCAGGAAACAAACGGCACCGACAGCTCCAGGTCCCAGTCCCCGTCCAAGTTTCTGATGATCCCCAGTCTTAGGTACGGTGGCTATTTCCTGCATTCACTATCTCTCTGGTACCTCAGTGGCCTCTTTCTGTCTTTTCAGTCTATCAATACTTTTTTTTGCTTGTTTTTTAATTAATGCTGAACATTTAGTTCTCCATTTTAAAACAAACTGATATGGTTTCTGTTTCCCAAAGTGGACCCTGAGTGATACAACTAAAAATGATACAGTAGGTGTTCTGAAGGAAAAAAAGCATTCTGTGTTTGAGAACAATGGCATTTGGTAGGGAAAAGGATTCGAGTTTTAATCAGATTACCAAAGGAGGCCTGTCTAAAGGGACACTTAAGCTGAGACCTGAGGGTGAAAGGGGCTCTCCGTGTAGATGTGGTGTGACAGGGATGGGACCAGCACGTGGAAAGACTCTGAGGCATGACAGAAGCTATGGCACTCGGGGAATTTAAGGATAGCTATGTTGGCTGGAGCTCAGGGAGGACTGAAGTGACATCTGGTAGGTCAGCAAAGGAGGAAACAGCAGACAATGCAAATTCTCGTCGGTCTAGCTAAGTGGCTCAGGCTCTAATATGGTGGCAAATGGAATCTAACAGTTTTAAGCAGACGAGTGACGTAACATTACATTTTTTAAAGAGCTGTGGGGTTAAGAAATAATTGGGAAAGCTCAGGATGGAAGTGGAAGATTATCATTCACTAACTACTCACTGATGAAAATCTGTAAAGGTTTTCATGGCAAAAAATCATGGGAAGGTTTGAAATGGCTCCTAGGCACTTTCCAGAGGAGAACAGGATTTATGTTGATCTTGAGGATTTCTGTTGGTCCTGGAACAGATGGTCATTTTGAAGTCTCAAACAGGAAGTTCTTGCTAGAATAACCTATATCCATGCCTACCTAGTACTCGGTCATAGTAGCTGAAAATAACCTGACAGGAACCACCACCAGAGAGTATCTCTGTCCTGGTAGGATCCTGGGCATCAGGCTGGAATGAGCAAGGGAGTTGATCCAGAACAACTAGATGGTATTACGTAAGGGGATGAGTCTCACCATCAAGGTGACCAGCTACAGAAGGGTACCGGAGAAGCTGCTTTAAGAGTTTGGTCTGAACAGTAAACAGGAGGTAATAAAGCAAGGTTTTTCAACGAACTAAGCAAGGGCCTGTTTTCTGTTGCGATCAGTAGTGGGTTGAAGTATATCACCGCTATATTATTACCATTATGATGAAGTGTAAGTCAGACCAAAGTGAAGTGTTGCAAGTTGCAGGCTGAGCACACGGTCAAAGAGCCAAGTGCTCATGGTTGGCAGAGGTTGGCCGTGAGGTCCTGCAGAGATGGCCTACCAGTCCCAGCGTGTGAACTTGCCGCATTTCACAGCAAAGCCGCAGTCCTTGCATCTGATGCTCCTATGTATTCTTCCCCCACCCCCACACCCACACCCCCAACATCCTTCCTCTCTGCCTCTTGTGGTACCTGTGGTTACTTTTGCTAATAATATAACTCAGGTGCAAACTGCTGCTGTCAATTTGACTTAGACTAACTTTGTTTTCTGTCTCTCAAGGACGATTTTCACTTTTTAGATTTTAAGAAGGCAGAGAAATATTGTAAGAGAATGCAGATAGGAAAAAGAAATTTGAAAGGGGGGGTGGGGAAGAAGGAAGAGGAGGAGGAGGAGAAGTGAGGCAGGAGGGAATGAGAGGAGGAGAGAGAGAAGCAAGAATAGGAAATAGGAGAGGGGACAGAGAATGGAGAGTATGGTAAAAAGAGAAATTGAATGATGATTTCCTTGACTTCCTCTGTCATCCTCCCCAGAGCCCCCCACCAACCCACCCACCCACCCGCACACACACACACAAGAATTCCTAGTAAGGTAAGTAGATATAGAAAAAAAGGAAGAACTTGTCTGCCTTTACTGCCCTTCTAACCTTGTTGAATGTCAGTAACAATTGGCTACTAGGAAACGCCCTGGTGGGCTTCCCTGGTGGCTCAATGGTAAAGAATTTGCCTGCCAATGCAGGGGACCCAGGTTTGATCCCTGGGTCAGGAAGGTCGCCTGGAGAAGAAAATGGTAACCCACACCAGTATTCTTGTCGGGGAAATCTCATGGACAGAGGAGCCTGGCAGGCTACCGTCAATGGGGTTGAAAAAGAGTCAGACATGACTGAGTGAACAACAAACACACACTGGTAATTAATTGCACACATCCTTGGTGTGGAAGTGTGCTTATGTGATCACTAGCCTTCTTGCCAGTCCTCCAAACTTAGGGGAGGACTGAATTTAGGGACATTACTTTCTCAGCTCTGAATGCTCTTCCTTAAGCTCTTCACACTGTGAACTCCCCACTTCATTTAACTCTGATCAAAAGATGCCTACTCAGAGTTGACCCCCCAATCTGAAATGGCCCCCCTACCGTGGATCTCAGACCCTTTACCTTTAGCTGCCTTACAGAACTTATCACTGCCTGACAAGAGTTTATGTGTATGCTTATACTCTGTTCCCTTTACCTAGAATGCAAGCTTCGTGAAGGCAGAAACATTTTCTGTCTTACTCTCTGCTTGGTCATCAGTACTTGCTTATAGCATGTACTCAGTTATGCTTGCTAACCAAATCATTAGGATATACTAAGCCAGATTTTAATATAAATTCAGTGCCATGAGACTTCTTTGCCATTTCAGTACAGGTGAGCTTGGTCCCTGTGATGGCAGCTATCTGGGCTAGGTGGTGCCACCCAGGTAGAAGGGGTGGAGCAGAGGGGCCCTTGAGCCAGTGGGGAGACTGGACTTTGGGCTCTACGGAAGAAAGGGAAAAGAAGGGACCACCATCTGACCGTCTTTCCACATTTTTGACTGCTATTCTCAGCCACAGTAACCAGCTGGAGTTTTCCAATTCGAGGAGTGGTCAGTCAGTCACCGCCTTTTAGGGCTTCCATTGTGTTATCCCTTGCAGCATGTTCCCTGTCTCCCCTTCCTAGTTCTTTTGCAAGTCCTTTCCTGTTTTATGTCCTTGCAGGACAGTGGTTCTCCATGAGGCTTTCCTTGCCTCCCCATTCCTTCTCACACTCCTTCCCCAGATGACCTAGACATTTATGCCTGAACTCTCCTGCCCCAGTGTCCTTTGGAAGCATTTGATTCACATAGCTCACCATCTCATGCTTATTTCTGTGCAGTATCCTTCAGATATCTGAAATTTAACATGGGCCAAGCTGATGGCGAGGGGTCAAGCTTTGGGTGTCAGAAGTAGAAATGGAATTAATGATGGGATAAGAGAAGGCTCAGAGATACAGGGATGGTATCCATTGCACAGGTTGCTTGCTAATAATTTCAAAAGTTGGCAGTTCAGAACATCCCAGTATCAAAAACATCAGCCTCAAAATATCATGGTGTCAGTATACTGTATATTGAGCAGCTGCCTCTTGAACATCAGTGCCTGGCTCAAAGTTTGTCCCTGTGATCCCCCATCACTAAACTCAGGTGGTGTCACATTTAGAAAACAGTATGTCTTTCCTGCTCTTCCCCTGACTGCTGAGTGAGGAGCTCTGAAATGTAACACTGTGTTATAGTAGCAAAACGGGGTCCAGGGCTTGCAAGGCATCAGGCACTTAGTAGAATCGTCTGATGGCTGTAGGTGTATGGCTCAGTGCTAAGTTGCTTCAGTCATGTCCAATTCTTTGGGATCCCATGGATGGTAGCCCACCAGGTTCCTCTGTCCATGGGGTTCTTCAGGAAAGAATACTGGAGTGGATTGCCATGCCCCATCCAGGGATCTTCCCAACCCCAGGATCAAATCCACGTCCGTTTTAAGTCTCCTGCATTGGCAGCCAGGTTCTTTACCACTCGTGCCACCTTGGGAAAGAGCTGCTCACTTCATTTACTTTAGCATTTTTGGTTATTATTTTTAAGTGTTTTTAGGATTAACTACATTGAGCTGGACCTAAAAAGCAGTGGTCAAGGGACTAAATCATGAAAAAAAAACCCCACAGACCGGGGATTTTAGGATTTGTCCACTTTGAATGAATGGCTATCTACTGATATCCCTGTGAAGGATAGGAAAAATGCAAATATATCTTGAACAAGAGCACCTTCTGGTAGATTCTTACGTTGGATAGACAGGAAGTTGCAGAACACCAAAGTCGTGACATTTATAACAAAAGACTTTAATGACCTTGTAAGATAAAGTGATTTCAGTCATGTAACAAGTATTTGTGAAGTGCCTGTGGTGTAGCAAACACTGAAAGAGTGCTGGGAATTCAGCAGTGGGGTTGGTGGATGGAGGGTATAGAGACAGACCCTGCCTCTGCACTTGGTGAGCTCACAGTTTTAAGGAGTTCTGATATTTCTGCAGGCTATTAGAATGTATTGAGGTATGGTATGATAGGGAAGCATGTGGTGTAATGGAAGACTCACCAGGCTTGGGGTTAAGAAAGGTGTCCTGTGGAAAGTGACTCCTAAACCGAGACCTGGAGGACAGTTACGAGATAACCAGGCAAGGAAGCTGAGGGAATGATGTTCTAAAAACAGGAGATAGCATGTGTAAGGCCCCAGATTACAGGAGGTGTTCAAGAAGTAAAAGAACATAAATACCCATGAAGTTAAAGGAGAAGGGCAGGATCAGGGTGATACCTACAAGCAAAGGTCAGCTGATGCCGGACTTTGTAAGACAAGCTAAGGAATTTGGACTTTATCCTAACAAAACGGATATCAGAATAGGGTCTTAGGTCATGATATCAGAATAGGGTCTTAGAAGGCAGAAATGACATTGATTTTTCCCCCAAAACCATAGGGTATTCCAAATATATAATATCCCAGCTTCAGCAGAATA
The DNA here is from genome assembly GCF_000754665.1 of Bison bison bison. Classification (NCBI taxonomy): domain Eukaryota; kingdom Metazoa; phylum Chordata; class Mammalia; order Artiodactyla; family Bovidae; genus Bison; species Bison bison. The sequence continues at coordinate 2,439,236 of NW_011494900.1, read as the reverse complement.
TGGGAAGCGAGATTCTGAGGTTCAAGATATAGGACTTGATTCTAACAAGCATGTGTCCATGCGTTTTTATAAAATAAGCAGTGTGCTCCAGTGTTTTATTAAGGCTCCCATAGCTTTTAATTTAAATTCAGCTCCTGTAGCTTTGCAGTTTGAGATTCTCCCAACTGAAATGGGAATTAAGCAAATGAGAGAGGCTCAAACAAAAGGAAGCACAGAAGATGGTAAATTGCCAGATGCAATCAAGGCTGATGAAGGTGTGACTGCAGCTATTGACCTATGCTGTTGCCATGGAAACAAAAGCTCTGTGGACCTGGAGTGCTTTTCCTTTTTTAAGGAAAAAAGGAATAGTGGCTTTAGTGAACAGTTAAGAGTGAAAATTATGGAAGTTGGATCACCTAGTGCCACGTGTATTCTAATTTTTTGTTGATAACAGAGACAACAGCTAGCAGGGTCTGAGGTGAGCTCCCCAGAAGCCCAGAAGCTATCAAAGGCGTAAGGTTGAGGCTTGATGAAAAGCAGAGTTTAGCCGTTGCCTTAGGCCCTCTTCCCCAGCTCCACTCCATACTAGACTGACCTATTCATTGCGATATTGAGAATTTAGGAGGAAGAATATAATTAACTAGGCTTTATCTATTAACATGATATTTTAAAACAGTAGATTAGACGATTGGAGACTCATCAAATACATAGAAATGTATATTTTATTTTTCTTCTTAGGTGTTTCTGAGAAGACTGTAGTCCAGATTCTATTCCTAGTAATGGAGTGGCTTCTAAGCACCAAACACCATGATAAGGCTGTATGTGAATTCTTTCTTAGTTCAAAACAATTCTATTGCATTAGTACTATTGTTATCCCCGTTTTACTGATAAGATTGACTTCGAGAAGTTAAATCTGACCAGAGATCTTAGTGTCAATAAAAAAAAAAAAAAAGGAGGCATAATTTGAACCCAGTCATTCTGATGAGAGATTTGCTCAGGTTATTTTGTCACAGTATTATTAGTTAATGATATCTTCTATCTTAACATTGTGGAATTTCAGACCTAGAAAATAGCTTGGAAATTATCTAGACTGACTTCCTCAACTTGAAGATGAAAATAACGAGTCCCAGAAAGTTTACTTGACTTCCCTAGAGTAACACTGCTGCTGCTAAGTCGCTTCAGTCATGTGCGACTCTTAGCAACCCCATGGACTGCAGCCCACCAGGCTCCTCCATCCATGGGATTTTCCAGGCAAGAGTACTGGAGTGGGTTGCCAGTGCCTTCTCCACTAGAGTAACACAGTGATTCATAATTAGCCAGGATCATAACTCAAGACTTTTCAACATACCTTGCTGCCTTTCTTATTGACTGAAAATAGAAAGGTTTCGCTTGTTTCATTTCTTAATCCAAGTCTTCTTCATAGCATCCTTTTGAGTCTCATTTCCTGAGGCCTTTCTTTTCTCTATTCTGTTTTAGCGGGGCCTTCTCTGCATCTAGAAATGATGTCGATTTTTCTAAATGTTAAGCAAAGATAGTCCTAAGAGAGCAGAGTATAAAGGTTTCTTAATGTATGTGGCTCTTGTGTGGCCAGAGCTAAGTAATGAAGGCCATCAATCAGGAGAGGAGCGGTGCACGACACGTCCTCTTCTGGTCATTGTTTCTTAAAATGTACTCTTCCGTCATCTTGTCTCATCAGGCAGAATTTGTCTAGGCTATATACAGTTTTAACTCAATTATCTGATAAGAGAGACACATGACCAACAGAAGAGGTGCATTCAGGGTGAGTGGAAGGGGGAGGAAGTGGGGAGACATCTGTGACAACTGCATTGCAAGGAGAGGGCTAAAGAGCACATTTGAAGGAACAGCTAATGACAAAGTAAATATCCTATCTGGGCTGGCATGGCAAGGGCCTAGAAGCTATTTTCAGTTAGTTTGTTCCAGAAGATCAAGGAGAATATTGTGAAATTCCTAAGCAAGGAAAAACTTGATGTTACATTTAAGGGAGAATCTCCTCCATTTAAAAGCAAAAGATAAAAAAGCAAGAGGAAAGCAATAATTACCTCTGAGTTTGTGAGATCAGCTAGTTAAATCTTAAAGCAAAAGTTTGGGAGAGGACTAGAAAAGCACATGGGAGGTGGGACATTTATAAAAAGGAGGAATGAAAAGATGCACAAAAAAGGAACCCTTGAGAGATTTATCTAATGTCCTTGATGGTAATCAAAAGAGAAAGTTCTGTCTAAAGTTGAAAACTAGACATCTACAAGGGCTAGATAGGGACTTACAGTCAGGAATTAGGCCACTGACAGGCAGTGCCAGCTGAGTCTCATATGTGAACCGAGTGAAAGGGCTGCCTCGTGTCTTAATCTTTCAGATCCTCTGCAGAACAAGCAATAATCAAATAAATGTGTCCCTTAATTCTAAGTCAAGATGTAGTTCTTTGCTTCTGCTATTTCTAATGCATCACACAGATCTGTAGAAATTATTTAATTTTACTGTTTTGTAAAAGTCCTTTCTAATGAAATATTTTGTAGTCCAAGGATATAGTAGTAAAGGAAAGCAGAGAGGAAGTGGCACCCTTGTCATTTAAGAATGATTTTCATTTCCTCTTTTAATTAACTGTGTTGCTTAATATAACAGTACCTTCTCATCCACATGTGTTGAAAAAGCTGTGAGACTCAATTTAACATGCATCTCCTCGATTGCAGTTAGAAAAAAAAAAGCTGTAGTAAAGAGTGTATATTTTTAACATGTGGAGGACATGTTAAACATTTTGCCCTTTTTCCAAAGCCCAGGTTAAATTCCAGGTCACATACAAAGTCTTCTTTACTTCCAGCAGTCCAAAATTATCTACCTTGTGCTGACTTTCTTCTCTCCATCCATCCATCCATCCATCTATCCATTACCCATCCAATAAGTAGTTGTGAGGGTCACCAGCTGTTAGGCATTGTAATAGGCACTCAACAGTGAATAAAAACATACGGTGCCAACAGCCTAGATGAAATACCAAAAAAAAAAAAATCCTTTACAAATAAAAGCATAATTCTAATTACATAACTTATATAAATGCTATGAAGGAAAGAAACATGGTGATATTAAAGCTTGTAATAGAAGAATTTGATTTATTTAAGCAGTCAGACCAGGCTCCTGACACTGGAATACTAAAGTATTAATTATATAAGCAGAATTCACCTAGATAGAAAACAGGAATTAATGACTGCCTTTCTACAAAAGAGGCCCATTATTGTAGAATATTATCATTGCATTGGCTTGTTTGTGTAAAAGAAAGGGCAAAATCTCCAGTTTCTCTGAAGGGCTTGTTGTTAAACTGCTATTAAAAATAATTAGGAAGAAACACAAAAATATTGGTTGAGAAAATTTCATACAGATTATCTTTCTACACAGGTCTGGCATGAACCAAAGTATTTCTAGGCAGTGTAATAGAGTGGTAAAATAAACACTAACAAATATACTAAACCTATATTAGCACCACAGTTCTAATAAATATTAGCTATGTGGCTTTGCACAAGTTATTTATCCACTCTGAGTCAAGAAAACATCCACAGCTAACAAGTGGTACTAATAAGAATCCTGTGATACTGTGAAAACTCAATCATATGTGAAAATGCCTCAGATATTAAGATTACTCAATGCCTGAGATGCATAAAAAACATTAATCTGCTGTATAACTTGTCTCAGTTATATTACCTACATATTGTTGTTGGACTTTTCACCATTAAGGAGTACCTTTGATGATTTTCTTCTTCAGAGACTTTGTACTTTGACATATTTTGATCAATAAAATAAACTTCATTTTTTGTATAGTCATTCATTTTGAAAATTTCAACAATAATGCACTTGTAACTACCACTCAGAATTTCTGATCAGCGTGACTGCAATTGAATTTATATATTTTAAAAAAACTTCTTGTGCCATTTCCACTTTTTAAATTCAAAATAGTTACCCTTATGTGAACATCGAGACAGCTCTTTCCAATTTCCTTCCAGGAAAATAAAATATGGGGCAAGATTGATGAACCAAAGGCAAGGTTGAGAGAGGCTGGGCTGGAGATGTGTGAGATCTGTGCTCCTCCCGCCAACTCTAAGGGTCCTAGCTGAACTCTGATGCAGTAGAACAATATAGCTAAATTCCTAATTTCAGTATGTGTCAATTAAAAATTGTACAGATTCTACTGTGAAGTCCATTGACTCATGCTTTGGTATGATTTCATTATCACAGTGAGCTCTAATCTTTGAAAAGTTGTCACAATTATTTTGATGAGTTCAAAGTGTATTAAGAGTTGCTGAGTCCATTACATGGCTTAAGAGTAAACAACAAATATTTTCAATTCTCTAACTAGTCTGAACTCTTGAGCAGTTCAGAAATCATTTTGAGCTTCCAGCAGCTATCCCACAGCTTCAGGTGTGTGATTAGAGTTAGCACCAATGACATCTATCCTGTGTATTAGCAGCTCAGCTTGCTTACAACCTGTGTATTCTAGAGGTTGCTAAAATTCTGTTTTCTTCTTCAGGACTAGCTGATTGTTGTAGTCAGTGACACGGTTATCCAGTTTCTGGAGGGCTAGTTAGGAAATACTTTCATTCAGCTGAGACATAAATGATCGTCCTTACTGGCAAAGCTCTGTTAGGATCTAAACAATAACTGTAGAGCACCCTTTTAGAGAAGACTCTTGAAACCTAGAAGTCCCCTTTTGTAGCCAGCAATCCAGAAACAAAAAGTTTACATTTTTGACTTCCAACTAACATTGGGACATTTGGTTGCAGTTCAAACGTGACTTCTTCCAGAGTCCCGTGTGGCTGACTGTGAAGTTCAAGAGGGAGGAAAATTGGAAGGACTTGGCCTAGGGGATTCCCAGTGCTTTGTGGAATCTGCCTTGGGGAAAACAGTGTCGGTAACTGGGCTCAGAAGGACGAGCTCTCCTGTAGTTTCTGGCTGATCCGTGTTGATACGGGCACTTTCTGCAGAGACAGAGCAGCAGGTCTCGTGCCTGCTGCCCAGTGCGTTCACAGAGCTTCCGCAGATCTTCATAAGCTCTTGACTGTCATTTAGCCAGACTCTTCTTTCTACCTTATAAGCAGTACGGAGTTAGAGAAGGCTGGTTTCCAAGAGCCAAGGACACTGATCTAATGTAAGGTCCTCTGGCCTGCTTTCTTTATTTCTGTAATCTAGTACTTCTTCTTCCTCCTGTGCTTGTTTAAATCTACAGGCTCCACCCATCCTGCATCCTGGGAACAAATGGGTCTGGTTTGCAATAAGCACCTTGCAGGGGTTCAGGTCAGCTGGCTCTTCATCTTAGTCCCTGTGGACTCTGACCTGGCAGTGGGGGGCTCGCCTGGAGGGGCGGGGGCTGGCAGCATGCAGAGCCTCTGCAGAACTCTTCCTGTGTTTACACAACTGCATTGGCAATGCCATTTCTCCCACCATGAAACTCTCTGTGGAAGATTTCACATGTGGAAAGCCAGCAATCAGGCAGCACCAAGCTGTTTAGGTGGGTGGGTTGGGGGAGGCCAATGTTCATTACTTTTTTTTTTTTTTTACACTAAGAAACATCAAAGAAAGCTGTGGAAAAGAACTGGCCCACTGAGAAAAGGATTAGCAGAGAGGGCTGTAGCATTAGAGCTACTTGGAGCACAGACTCTTGGGGTTTCTCTCCACTCTTAGAGCACAAACACTGATTTTTTTTTCCCAAAGCCAACTCTGTCAGGAAAGGGCAGAAGCTGTTATGAGCAGCTTTTCTAGGTAAGCAAAAAGATGCCTATCCTTCTCTTCCATTACTGGCTCATCTGTGGGACCAATCTGTAAGCAAGCGGTGGCCTGCACCTGTGGCCTTGAAGAAACACATGTTCTCTACCCATCTTTCGTCTGCCCTGTTCCACTTCCTCATCTGTTCCACAGCCTGGCCAGTGGCTCCCATAAAGCTTTATCTAGCCCCTTGCTGGCACTTGGGGCCAGAGAGGGCATCTCCCCACTGGTCTGGCCTTTCTCATGAGCTAGGGCTCTGGTCCTCCAAGCCTTTCCAAATGAGGTGAAGAACTGGGCAATTTAAACCCATAGACTCCACCTGTCGCTCTCACCCATCTTCCAAAGGGGAACTTCACATCACTAGGGGGAAGAACCAAGACCTCCACTTGCTTCCAAGGTGCTAGGGAAGGTTTCAAGGTCATTGATTTCATTCTCTCCAGCTTTACTGGCCAAGTGTCATGAGACTACTGACTTTTCTATTCTGTGGTTGATATCATGCCCGATGCTTCTGTTTTATTCCTGATCCTTTCTACTATGCATTTTCCTTTTATCAGGTGTACAAAGTTAAATACTGTGTATTTATCACTGAAACGTACATGAACTTAAGAGCAAAATAAGCCTTCAGTGTTTTTCCACAAATGTTTAAGCTTCTCTGTAAGCTTGAAATAAACAGCAAAATGGTGCAAAAAAAAAAAAAAGTTGTTCAATTCAGTCTACATTTCTGTTCAAAGGTCATCAGCTTTTTGTACACCTACTGCCTCTCCCCAGCTGCCATGCTTGACAAGCTTCCCTCCTTGGAGCACTGTGGAGTGCCTTGAAAAATTCTCCTGATGGATGCAGAAATATTACCTAGAGAGACAGTGTCCATAAAAGTTATATCTGCCCTCATTTGGGCCATGCCATGATGATATGAGTTTCCCTCTTTTCAATTACCAAGATTGTTTATATGTCCTAGAATTATTTCCACCACACTGGCTTGCTGGCTGAGTGTGTGCACTTGTCTAAGAGTCAGCATGATATAAGCGGTTGTTGCCTGGGTGGAGGTTACATATCCCTTCTGCCTGCCACAGAGTTTGAATCTCACACCAATACAGAGTGCTTCTTTATTCTTTCATCTCTAAAATCCTTTGTGTAGATGTACAAAAATCTACAAAATCCTTAAATGATGTGTTATTAAACCATTACCCACTTAGTGTTACCCACTTAATACTTCAAGAATGAATGTTTCAGATAAGTGACAGGGATTTAGAGAAGAGCCGCTGCACATCTGAGCAACTGATTAACTGCTTTCTTCTAAGACAAGTGATCATTTAGTGCAGAGGCTCTGGAATTCTGGGCTAGTTCAGGGGGAAGGTATAATGCAGTTTCAGATGACTTTTGGCAAAAAGATGCTATGAAGAAATAAACCCTATGCTTCTATATTCCCGCCTTCTGATATCCAATCGTTCCTTTTAATTCTTGACCTTTATCACCATGACTGCTTAATTAAAAGCATCTTTACATCCCTGCAGGTATTAGCCCATATAATACCTCAGCATAATGTTAAGCTGAGGATACCGATATGTGAAAGGCAGGACTCTACCCTTGAATAGTTTATAGTTTGCTTAACCTTATAACCATCCCCCTGCCCCAAGCCATGAACTAATATTGCCTCTCTTTAATTTGCATTATTAGGCTGCAAACCTTTGGAATTCATGTCATTCTAGATAAACCATTCATTGCTTTAATTTTTAAAAATGTATTCATTTGCCAGGACCATTCTAGACCATAGCTGCTGCTGCTGCTAAGTCACTTCAGTCACATCTGACTCTGTGCAACCCCATAGACAGCAGCCCACCAGGCTCCCCCGTCCCTGGGATTCTCCAGGCAAGAACACTGGAGTGGGCTGCCATTTCCTCTCCAGGGGATCTTCCTGACCCAGGGATTCAACCTGCATCTCCTGCATTGCAGGTGGTCTTCTCCATCTCCTGCATTGCTAGTAGATTCTTTACCACTGAGCCACCAGGGAAGCCCATGTGGAAAACAGCTGGAGGCTTCTCAAAAAACTAAAAATAGAACTACCATATGATCCAGCAATTCCACTTCTGGGTATATATCTGCTGCTGCTGCTGCCAAGTCGCTTCAGTCATATCCAACTCTGTGCGACCTCATAGACGGCAGCCCACCAGGCTCCCCCGTCCCTGGGATTCTCCAGGCAAGAACACTGGAGTGGGTTCCCATTTCCTTCTCCAATGCATGAAAGTGAAAAGTGAAAGTGAAGTCACTCAGTCGTGTCCAACTCTTAGTGACCCCATGGACGTAGCCCACCAGGCTCCTCCATCCATGATCCCATGCCAGGCAACAGTACGGAGTGGGGTGCCATTTCCTTCTCCGTCTAGACTGCAGAGATGATATCAAATAACTCACAGACTATTGTGAAAGCCACATAAATAAACCAACAGTTTTAGTACAATGTAATAAATTCTGTCTTTAGTAGAAGTTCAGGTTCATAGCTATGTGAGCAGAGATGAGGAAGTCTAATTCTGTTTGATAGGGTAAAGTGTGTCTTCAGAAAGAAATGGTGAACTGAGATGGGGGTGGGAGGCGGGCGGAGTACAAGATTCAATTACCTTGGAAGTCCCAGGAAATATTAGATACAAAGTACATTTGACTTGATACAAGAGATAATCTGAGCATGGTCACTATGAGGACCCAGTAGGGCATCATGAGAAAACCAGAAGCATCATGATAACTTCTGGGCAAGTAGAGGTCAGAGGGAGTTTTAATGTTTGGAAAACACTAAAGATAGAGAAACTAATGGAGAGGTGGGAAGTTTGTAAAACATAAGTACACAATTTTTCTATTTTGTAGGAAATGTGTATGTGATTATATATAGGTATTTCAAATAGAGGGAATTTAATAAAGGAATTGGTTTCAAGGGTGTTACAGGACCTTGAGAACAGAAAGGAGTAAGTAATTCTATTCAAAAGATCAGTAACTGCAGGAATCCTTCTCTCCCCTACAGCAGCAAAATGGAACAGATTAGAGTTTACAGTTTCCACACCCCTGAGGCTGCTACTTAGGGATCAAGCTGTGAGAGCCAGGAGCCCAGGAAGTGAGACTCATCAGCCATCGCAGCCGAAAGTACCACCAGCAGGCAGAACTAAGAGCTTCTCCCTTCATTCCACCTTCCAACCTAAGAGCCAACTGACAAGGGAGCTCGGGAATTTAAGAAATATTGTGTGAGGGTCCCCATCTCCGGTGGTATAGAGGAGACAATGGAACAATGATTATGGAGTGGAGAGAGAACACTGTCTAGCACTGCATGTCCTGACATAGAATCTGTTAAGAATCTTCCTCCGTGGCCCCTACCCTGAGTATTCCATTAACAAAGAACACGGGGGACACTCGTGTGCTTGTTTTCATTTTCTTCAGCATTAGCTACATACATGGTCATGTCTACTCCTGGGAAATAGGGAATTATTGTAAGTATATGGGCTTCCCTGGTGGCTCAGAGGTTAAAGCGTCTGCCTGGAATGCGGGAGACCCGGGTTCGATCCCTGGGTCGGGAAGATCCCCTGGAGAGGGAAATGGCAACCCACTCCAGTACTCTTGCCTGGAGAATCCATGGAGGGAGGAGCCTGGTAAGCTACAGTCCATGGAGTCGCGAAGAGTCTGACACGACTGAGCGACTTCACTTCACTTCACTTCTAACTATATACTGGCAATAAATGAGAGAAAGTTGGAACTGTTAGGTAGGCAGAATAGGAAAAAGGAGTCCAGAATGGCAGTGGCTAAAATATAAGGAAGGGAAAAGCCCTCAAAAATAGAACAAAGGAAGGTCCAAGGACTGGAGTGAGGACCTCAGGTAGAACAAACTTCTAGCACTTCTAGCCAGAAGTGCTTTCTGGCGAGCCTAATTTACCTAGGGCAGGCCCAGGAGGAGGAGAAAAAAAACATATACGAAGAGGAGCCAAAGGGCTGGGGGCCTCTCTCTCTCTTCTCTTCGCATCTTTTTGTCGGCATCCCCTCATGCCTCAAGGATGTGTTTTCCTTTACTTTCTAAATAAAACTGAGCTGTAACATGGAGCTATAATACTGGTCCATCTGAGAGCTGTAACACTGGTCCGTCGCTTCAAATTTTTGTTGTGACAAGACAGAACCGAGGAAATTACACACTCCCCCAACAGAACAAGTAGGAGAGATACGGGTTTAGGAGAAAGCCTTTAAAAACAAGCTGAGTAGTAATTAGCTAGAAAAATAATATTCTCCTATTCCCAACCTATTCTTTACCAACACAATCTTTTTTTAAAATCCCCTTATTTTATACATTTATGCTTCCTTTTTATTTTTTTAGGTCACCATGTCTGCTTCACTCCCACTACTAAAAGATTTAAGAAGAAAATGAATTGTATTTTTCCAACCCAATAGTTTCTAATAATGAAATATGACAAAGCTAACTCTATTAAGCAGCTATTCAGGTTGTTCAAATATGCTCTACTGCACATACTGGGGTAGGACAATAAGATATATCTCTTTCAAATGGAGATTAAATAGCTAAAGATTAGAGAACAATAACAACTGAAAAACTCAGTCAGAGAACAAAAATAGATACATAGCCAATGAGAGTAGATTGGATTTTCAATTTAATTTATGAAAGTGTTCTGTTTTTCATAAAAATAATTGCATTTGTTGATCTTTAAAAGATTAATATAGAAATGTAAAAGTTGAAGAAAAAACAATAAAAATACTTTATGCTTTTACTTTTCTATTTCCTCTGTGTAACATTTGATTTTTAAAGGCAGTACACACTAGGGCCCACAAATATTCAATATTCTTTAGGATATTGCCTGGAAAATCCCATGGGCCGAGGAACCTGGTGGACTACAGTCCATGGGATCACAAAGAGTTGGACACAACTGAGTGACTGAGCACAGCACATATCTTAAATGGTCCTGTATGTCACTTGTTTGAAAATTTAGACTGACAAATCAGGAGATGTCAAAACTTAAAACAAAATTCTGATCAATTAATTTGTAAAGTGACAAAAGCAGCCTGTAACTACAACTTTGGGGGCAATTTGCATGTCATTGCTCTTAATAGACATATTTTTGGAGCAGTAAATATTGCACCATAAAGCTCCTCTCTGACATGATTTCCACATAAAAGAATAAGGTCCCTAAGACCCTTTTCCTAGTTGTTTCCTCCTGGAATGCTCTTCCCCTAGATACCCATCTAGACAACTTTTTCACTTTGTTCAAGACCAGTTGCCTCATTCACTTTATAATAGAGGTTAACACTTTCCTAACAGCAGGAGTTGTATGATATCAATTATCCAGAAAGGGCAGTTTCAATAGACAATATTTTAAATGTAATGGTTCACAAAATTCAAAAGAGATAAGAGGATGTAGTGAAGTTTTTCTTCTAACCCCATCTCATGCTCTCCACTTTCATCTCTTGACACCAGAAAAAGCAATGAGATCTAGGAATATAGTCTATACATAAGTAGTGCATCTTGCCACAGGATGAAGCTCACAGATTCGTTCTCTGTTAATACAAATATGGAGAGTTTACATTCTTGCAGGACTCATGTTGCTGAGATATTTTAATGGGCTATCTCATGTGAATAATTAAAGAAACTTTAAAGTACTAAGACATTACATTGTGATGTGAAGTGAGCATTGTTCTTTGGAGAGCAGCAACCAACTCCTCAATGTCTGAGAATACCTCATGGAAAAGAACATCCATTTGTATGTCTATTTTGTTTAAGGGCTGTATTAGTAAAGATGTGTTGTCTGCAAACTGACCCAGGAAGGCAGGTAGTGTAGTTCAAAGCCCAAGAGCCAGGGACCTGATGGTATAGATTCTGGTCTAGGTCTAAAGACTTGAGAACCGGAGTGCTGAGGATAGATCCATGTTCAATTGAAGTCATGAGGTAGAGAAGACTGGAATCCAACCTCCTTCTGCCCTTTGTTGCATTCAGACCCTCCGAGGATTCAGCCATACACACCCAAGCTGGGGAGGGCCATCTGCTTTATTCAGCCTACCAATTCAAATGCTAATACATTTGGAAATGTCTTATAGACATACAGAATAATGTTTAACCAGCCATATGGGCACCCTATGTTTCAGTCAAGTTAACACATAAAATTAACCATCACAATGGCAAATTTATTACATTTATTATACATTTAATAAATTTTTAAGAATAATTTTCATAGATATTTAAATGTAAATAATACATGAACAAGACCCAGTTATCCCCCTAAGTCAGTCTCTCTCATCAGGAAGCTTTCATAACACTCTTATCCTTCTCTATCAGAAGGCAGACAGACTGAAAGCCACAATCACAGAAAACTAACCAATCTAATCACATGGACCACAGCCTTGTCTAACTCAATGAAACTATGAGCCATGCCTTGTAGGTCCACCCAAGACAGATGGATCATGGTGGAGAGTTCTGACAAAATGTGGCCCACTGGAGAAGGGAATGGCAAACCACTTCAGTATTCCTGCCTTGAGAACCCCATGAACAGTATGAAAAGGCAAAAAGATAGGACACTGAAAGATGAGCTCCCCAGGGTGGTAGGTGCCCAATATGCTACTGGAGATCAGTGGAGAAATAACTCAGAAAGAATGAAGAGATGGAGCCAAAGAAAAACCAACACACAGCTGTGGATGTGACTGGTGATGGAAGTAAGGTCCTATGCTGTAAAGAGCAATATTGTATAGGAACCTGGAATGTTAGGTCCATGAATCAAGGAAAATTGGAAGTGATCAAATGGGAGATGCAAGAGTGAATGTCAACATTTTAGGAATCAGTGAACTAAAATGGACAGGATTGGGTGAATTTAACTCAGATGACCATCATATCTACTACTGTGGGCAAGAATCCTTTAGAAGAAATGGAGTAGCCCTCACGGTCAACAAAAGAATCCTAAATGCAGTACTTGGGTGGAATCTCAAAAACAACAGAATGATCTCTGTTCATTTCCAAGGCAAACCATTCAATATCACAGTAATCCAAGTCTCTGCCCCAACCAGTAATGCTGAAGAAGCTGAAGCTGAATGATTCTATGAAGAACCCCAAGACCTTTTATAATTAATGCCCCAAAAAGATGTCCTTTTCATTATCAGGGATTGGACTGCAAAAATAGGAAGTCAAGAAACACCTGGAGTAACAGGCAAATTTGGCTTTGGAGTACAGAATGAAGCAGGGCAAAGGCTAATAGAGTTCTGCCAAGAGAAGGCACTGGTCATAGCAAACACCCTCTGCCAACAATACAAGAGAGGACTCTACACATGGTCATAACAAGATGGTCAACACCAAAATCAGATTGATTATATTCTTTGAAGCCAAAGATAGAGAAGCTCTATACAGTCAGCAAAAACAAGACCAGGAGCTGACTGTGGCTCAGATCAAATCTTCTTAAGGCCAAATTCAGACTTAATTTGAGGAAAGTAAGGAAAACCACTAGACCATTCAGGTATGACCTAAATCAAATCCCTTACGATTTTATAGTGGAAGTGAGAAATAGATTTAAGGGACTAGATCTGATAGACAGAGTGCCTGATGAACTATGAATGGAGGTTTGTGACATTGTATAGGAGACAGGGAGCAAGAGCATCCCCAAGAAAAAGAAATGCAAAAATGCAAAACAGCTGTCTGAGGAGGCCTTACAAATAGCTGTGAAAAGAAGAGAAGCCAAAAGCAAAGGAGAAAAGGAAAACTATGCCCATTTGAATGCAGAGTTCCAAAGAATAGCAAGGGGAGATGAGAAAGCCTTCCTCAATGATCAGTGCAAAGAAATAGAAGAAAACAATAGAATGGGAAAGACTAGAGATCTCTTAAAAAAAAATTAGAGATACCAAGGGAACATTTCACGCAAAGCCCTTTATTGATGGGCTCAATAAGGATAGAAATTGTATGGAACTAACAGAAGCAGAAGATATTAAGAGGTGGCAAGAATACACAGAAGAACTATACAAAAAAGATCCTCATGACCCAGATAATCATGATGATGTGCTCATTCACCTAGATCAAGACATCCTGGAATATAAAGTCAAGTGGACCTTAGGAAGCATCACTACGAACAAAGCTAGGGGAGGTGATGGACTCCCAGTTGAGCTATTTCAAATCCTAAAAGATGATGTTGTGAAAGTGCTGCACTCAATATGCCAGCAAACTTGGAAAACTCAGCAGTGGCCACAGGACTGGAAAAGGTAAGTTTCATTCCAATCCCTAAGAAAGGCAATGCCAAAGAATACTCAAACTACCAAACTACCACACAATTGCATTCATCTCACACGCTAGCAAAGTAATGCTCATAATTCTCCAAGCCAGGCTTCAGCAATACGTGAACCATAAACTTCCAGATGTTCAGGCTGGTTTTAGAAAAGGCAGAGAAACCAGAGATCAAATTGCCAACATCTGCTGGATCATGGAAAAAGCAAGAGAGTTCCAGAAAAACATCTATTTCTGCTGTATTGACTATGCCAAGGCTTTGACTGTGTGGATCACCACAAACTGTGGAAAATTCTGAAAGAGATGGGAATACCAGACCACCTGACCTGCCTCTTGAGAAATCTGTATGCAGGTCAGGAAGCAACTGTTAGAACTGGACATGGAACAACAGACTGGTTCCAAATAGGAAAAGGAGTATGTCAA
>NW_011494900.1:2410915-2424750 GCF_000754665.1 Bison bison bison | reverse complement strand
CTGTTAGAACTGGACATGGAACAACAGACTGGTTCCAAATAGGAAAAGGAGTATGTCAAGGCTGTATATTGTCACCCTGCTTATTTAACTTATATGCAGAGTACATCATGGGAAACGCTGGGCTGGATGAAGCACAAGCTGGAATCAAGATTGCCGGGAGAAATATCAATAACCTCAGATATGCAGATGACACCACCCTTATGGCAGAAAGTGAAGAGGAACTAAAAAGTCTCTTGATGAAAGTGAAAGAGGAGAGTGAAAAAGTTGGCTTAAAGCTCTACATTCAGAAAACAAAGATCATGGCATCCAGTCCCGTCACTTCATGGCAAATAGATGGGGAACAGTGGAAACAGTGTCAGACTTTATCTTTTTGGACTCCAAAATCACTGCAGATGGTGACTTCAGCCATTAAATTAAAAGACACTTACTCCTTGGAAGAAAAATTATGACCAACCTAGACAGCATATTAAAAAGCAGAGACATTACTTTGCCAAGAAAGGTCTGTCTAGTCAATGCTATGGTTTTCCCAGTAGTCATGTATGGATGTAATCGCTGGAGCATAAGGAAGGCTGAATGCCAAAGAATTGATACTTTTGAACTGTGGTGTTGGAGAAGACTCTTGAGAGTCCGTTGGATTGCAAGGAGATCCAACCAGTCCATCGTAAAGGAAATCAGTCCTGAATATTCATTGGAAGGACTGATACTGAAGCTGAAACTCCAATACTTTGGCCACCTGATACGAAGAGCTGACTCATTTGAAAAGACCCTGATGCTGGGTAAGATTGAAGGCGGGAGGACAAGGGGATGACAGAGGATAAGATGGTTGGATGGCGTCACCAACTCAATGGACATGAGTTTGAGTAATCTCCGGGAGTTGGTGATGGACAGGGAAGCCTGGTGTGCTGCAGTCCATGGGGTTGCAATGAGTCAGACGTGACTGAGCGACTGAACTGAACACATGAATAAATAAAGCATCCTTTCAATTTAAATGGGTATTATCAAATTACTTTGACCATTTTTAATACTTGAAACCCCTAAGAAGACAAAACTTACATACATACAAACTCAGCAAATTTATTATTCTAACTCTTAAAACTATTCTACAGATTGAATAACATGAATGCAATTCATTCCTTTGTTTCATACTAACAGATGCAATAGAAAAATAATACCTTTTCAGACCAGCCAAGGATTTTTGTTATCAATGGATGGTACAAGGAATTTCTCTATTTTTCCCAAAATGAGCTTTCTTTTTAGGAATTCATTTTATTTGTTATTTCAATGGCTCTAAATCCTTACTTCTTGTGTGGATATTATTACTGTCATTATTTTGTCTCCTGTTGTCTTACCCCAGACATAATATCCTCTTGAATAATCACTTAGCCAGCATTTCATAACCCACTGTCTTGTCATTATGATATACTGACCTAGTTTGTTAGCAATATTACAAGCTGATATATTCCTTGGTAGAATTTTATTATTATCAGTAGTGCTATATAGAAGCTTCCTTCACCTTCTAGGCAACAAGGGATTGAGGGGGATGACTGTCGCTGTGCTCCAGATCTGGACTCTGGGGCCACCTGACTGGATAGACCAGCATCTCTCCATGCTCCTCCAGCTGCGGAGATGGACCAGCCCATCTGGGCCAGGCCGTGGGAGAGGGTCTTCAGTGCCTGGATAGCCTGTGGCTTGGCGGTCTGGTGTATTCCTGTGCTGCCCTTAGGAGCATTCATTTCTCCCTCAGTCCCCCAGTTACACACAGAGTATCTTTTTAAGGGCTTCCCTGGTGGCTCAGAAGGTAAAGAATTTCCCTGCAATGTGGGTTCCATCCCTGGGTCGGGAAGATCCCCTGGAGAAGGGAATGGCAACCCACTCCAGTGTTCTTGCCTGGAGAATTTCTTGGAACAGAGGAGCTGGGCAGACTACAGTCTGTGGGGTTACAAAGAGTCAGACATGACTGAGCAACTAATACACACAGCTAGCTCTCCTCATGAAGAACACTGGCTTATTATTTATTTTCCTGCAACAATGGTGCACTCCTTCTCTACTTATGTCTCTGGCTATTGATACTAAACACTTGTTGAACTCCCTTTTCACTTGATGTTTTAGCTTTGATCATCTGTTAATGTTTATTCCTTCCTAGTTTTGATGTAGACACCTTTTCCCCCCTAGACTTTCTCCATGCTTCTCTCTTTAGTCTTTCCATTATATAAGGATGGGAGCAAATATTTGTCTATTCTTTATAAAGAGACGTATAGTAGATATATACAAATATAAGAAACTGAGCATCTTATATATTGCTACTTTTTCTGTATCTGTTAAAATTATCAAACCCAAGTTTGTGTGCCTGACTCACAGTGAGGCCAAACAAACCAAAACACTGGAGTTTGGGACAAGGGCCAAGCAAGGAGTATGGGTGGCTCATGCTTAAAAGACCTGAGCTCACCTGTGGATTTCAGGGAAGCATTTTTTAAAAGGCAGCATAAGAAAGAGAGTCACAAGATACATGATCAGCTCATTCATAATTTTCTACCGGTTGACTGTGAAGCACATTGGAAGATGGTATCACAGGTGTTAACATCATCAATGCTCGGCCTTTGGTCAGTCTGGGCCTATGTGCTCATGGTTTTCATGAAGTTAGATTCTCCCATCTGGTGGGATTTTAATTTCTACAAAACAACTCAGCAATGTGCGTCAGACACTGTTACTCATGTTCTTTAGGGAGGAACTAGAGATTCTGTGACTGCTATATGACTCTCTTGGATCCAGTGTTTAAATTGTTATCAGTTTTCCTGGCCCCACTGTTATTTTTTTAATAACTGTATTCTCACATTCATCTAATCATTAGCTTTTGAGCTAGCTGTTTGTGACTCAGGGGAGTCCTGGGAGCCTCAGCTTTTCTATAAACATGAGGAAAGTGGAGGACATATGGGTGTCTGTCCTGGGAAAGCCCCATAAGTTCCTACTCAGTTAAAAAATCACTATAAATTTAAATACAGTCACCTTGCTTTTGCTCTGTATTTTTAAAATGTTTACACAAACTGTTCTCTTTGGAATGGCATGAGGAACTCACTGAATTTCACAGCAAACCTTATTCAAATTGACACAAAAATAGTAATATTACTGTTGTTCAGTCACTCAGTGGTGTCTGGCTCTTTGAGACCCCATGGACTGCAGCATGCCAGGCTTCCTTGTCCTTCACCATCGCCCAGAGATTGTTCAAACTCATGTCCATTGAGTTGGTGATGCCATCCAACCATCTTATCCTCTGTTGTCCCCTCCTCCTCCTGCCTTCAATCTTTCCCAGCATCAGGGTCTTTTCCAACGAGTCGGTTCTTCGAATCAGGTGGCCAAAGTATTGGAGTTTCAACTTCAGCATCAGTCCTTCCAATGAATATTCAGGACTGATCTCCTTTAGGATGGACTGGTTGGATCTCCTTGCAGTCCAAGGGACTCTCAAGAGTCTTCTCCAGCTCCACAGTTCAAAAGCATCAATGCTTTGGCCCTCAGCCTTCTTTATGGTCCAACTCTCATATCCATACATGACTACTGGAAAAACCATAGCTTTGACCATTTGAACCTTTGTCAGCAAAGTTATGTCTCCCCTTTTTAATATGCTGTCTATGTTTGTCATAGCTTTTCTCCCAAGGAGCAAGCATCTTTTAATTTCATGACTGCAGTCATGATCTTCAGTGATTTTGGAGCCCAAGAAAATAAAGTCTGTCACTATTTCCCTTGTTTCCCCATCTATTTGCTATGAAGTGATCACATGCCATGATCTTTTTTTGTATGCTGAGTTTTGAGTCAAATTTTTCACTCTCCTCTTTCACCTTCATCAATAGGCACTTCAGTTCCTCTTTGCTTTCTGCCAGAAGGGTGGTGTCATCTGCATGTCTGAGGTTATTGATATTTCTCCCGGCAATCTTGATTCCAGCTTGTGCTTCATTCAACTTGGCATTTCACACAATGTATTCTGCATTTAAGTTAAATAAGCAGGGTGGCAATATACAGCCTTGACACTCCTTTCCCAATTTGGAGCCAGTCCATTGTTCCATGTCCAGTTCTAACTGTTGCTTCTTGACCTGCATACAGGTTTTGCAGAAGGCAGGTAAGGTGGTCTGGTATTTCTATCTCTTTAAGAATTTTCCACAGTTTGTTGTGATCCACACAGTCAAAGGCTTTAGCATAGTCAATGAAGCAGAAGTAGATGTTCTTCTGGAATTCTCTTGCTTTTTGAATGAGCCAATGGATGTTGGCAATTATCCAACAATATTATTATTATACTATTATTATTTTGGTGGTGGTGGTTGTGGTTTAAAGTTCAAATTATGAGCACTTAGATGTTTTTGTGCATATTCTTTATCCTTTTGGCATTGCCCCTTTTTAATAAGAATTAGACATATTCTGATATTTCTCTTCCTTAAGACATGTGATCTATTATTTACTGTAATGCTCCTTGTCTTTTAGTTGAGAATAGTATTAAAATAATATACCTGGGTTCTTGGACTGCACAAGATGTTTGCTGATGAGCTTTTGATCCATTTTCTTTACTGACAGATAAAATATAAGTGTATATGTGTGCATGTATGTATACATTCATATATTTACATAAATGTATTTCTTTTTATATTGAAATACAGTTGACATACAATATTATGTTTCAGGTATACTACCTAGTGATTTGACATTTGAACACAATTGAACACAATGAAATGAACACAATGATTAATTTATTGACTAACTTTCCCCATACAAAGTTCTTTCTATGTTATTGAATATATATATTTCTTTTTAAAGCATAAGTTTACACTGATTTTTCTAACTCAAATATATGAGGTTTCATCAACAACTAAGACTTTCTTCTACATGAACAGAGAGGACATTGTCATGTTCCCACTCTGATAGGTATTTCATTTGAAACACATTAAATGAAATGTATTTCATTTCATTACTAGAGATGAAAATGCTTAACTAATGATGATACTGAGTATTTTACAATATCTTCAAATGACGGTCTAACCTTAATCCTGCCAGCAATTCAGTTTTTGAATCTGATGACTGCATTTACAGGATGAGTTTTACCAGAGTCTTAATTCCAACATCAGGTACTCCATGTGGGAACCATCCAGGCAGTTATGCAGGGCCTCATGCTTAGAATGGCCCCACACTTGGTTTAATGCTGTGCTGTTGCTTAAGATTCTCAATCATTGGGAACTCTCTTGTGGTACAATAGTTAGGACTCCATGTTTTTACTCCTGATAGCACAGGTTCAATCCCCTTCCCAGGGAACTAAGATCCCCACGAGGCACTTGACAAAAAAAATAATAAAATACTTAAAGATCTCAACCATTTTTGAACAAGAGTGTTTGCATTTTCATTTTGCTCTGTGTGTGCATGTGTGCTCAGTCACTTACTTGTATACAAGACAGCAAAGTGGCTTCTTTGGCTGTTTGACTGTCGGATGGGGGATAGGATGGGGACCAGGCCATGTGTCTCTCATAGAGTAGTCTATTTCGAATCTGGATCAGTTCAGTTCAGTTCAATCGCTCAGTCATGTCTGACTCTTTGTGACCCCATGGACTGCCGCTAGCCAGGCTTCCCTGTCCAACACCAACTCCCAGAGTTTACTCAAACTCATGTCCATCAAGTCAGTGATGCCATCCACCATCTCATCCTCTGTCGTCCCCTTCTTCTCCTGCCTTCAATCTTTCTCAGCATCAGGGTCTTTTCTAATGAGTCATTTCTTTGCATGAGGTGGCCAAAGTATTGGAGCTTCAGCTTCAGCATCTGTCCTTCCAATGAATATTTAGGATTGATTTCCTTTAGGATGGACTGGTTGGACTTCTTGCAGTCCAAGGGATTCTCAAGAGTCTTCTCCAATACAACAATTCAAAAGCATCAATTCTTTAGTGCTCAGCTTTCTTTGAAGTTCGACTCTCACATCCATACATGACTACTGGAAAAACCATAGTTTTGACTAAACAGACCTTTGTTGGCAAAGTAATGTCTCTGCTTTTAAATATGCTGTCTAGGTTAGTCATAACTTTTCTTCCAAGGAGCAAGCATCTTTTAATTTCATGGCTGCAGTCACCATCTGCAGTGATTTTGGAGCCCCCCAAAATAAGGTCTGTCACTGTTTCCATTGTTTCCCCATCTATCTGCTATGAAGTGTTGGGACTGGATGCCATGATTTTCGTTTTCTGAATGTTGAGCTTTAAGCCAACTTTTTCACTCTCCTCTTTCACTTTCATCAAGAGGCTCTTTTGTTCTTCTTCGTTTTCTGCCATAACAGTGGTGTCATCTGCATGTCTGAGGTTATTGATATTTCTCCTGGCAATCTTGATCCCAGCTTGTATTTCATCCAGCCCAGCATTTCACATGATGGACTCTGTATATAAGTTAAATAAGCAGGGTGACAATATACAGCCTTGATGTACTCCTTTCCTGATTTGGAACCAGTCTGTTTGTCCATGTCCAGTTCTAACTGTTGCTTCTTGAGCTGCATACAGATTCTCAAGAGACAGATCAGGTGGTCTGGTATTCCTATTCTTGAAGAATTTTCCACAGTTTGTTGTTATCCAACCAGTCAAAGACTTTGGCGTAGTCAATAAAGCAGAAATAGATGTTTTTCTGGAGCTCTCTTACTTTTTTGATGATCCAGTAGATGTTGGCAATCTGATCTTTGGTTCCTCTGCCTTTTCTAAATCCAGCTTGAACATCTGGAAGTTCACGGTTCACATACTGTTGAAGCCTGGCTTGAAGAATTTTGAGCATTACTTTGCTAGTGTGTGAGATGAGTGCAATTGTGCAGTAGTTTGAGCATTCTTTGGCATTGCCTTTCTTTGGGATTGGGATGAAAACTGACCTTTTACAGTCCTGTGGCCACTGCTGAGTTTTCCAGATTGCTGGCATATTGCATGCAGCACCTTCACAGCATCATCTTTTAGCATTTGAAGTAGCTCAACTGGAATTCCATCACCTCCACTAGCTTTGTTCGTAGTGATGCTTCCTAAGGCCCACTTGACTTCACATTCCAGGATGTCTGGCTCTAGGTCAGTGATCACACCATCATGGTTATCTGGGTCATGAATATCTTTGTACAGTTCTTCTGTGTATTCTTGCCACCTCTTCTTAATATCTCCTGCTTCTGTTAGGTCCATGCCATTTCTGTCCTTTATTGTGCCTATCTTTGCATGAAATGTACCCTTGGTATCTCTAATTTTCTTGAAGAGGTCTCTAGTCTCTCCCCTTCTATTGTTTTCCTCTATTTTTTTGCATTGAGCACTGAGGAAGGCTTTCTTATCTCTCCTTACAATTCTTTGGAACCCTACATTTAAATTGGTCTATCTTTCCATTTCTCCTTTGCCTTTCATTTCTTTTCTTTTCTCAGCTATTTGTAAGGCCTCCTCAGACAGCTGTTTTGCCTTTTTCAATTTCTTTTTCTTGGGGGTGGTTTTGATCACTGCCTCCTGTACAATGTCATGAACCTCCATCCAAAGTTCTTCAGGCACTCTGTCTATCAGATCTAATCCCTTGAATCTATTTGTATACATGACAGCTTTTCTGGGTTCTAAGAGAAAGAGCAGAAACATGCAAAGCCTCTTGAGACCTAGATTGGAACTGGCATACCATCCTTCCCATTGCTTTATATTGACAGAAGACATCATGATTCAGATTGAAGAGGTGGAGAAATAAACTCCACTTCTTGATGAGAAGGGCACAGTCACATTTCAAAAGCACTCAGATACAGGAAAGTGTGGAGAATGTGGCCACTGTTACAACCTGCCACCCACAGCCCAGCATTGCTCAATGCTGTACCACTATAAAGGTTCTGAGTTCACTTGAGTGCCTGCCTCCACTGCTCTTGACCAGAACTCCTACCACCTCCCTGGCTTCAGAGGATCTATCAACTTCACAAGGCCCTTCTCCAGTCCTCAATCATAGTACTTCTGTTGATTAATTTTCTCTTTGAGTGTGTGTAGAAAAGAGTCATACTGTCTGACTCTTTGCAACCCCATGGACAGTAGCCCACTAGACTTCTCTGTCCATGGGATTTTCGAGGCAAGAACACTGGAGAGGGTTGCCATTTCCTGCTCCAATGGCTCTTCCCGACTCATGGAATTGCCCATCTCCAAACCTGATCATACTCTATGAGCTATTAGATTAGAATTTAAGGTCTTGATTCCTTTGCCTTTTTATTCATCTGAAGGAAGGGACAGATTTTTAACATGTACCCTTCTAATGAATAGCAAATTATATTAAATCCAAGAGACTCACCATTTCCCCCATGAGACTCAACTCCTAGGCAGAAAGTCTTATCTCAGACAGAGGAAAATCAGCCTAAATATTTGGCCACTAAAAGTCCCCAGGAGACTTAAAACTACAAACTTCTGGGAAGCTCTGCAAACTGAATCCAAATCTTTATAGAGAGCAATAGAAAAATCTGCATTTTTATAAATCTCTAGACTTTTTAACCAGTTGCCAGTGAGTATGGAGGCAAGAGGATTCATTACATTAGGCTGCTGAAATGCACAGTGTGAGAGGCTTCGTTACTTGCTTCCTGCTGGGTATTAATCTGATATGGTTTCTGCCTGTTTCCAGTTCATCAGCAGGGTACCCACCAGGAGGGAACTAATGGCTACTACTTACAACTGCTATGGATGTGAGATCTCTTAGCTCTTATCATGTTGGCTAACACCTTCAAGAAAACATTGGCAGGATAAGTCCTTCCTTTTTTCTTTTTTTAAAATGTAATTTATTGAAGTATAGTTGATTTACAGTGTTGTGTTAATTTCTGCTACACAAAAATGTGGTTCGGTTATATGTATATGCATACATTCTTTTTCAGTCCTTTCTAATTTCTAACTTTTACCTCTCTCCCCACTTGTCTATTTCCTGTGGTAACTATGTATGTTCATTTTGTTATAACTTACTCCTCTTTCTCTTTCCTGAGTGTGATCTTAATAACAGCTGTTATTTTCTTCTGCTCAGCCTTGCCCCTTTGTGGAAAAGAGAGAAAAGAAGACAGGAGCAAAGCAGAAGCAAAAGTACCATCTAAACCTATAGACACCTGAGGGGAGTTATGGGGCTATCTTAGCATTTGTTCTGCGTAATCATCACAAAAGAGGTGGATTCTTTCCCCCTGCACACTTTTCTTAAGGTATACAATGTAGAGCTTGTGAGTTCTTCAAGGAATCAGGACCTTAGACAGATGACCAGAAAGGAAGTATTGACTCCTTGCTGTTGTGCTGTTGTTCAGTCATCTCTGACTCTTTGTGACCCCATAGACTGCAGCATGCCAGGCTTCCCTGTCTTCACCATGTCCTGGAGCTTGCTCAAACTCATGTTCATTGAGTCAGTGATGCCATCCTACCATCTCATCCTTTGTCATCCCCTTCTCCTTCTGCCTTCAATTTTTCCAAGCATCAGGGTCTTTTCTAATGAGTCAGCTCTTTGCATCAGGTGGCCACAGTATTGGAGCTTCAGCTTCAGCATCAGTCCTTCCAATGAATATTCAGGATTGATTTCCTTTAGGATTGACTGGTTTGATCTCCTTGAAGTCCAAGGGACTCTCACGAGTCTTCTCCAATACCACAGTTCAACAGCATCAATTCTTTGGCACTTAGCCTTCTTTATGGTCCAACTCTCATATCCATACATGACTACTGGAAAAACCATAGTTTTGACTAGATGGACCTTTATCAGCAAAGTAATATCTCTGCTTTTTAATATACTGTCTAGGTTTGTCATAGCTTTTCTCCCAAAGAGCAAGCATCTTTTAATTTCATGGCTGCAGTCACCATCTTCAGTGATTTTGGAGCCCAAGAAAATAGTCTGTCATTGTTTCGATTTTTTCCCCGTCTACTTGCCATGAAGTGATGGACCAGTTGCCATGATCATTTTTTCAATGTTAACTGTTAAGCCAACTTTTTCACTCTCATCTTTCACTTTCATCAAGAGGTTCTTTAGTTCCTCTTCATCATCATTCCCTGGTTCCTCTTCACTTTCTGCCATAAGGGTGGTGTCATCTGCATGTCTGGGGTTATTGATATTTCTCCCAGCAATCTTAATTCCAGCCTGTGCTTCATCCAGCCTGGCATTTCGCATGATGTACTCTGCATATAAGTTAAATAAGCAGGGTGACAATATACAGCCTTGACATACTCCTTTTCCAATTTTGAATCAGCTCATTGTTCCATGCCTGGTTTCTAACTGTTGCTTCTTGATCTGCATACAGGTTTCACAGGAAGCAGGTTAGGTGGTCTGGTATTCCCTTCTCTTTAAGAATTTTCCACAGTTTCTTGTGATCCACACAGGCAAAGATTTTAGTGTAGTCAATGAAGCAGAAGTACACATTTCTCTGGAATCTCTTACTTTTTATATGATCCAATGTATGTTGATAATTTGATCTCCTGTTCCTGTGCCTTTTCTAAATCCAGCTTGAACATCTAAGAGTTCTTTGTTCACATACTAGTGAAACCTTGCTTGTAGAATTTTGGCCCTAAAGTGCACAAATAAAACTATAAGATCAAAATTAGTCATTCATAACTAAATGTCTATTACATACTTAGTTGTTACCATTAATAATCTCAAAAACTCATTATATTTGAAAATAATGCATAGGTTAGCTCTTTCTTGCTTTGCAAGAATTCCTCAGTATACATGATAATTGCTGAGAATTATAGCCAATAGTTAATGAGCTGCATTATCCATAGCCAAATAATTTCAAAAACAAAGTTTAAAAGTTTATTACAATTTTTTAAGGAAAAAAATTGTTTAGGAACATAGGAACCAACTTAGAGAGCTCTAAGTAGCCAAAACTGAAATAATTTGAGCAGTAAATAGTATTCAGTTATAACCTAAAGTATAAAATAAACATCTGTAAATTCATACTGACATAAGTAATTGAATTAAGAAATTAAAATATATTTAATTTGGAGTGTGGGTAATGTTTAAATGTTTAGAATAGTATAGGGACAGTATCAAACTTAAGGATGTCAAAAGTTCTCTGAGATCTTAACATTAAAAAAAATAAGATCATGGTATCTGGTCACATCACTGCACGGCAAATAGATAGGGAAACAATAGAAACAGTGAAAGACTTTGTTTTCTTCAGCTCCAAAATCACTGTGGACAGTGACTGCAGCCATGAAATTAAAAGACACTTGCTTCTTGGAAGAAAAGCTATGGCAGTCCTAGACAGTGTATTAAAAAAGCAGAGACATCACTTTCGAACAAAGGTCCATCTAGTCAAAACTATGTTTTTTCCAGTAGTCATGTATGGACGTGAGTGTTGGACTATAAAGAAGGCTGATGAGCACTTAAGAATTGATGTTTTTGAACTGTGGTGATGAAGAAGACTCTTGAGAGTCCCTTGGACTGCAAGGAGATCAAACCAGTTAATCCTCAAGGAAATCAACCCTGAATATTCATTGGAAGGACTGACGCTGAAGCTGAAGCTCAAATACTTTGGCACCTGATTGGAAGAGACCCTGATGCTTGGAAAAATTGAAGGCAGGAGGAGAAGGGGATGACAGAGGATGAGATGGTTGGGTGGCATCACCAACTAATGGACATGGGTTTGAGCAAGCTCCAGGAGATGGTGAAAGACAGGGAAGCCTGGCACACTGCAGTCCATGGGGTTGCAAAGAGTTGAACACAACTTAGTGACTTAACAACAACAAGGGACACCATCAAACTTAAGGATACCAGAGTCCTTTGAGGTCTTAAGACATCCCCACTAATCTGCCATTAGGTTTGGAAACTATCTGCCAATAATAGTTTGGAAATTCAGATCATAGTTGACCTAGAAGCTGTTACCACAACCTGCTGTGTCATAATGGTGGTGGTGGTTTAGATGCTAGGTCGTGTCTGGGTGTGACCCCATGGACTGTAGCCTGCCAGGCTTCTCTGTCCATGAGATTATCCACACAAGAATACTGGAGTGGGTTGCCATTTCCTTCTCCAGAGGATCTTCGTGACCCAGGAATCGAACACCAGTCTCCTGCATTGCAGACAGATTCTTTACTGACTGAGCTGCAAGGGAAGCCCGCTGTATTATAGTGGTAAATTTCAAATGTTTTGCTAAAGCAAAATCTTTTGCAGCACCCCAATATTAAACATATGTAAATAAAGACAACCAGATAAATAGACAGCAAGACTCCTCAGCCCCTTACCCACCCAGCAGCCCTAGGCAATTCTGCAGAATTCTGATTATCTATGGAACACACTTTGTAATTTTTTTATACATTGGAAAAAGCTGAGTCTTTAAAGGCAGACCATAGAGTTAGAGAAAATAATTGGAGCATAACTGTCTTATATAGGGCATGTATCCAGAATATATAAAGGACTCTTACAACTAAATAATAAGATACAAATCCCACTAATAAAAATGACAAAAAGTGAGAAGAAACACTTTACTAGAAAAAATACAAAAAAAAAAGAAAAAGAAAAAATACATGAATGGCTAATAAGCATATGAAAAGTTTCTTAGTATTATTAATCACTTGGGAAATACAAAGTAAAGCAACAAATTACCACTACATGCCTACTAGAATGGATACAATATTAAGACTCAGCTGGGGTTGGGGGCTTCCCTGGTGGCTTAGTGGTAACGAATCTGCCTGCAATGCTGGAGACGCATGTACAATCCCTGGGTGGGGTAGATTCTCTGGAGAAGGGCATGGGAACCCACTCCAGTATTCTTGCTTGGAGAATCCCATGGACAGAGGCACCTGGCAAACTACAGTCCATGTGGTCACAAAGAGTCAGATATGACTGAAGTGACATACCACACACACAGCAAGGAGTGGGAGGTTGCAGAGTAACCGAAACTCTCATACACTGCAAGGATGCAAAATGGTACAGCTGCTGTTGAAAATAGTTTGATTTCCTATAAAGAAAAACATCTATTTATTATAAGACTCAGCACCCCCTTCCTAGGTGTTTACATAAGATAACATAAAACTGTTGTTGTTGTTCGGTTGCTAAGGCTTGTGTGATTCTTTGCTTCCCCATGGACTCAGCACACCAGGCTTCCCTGTCTTTCACTATCTCCCAGAATTTACTCAAACTCATGAACATCCACTGAGTTGATGATCCCATCCAACCATCTCTTCCTCTGTTGTCCCCTTCTCCCCATGCCCTCAATTGTACACAGCATCAGGGTCTTTTCCAGTGAGTTGGCTCTTCGCATCAGGTGGCCAAAGTATTGGAGCTTCAGTTTCAGCATCAGTCCTTCCAATGAATATTCAGGGTTGATTTCCTTTAGGATTGATTGCTTTGATCTCCTTTCAGCCCAAGGGACTCTCAAGTGTCTTCTCCAGTACCACAATTCAAGAGTATCAATTCTTCAGCACTCAGCCTTATTTATGGTCCAGCTCTCACATAAAACATATGTCTGTACAAAGACCTATAGGTGAGTGTCTCAGTCCAGTTCAGTCACTCAGTTGTGTCTGACTCTTTGCAAGCCAATGGACAGCAGCACGCCAGGCCTCCCTGTCCATTACCAACTCCCGGAGTTCACTCAAACTCATGTCCATTGAGTTGTTGATGCCATCCAACCATCTCATCTTCTGTTGTCCCCTTCTTCTCCCGCCTTCAATTTTTCCCAGCATCAGGGTCTTTTCAAATGAGTCAGTTCTTCACATCAGGTGGCCAAATTATTGAAGTTTCAGCTTCAGCATCAGTCCTTCCAGTGAATATTCAGGACTAATTTCCTTTAGGATGGACTGGTTAGATCTCCTTACAGTCCAAGGGACTCTCAAGAGTCTTCTCCAACACCACAGTTCAAAAGCATCAATTCTTCAGTGCTCAGCTTTCTTTGAAGTTCAACT
>NW_011494900.1:2409407-2410662 GCF_000754665.1 Bison bison bison | reverse complement strand
CAACTTTTTCACTCTCCTCTTTCACTTTCATCGAGAGGCTCTTTAGTTCTTCTTCGTTTTCTGCCATAAGGGTGGTGTCATCTGCATGTCTGAGGTTATTGGTATTTCTCCTGGCAATCTTGATCCCAGCTTGTACTTCATCCAGCACAGCATTTCTCTTGATGTACTCTGCATATAAGCTAAATAAGCAGGGTGACAATATACAGCCTTGACGTACTGCTTTCCCTATTTGGAACCAGTCTGCGTTCCATGTCCAGTTCTAATATTGCTTCCTGACCTGCATACAGATTTCTCAGGAGACAGGTCAGGTGGCCTGGTATTCCCATCTCTTTAGGAATTTTCCACAGTTTGTGGTGATCCACACAGTCAAAGGCTTTGGCATAGTCAATAAAACAGAAATAGATGTTTTTCTGAAAATCTTTTACTTTTTCAATAATCCAACAAATGTTGGTCATTTGATCTCTGGTTCCTCTGCCTTTTCTAAATCCACCTTGAGCATCTGGAAGGTAACAGTTGTACTGTTGAAGCCTGGCTTGGAGAATTTTCAGCATTAGTACAGTGGTATAAAATTCGTATTTAAAAATTCTGTCACTAGTTTTATATTACCACATTTCCATGGCTATCACAAAGTGAGCTGACATGTTAAGTGATAATGGATTTTTATCTACCACAACTCAGAATGTTTTCTCTTACACTTAAGATACCAAGAGCTTTAGGATAGTGTAAAACCTTCAGGAGGCAGTTTTCTAAAAGGAATTTTCAAAATTCTTACATAGTAGAAATGCTCCATTATAATCTTCTCAAAATGGAATTGTTAAATCATATACTAAGCACTTAGATTTTCTGCTTTCTATGTCCTCTGCTAGAACCAGAAATGTTTTCACAATTCCTTTGAGACAGATTCTTAAAATTCTCCACACTTCTTTTAAGTGAGAAGTGGCATAATGTCATTATGAAAGTTGTCTGTTTTTCTTAACTTGCC
Source organism: Bison bison bison (assembly GCF_000754665.1). Taxonomy (NCBI): domain Eukaryota; kingdom Metazoa; phylum Chordata; class Mammalia; order Artiodactyla; family Bovidae; genus Bison; species Bison bison. The sequence goes on along the minus strand of NW_011494900.1, from coordinate 2,409,680 downwards.
CACAATACATCTTACTAATGCTTTATTGACTATGCCAAAGCCTTTGACTGTGTGGACCACAATAAACTGTGGAAAATTCTGAAAGAAATGGGAATACTAGACCTCCTGACCTGCCTCTTGAGAAACCTATATGCAGGTTAGGAAGCAACAGTTAGAAATGGACATGGAACAACACACTGGTTCCAAATAAGAAAGGAGTACGTCAAGGCTGTATACTGTCACCCTGCTTATTTAACTTATATACAGAGTACATCATGAGAAATGCTGGGCTGG
>NW_011494900.1:2403972-2409307 GCF_000754665.1 Bison bison bison | reverse complement strand
TGCAGCCATGAAATTAAAAGACGCTCACTCCTTGGAAGCAAAGTTATGACCAACCTAGATAGCATATTGAAAAGCAGAGATACTACTTTGCCAAAAAAGGTCCGTCTAGTCAAGGCTATGCTTTTTCCAGTGGTCATGTATGGATGTGAGAGTTGGATTGTGAAGAAAGCTGAGCACCAGAGAATTGATGCTTTTGAACTGTGGTGTTGGAGAAGACTCTTGAGAGTCCCTTGGACTGCAAGGAGATCCAACCAGTCCATCCTAAAGGAGATCAGTCCTGGGTGTTCATTAGAGGGACTGATGCTAAAGCTGAAACTCCAATACTTTGGCCACCTCATGTGAAGAGCTGACTCATTTCAAAAGACACTGATGCTGGGAGGGATTGGGGGCAGGAGGAGAAGTGGACAACAGAGGATGAGATGGCTGGATGGCATCACCGACTCGATGGACATGAGTTTGAGTGAACTCAGGGAGATGGTGATGAACAGGGAGGCCTGGCGTGCTGCGATTCATGGGGTTGCAAAGAGTCGGACACGACTGAGCGACTGAACTGAACTGAATTTTACAACCCAGTGTTTGCCACATCTTCCTTCTTCTATGTGTTCTCCCTGATAACTTTATCCTATTAACACTTCTTATTTTACACTTAGAAGTTACCCAGAGTAGCTTTAAAGGTTGAAAACAGAAAGTGTGCTATTTTATCACTGTAGTCAAATATCTTAGGCAAAACAAAATTTATATTCAGCATAGCTCACCTCTTCGCTCCTTCTCTCCCTGACTTGGTGCCTTTTCCCATATCTTTTCCTCCTCTAACTCCTAGACTCCCGTGTGTCAACTTCTTCTATTCAAATTAATGTTTGCGTGTAACCCAAGAGAGAGAATTTGCATTTGAGAGGAACTGACATAACAAATTGTGGAATTTAAGCCTCTCTAGCAGGGTTGGGCATGACTGAGCGACTTCACTTTCACTTTTCACTTTCATACATTGGAGAAGGAAATGGCAACCCACTCTAGTGTTCTTGCCTGGAGAATCCCAGGGATGCGGGAGCCTGGTGGGCTGCCATCTATGGGGTCGCACAGAGTCAGACACGACTGAAGTGACTTAGCAGCAGCAGCAGCAGCAAGTTAGGGAGCTAACTGGGCATGAAGTAAAGGGATAGAAAACATAAAAGATTTTTGGTTTTCTTGCCCCAATCAGTGTGTAGATTATTAACTACATGAGTGCATTAGTGCACTACTAGTGCATTAGTGCAATAATTAAGAATGAACTGAAGTTACCATTATAATGAAAATGTGGTTAGAATGCCCCATGTAAATATCTAATATCAAATCCCACAATGGAATATATATATATATATTTAGTACAAAAAAAAAAAAATCCTTGGAAAAAGTTGCAAGATGGGACCATGCTGTTATTCTGATTAGTTTCTTGTACATTTGTTTCGCTTCTCAAAAGAAATTAAAACTCAGTAATTTACTCTCTACACCTGCCTCTGGTTACTCTTCCTTCTGCACTGACTACAGGGTTCCACTAGAATGAAATAACATATGCCTTCTCCCAGGTGTCTGTTCTAATTCACATTGCTTTAACTCATCTTTTAAGTTCATATCATCCACTAAAAAAAAATCACACCAACCAACCTCTTTTGGTATAATGAGAGAAAATGGGTTTAATGGTTAAAAACTACATGCCCTTTCTTCCAGGTGTTAGCTCTCAGCCCCTGCCGCACCATCATCTGTGTATATTTCTTTGCACAGTGCACAAACTACAACCATCCACTGACCCCTAAGTTCCCCCCTTTTTTCTTCCCCTCTTTCCACTCCTCATTATTATCAAATGTACTTTTCAATCTTTACATTCTATTTTGTGACCATAATTACATGTGCTCAGTATATAGATTGACTATTAATATAAAACACTTACATTCAGTTCAGTTCAGTTCAGTCGCTCAGTGGTGTCCGAATCTTTGCGACCCCATGAATCGCAGCACGCCAGGCCTCCCTGTCTACCACCAACTCCCGGAGTTCACTCAAACTCATATATTAATCACTATAGACAAAAGTATGGTTATATTCCCTGTTTTGGGGTATAGTTCTTTGTTTTTCTAAAATTGCCATTTTCCTTTTTTATATTCTCTCTCTTGCCCTCCTCCTCATTTGGAACCCTCCATCCCTTACTTCAAGCTAGACTATTGGATCTTGGCGCCTGCCATGTACAAGTGTTTTTCTAATTGTTTTCTTGGGTTGGAGCCATTATTTTCCTGGAAGCCATGTCTTTTTAAAAAATTTACTGTCTTGTTTCGCTAGGCTGGAACAGAGCTTCAAGTAACTACCTACCAGAGGGACAAAGTTTCACATTTTTTTCATATCTAAGTTATTTTCTCTTTGCCCTCAAACTTTTCACTGGTTAATTTGGCTTAGAACAGAATTTTAGCTTGAGCGCTGTTCCTCTGAGAGTTTGAAGTCACGGCTCCATCGTCTAGCATGCAGTTTGGCAGATGAGACGTCTATTCTCAGTTTTCCTGTGTTTTGTGTGTTTTTCTTTTCCCACCTTGTTCCATCAGCATACTTCTACTGCCAATAAAAATGTTTAGCATACTCCTTTTCTTTGTTGCTCCAAAGTTTCACAGGGATTGTTTAGATATTACTTTTTGAAATCAACTTCTATATTATTCTAATAACTTTTTTTTTGGTATGAAATCTTGTGTCTCCTTTCAGCCTAGGTTACTTCCCTTTTAAAATGAATTTGATGACTTTACCTCCATTTTCTCTGCTCTTTCTTCCTGAAACTACGCTTGTCAGATATTAACTTGCTTGATTGTAGACCTTCTTTTATCCTTACTGTCATATTTTAGACCCCTGTGTTTTAGATAGTATAATAGGTTATGGAACAAGGCCACAAGCATTTAAATCTCTCCTCTTTATTATCTGTGTGGCCCATAGGTTAAGACCTTTCTTGCTTACATTTCCTCATCTTTAGAATGGGCTAACAGCAGTCAGTGTCTACAATAGGGTTGTTCTGAAGACTAAATAAGTAATTCATTTAGCACAGTGTTTGTCACAGAGTAAGCACTTAAAAAATACCAGCTATTGTTTTTTGGAGATAGTATACCATCACAGTGAAGTTCACTGACTCTACAGCTAGACTAACTAGGTTTTAATCCTAGCTCATTAGCTAAGTGACTTTGACCAAGCTGCTTAATGTTTCTATACCTCAGATAAAAAAGAGCATCATATTCTTACATACATAATGGGCTTGTTGTGTTCATTACATTGCTTATAACAGTTACTGGCTATTTGGAAAATATTACTTATATGGAATAATTCTTTGGCTTAGTGTTTTTAGCCTGATAATGATGTTTGTACTTTGTCAATTATAGTTTAAATTTCCAAAACCTCTTTCATGTTTTCTCATCATTCCTTTTTCACAGGATACTGTTCATGGTTTTAGGTATAATAATATCTTCTCAAATTTCTCCGAAGCTATTAATTTGACATTCTTTTTCCAGAACAATCTTAATTTCTGAGTGATTATCAAAATGTGTTTATTTTCTTTTGTTTTCCTTTAGAGGTTTTTCCTAAAAGTCTTGGTGAGCATTGTCAATGGGTCGTTTTGTATTTCAGAACATGATCGTATAAAGGCTATCCTTGGTCCCTGTGAACTGGAGTGGTACATTTTAGTGTGCACTGTGACTTCAGAAGGAGTAGGCAAGAAGCTAGGCTTTATGTTGAATGGCCCCAAAAATCAGCTATTCTGTTTTCAGACCTTTCATTAACGCCCTGTGTTCATTCCCTCCATCAGGCCTTGACTCTGCAACTTCGCCCAGCTTCCACTGGGCAGGCTGTTTGTGTCTTTGGTGGCAGCACAGAAGACATGAGTTCCAGGTTCCAGTTTCCTCCCACTCAACCTCTATGGTCAACATCATCTTTGTCTTACTGCTTGCCAGAGACTTATTGAAATCTCTTTTCAACTTATAGTCCCTCTCCCATTCTATCTGCTGTTATGCATGAATACAGTTTTAAATTCCCTTTAAACTGATTTAATGGGGACTTGGGAGGGAAAGGGGATAAATGCAGATATCCAGTCAATCATCTTTAGTGACCACTGCTGCAGAAGTATTTTAAAAGGATCCTGTGGTTTACCTTAGTTCATTTTGACACACGTTTAAAAATTAATCTCACATTGTTCTCAAGTACAAAGTATGATGCATAAAAGAGGAATATTAAACTGTAAAGGCATTTGTCCTGAGTTTGTAAATACTAAGGATTATAGAGCACTGCCCCCCAACTGCCTGTTAATAGCTGTAGTATATACCTTCTGGGTCTCAGGAAGCTCTTCCTTAGTGACGTCACACCTTGTTCCATCTCCTTTTGATTACTGCAGTATTCCCAAGAATGCATAATTTGGTGGATTTTTGTAATATGAACATTTTTATTGTCAACCAACATTCTTTCTCTTCCCTCCCCAAAGCCCTGTGTAAACTCTTGCTGTGGGTTACAAAGAATTTTCTGGGAGCATTTCAGACAGTCTGGTACAGAGCTAGCCCTCAGACATTCACTTGATATCTTAAATTTTATTTTCTTATTGAAAAAAAGTATTTTGGAGATTTTCTGTGCATGATACATGGGAGATGGTGTGGGAGGATGTTTCCTTTGATCGTGTTGTTTGTTCTATAGGATTCTTGTTAGTCCAGGCCCACTGAGCTCTTATCAGCTTTTCTTGCCTGAGCACCTATCAGCAAAATGCACTTACAGTCCCACTTACTGTTTTGAAGGGGAAAAGGAGTCAGAGAGTGTCACATAGCAGAAAGCTTGGAGGTACTTTGCTGCTCCCACCAAAGGCTGTGTTCATTGCTGCCTGTTTTCTTAGAGGCTCTCTGAGCATGGGGGAGTGGGTTGGGGACAGGTAAGAAGAGTGTATAATCAAACGTACTAAAAAGCTTTTTTATATATCTACTCAACATTTTAAGTTGGTCATGAGAGTATAGTAGAATTACATTTCTTGGTACAATGTACACTGACTTATTTTTGAGCTGCCTATGGTACTAACTCAATGACATACAAATAAAATCAAGAATGACCAATCTCTCTCTTTTTCTATTATAGACTCCACTCATCTTTTCGTCACTCTAAAATTGAGCTGCCCGGCGGCCGAGGCTCCATCCCCGTGGGGCAGGCCACGTTGCCCGCCTGCTGGCGGCTCAGGGAAGGCCGCGTGGGCGGCGGGGCCTGGGCAGGCCTGGGCTGGCCGCAGCCCCCTGGGATGGCCTGGCCCATTCAGGCGGGAGGGAGACCCAGGCTTGGGAGGAGAGTGGTATCAGGCTGGTGCTCCCCA
>NW_011494900.1:2399762-2403872 GCF_000754665.1 Bison bison bison | reverse complement strand
TATAGACTCCACTCATCTTTTCGTCACTCTAAAATTCCCTGTCACTAAAAGAGGGCAGCCTCAGCACTGTTGTATTTTACATTCTGGGCATAAAACACTTTAGATGACATAATAGTTGTTCCTTTTTTCCCCCTGATGAGTCCGACAGCCACTAGAGGCCCTCCAAGTCTAGAACTCAACAATGAACTGGAATGCTAAACAGCTATCAGCAGCTCTGTCAGCCCACAGGTAACTGTGGGGGTGATTAATCATTCTAAAAGCACTTATCTGCCCATCCTGTCCACAGGGGCGCATTACACTCCTACAATCTATTACACAGCCTAGGTGGGTTTCTTTTCCAGGAGTACTGTCTAAAACCAACAATCATTTCTGGGTTTTGCTTTTTATTACTTTGCAGAAATATTTTTCTCAATATTCTTCTGCTTCAAAACAAATTCTCAAAGCTTGTATTTATGAGATAATCCAGGACAGAATTCAATATTTTGTCTTATTCTCCACATGGGTTCCAATAATAGAGGGGGACAGGATTTCATATGCTTTTATCCTTCCACGGTGGGGAGTCAACCAACCAGATGAGTATGCCAGTGTTGTGTAACTGAGCCAGAGAAATACCTTTAACCCAGATCATCCAAGCCAGGAATAAGAAGGGATAAAGACCTCCCTACTATCTACCACTTCAACACTGAGTATTTATAATGACAATTCACTCTTCACTAAAATCCTTCCCATCTCCAGAATGGCCCAGAGCAGACAGATCTCTTAGCAGGCAGTCAACTTCCCTTTTAACCCTTCTGCATCATGACACCATATTATCCTTCTTAAATTAGCATTTTATCACATCACTACTCTGCATCTTCCCCCACTAGTACTTAGACGACTCTTACATTGCTGTTTAAATAAGTCCAATCTTTACCATCTTATTCAAGATTTCCTATTATTTTCCCTTCCAGTATATTTTCCACTTCTTTTCTTTTCATTATCTTTTTATACAAAAGCACATCTTTGCAAATGCTCTTGAAATTCTCTAACAGAAGGCAATTCTGCAATGAACACTCAAGTCAGTTATAAGAAGTTCAGTACTAACCAATTCCTGTGTGTGAAAATAAGCCTGAGCCAAAAAGAGACATTGGGGTGGTTCCATTCTTAACCTACTTCCCTAATGAAGTTCTAAAACCCCCAGACATGGAAAATGAACTTGCCTTCTAGGAAATGCATTGCCATATTCAGGTAAGGTTATTCATCCTTTGAGGATACCCTAGAGTTCCCACGAGTCTGGAAACATTTCATCTGGTCTATCATAGTGGAACTGAAGAGTATAGCATGCAAATTTTAGTTGAAAAATTCCATTATCAGCAACTTATTTTAGCATTCCTAAAAGAGCATATAATTTAAAGTATCTTAAGAAAGGAAAACATGGCAGACAACATCCCTTTGCCATTAATTAGAGATACCGAGTCTGTGACTAAACATATTACTCATGCTGTGTTTCAGATTTGCCCAACTAGCTAAGTCACTTAAAAGAATAATGAATTCAGAGTTCAGGGAAAAAGGTTTTAGATTTTTTTTCATCATTTTAGTCTGGTTCATAAAAATATAATATTAAAATTCTGATCTCAACCAAATGATCTTTTTATTTCATCTTAGTGAAATAATATGAAGTAGCTGGTTTAGCTTCTTTTCTTAAATCTTCTTCTGGAATGATGCTTTCTAAGTTCAAAGGGTAGCAGTTGTTTTCAGGATTTTGACCTTTATTTGCATAGAGTCAATCTAGATGTTTTGACTTCCTAAGTCTTAAAGAAAGGATCTTTCACATTACCTTAGATAAATGTGTGTGTAGTTGATTCCTTGTACCTTGGTACCATAGAACATTGACCACTTACTTGCCTTCTAAGAATCCTCATTTTTATTCTAAAAGTCAAGGATTAAAATGAGCTATTTTCTACCACATTCAGACATGGTGATCATAACAGGATATAGTAGTTTGTATTTTCACAACCCTTGAAGCTGCAAATTGAAGGGAGCAGAATATGCCATCCCAAAATGTGCCCCTTTGGCATACGGATTGTTTTGAGAAATTGCACACACAGGAGAAGCTCTGAAAGCAGAGTAGAGATTATCCTTTTTCTAAGGGAAATCTTTAATTATAATGAAAATTTATATCAGAAAGGAGGTCTGTACCAGGGAGAGAGCTATTAACAGAGATAACTTTTTACCTAAGAGATTTATCCATATGCCAGGGCAACCTTTGTTTATCAAATATTTCCTCCTTTCTGCTTCCCTGTAAATTGTTCTCCTCCAGTTCTCCTACATTTTCCTTTTGTCTTTACCTGAAGATGGTATATATGGTGGCTTGGGACATATCAGGGGGTTACTCATTTTTCCTGGGTATCTCATGAGTATGTGAGGTATACATGTTATTAAACTTCTGTTTGTTGTTCTCTTGTTAATCTTTTATTGCAGGGAGTTTCAGCCAAGAACTCAGAAGGGTAGAAGGAAATTTCTTTTTCCTCCTCTCCAACATTTAATAACCACTGAAAGAAACCCAATAAACAAAATTTATAATGATTAACACTAGCTGCTGCTTTTGTGAAGTGGTTGATGTTGTTGCTGGGAAACTAAATGGAAAGAAACTAGAGAAAACCAAAGCTTTTACATTTACAGATTTAGCATATATGGAGGTAAGATTTGTTTCAAGGATTTGATTCTTTTTGGCTTGATTTAATTTGGCTGGTTGTGAGATAAAGTATCTGGATACTCACTTTTAATAATCATATCAACACTTAGTGGCACTTTGATGATTTATACTTGAAGCTTATTATCTAAGAAATTATTTCTAGATCTAGCCTCAGAAAAAGCACATTCACACACAAACACTCACACACACACACTCACACAGAGTTCAGTTCAGTCACTCAGTTGTGACCGACTCTTTGCGACCCCATGAACCACAGCACACCAGGCCTCCATGTCCATCACCAACTGCCGGAGTCTACCCAAATCCATGTCCATTGAGTCAGTGATGCCATCTGACCATCTCATCCTCTGTCGTCCCCCTCTCCTCCTGCCCCAATCCTTCCCAGCATCAGGGTCTTTTCAAATGAGTCAGCTCTTTGCATCAGGTGGCCCAAGTATTGGAGTTTCAGCTTCAATGTCAGTCCTTCCAATGAACACCTAGGACTGATCTCCTTTAGGATGGATAGGTTGGATCTCCTTGTAGTCCAAGGGACTCCCAAGAGTCTTATCCAACACCACAGTTCAAAAGCATCAATTTTTTGGCACTCAGCCTTCTTTATAATCCAACTCTCACATCCATACATGACTACTGAAAAAACCATAGCTTTGACTAGACGGACCTTTGTTGACAAAGCAATGTCTCTGCTTTTTAATATGCTGTCTAGGTTGGTTATAACTTTCCTTCCAAGGAGTAAGCGTCTTTTAATTTCATGGCTGAGATCACCATCTGCAGTGATTTTGGAGCCCCCCAAAATAAAGGCAGCCACTGTTTCCACTGTTTCCCCATCTATTTGCCGTGAAGTAATGGGATCAGATGCCATCTTAGTTTTCTGAATGTTAAGCTTTAAGCCAACTTTTTCACTCTCCTCTTTCACTTTCATCAAGAGGCTTTTTAGTTCCTCTTCACTTTCTGCCATAGAGTGGCGTCATCTGCATATCTGAGGTTATTGATATTTCTCCTGGCAATCTTGATTCCAGCTTGTGCTTCCTCCAGCCCAGCATTTCTCATGATGTACTCTGCATATAAGTTAAATAAACAGGATTACAATATACAGCCTTGACGTACTCCCTTTCCTATTTAGAACCAGTCTGTTGTTCCATGTCCAGTTCTAACTATTGCTTCCTGACCTGCATACAGGTTTCTCAAAGATCTAAAATATGTTCAGTTTAGTTCAGTTCAGTCACTCAGTTGTGTCCGACTCTTTGCAACCCCATGAATCGCAGCACACCAGGCCTCCCTGTCCATCACCAACTCCCGGAGTTCATTCAAATTCATGTGCATCGAGTCGGTGATGCCGTCCAGCCATCTCATCCTCTGTCATCCCCTTCTCCTCCTGCCCCCAATCCCTTCCAACATCAGAGTCTTTTCCAATGAGT
>NW_011494900.1:2388976-2399644 GCF_000754665.1 Bison bison bison | reverse complement strand
TACTAGAGTTTCAGCTTTAGCATCAGTCCTTCCAAAGAACACCCAGGACTGATCTCCTTTAGGATGGACTGGTTGGATCTCCTTGCAGTCCAAGGGACTCTCAAGAGTCTTCTCCAACACCACAGTTCAAAAGCATCAATTCTTCAGCGCTCAGCTTTCTTCACAGTTCAACTCTCACATCCATACATGACCACTGGAAAAACCATACCCTTGACTAGACAGACCTTTGTTGGCAAAGTAATGTCTCTGCTTTTGAATATGCTATCTAGGTTGGCCATAACTTTCCTTCCAAGGAGTAAGCATCTTTTAATTTCATGGCTGCAATCACCATCTGCAGTAAAATATGTAACATTTGCCAGAAAGCAGGACTCTTAACTCAGTAAAATGTGAGCTTCAAACACTGGCTACTCAACATGAAAAGACCTCAGTACTAAATCTGATATACATTTATAAATCAAATGAACCCCTGAGGTAGACAAATAATTTATGTAAAAATTTTGGTTTTGCCTACAAAAACCAAATTTTGGTTTTGCCTATTTCACTATTGCTTTAGTCTTGATAACTCAAAAACCAAATTTTGGTTTTGCCTATTTCACTATTTCTTTAGTCTTGATAACTCAAATGCTTTATTATTTAGTGACGTTCATCGTGAATTTATCAGGTGATTAGCTAAAAATCACAGGGGTCATAGATTATGTTTAATTGCAAGCTGCTTTGTTTCAGAAGCTTTCTACCTGCCCAACACATACACCTTTCTCCATCTCCTCCTCTAGAGCACAAGAGGATAAATTAAAATCACCTGGAAATTGTTCACTTAAAAGTGGTTAAAATTATAATTTTCTGTTTCATATATTTCCGAAAAATAGTACTTCAGTCTTTAAGATCACCTGGGGTACATTAAAACAAATAATAGAGAAGATAAACAAAACCCCAGCCCCACCCCAGATGTTGGGCTTTAATTGTTTCTGTTTGTAAGGCACCAGTATTTAGAAAGTCCCACAGAGATGGTTCTGATTTGCCTCCAAGATTACCAGTCTCTGATCCAGATGACTCCTTTCTCTGCCAGCCCCTCTCCCTGGGGGTTGTCCTGCACACTGAAGTGCTATCAGTGCCTGAAATACTGCCTCACTACTCCACTCCTCTGTTCCAGTTCCTCACTCGCTCCCCAGTACTGAGCCATTTCCAACTCTTTAAACTATAAGTTCTCTAAATGGGAAAGATTCCATTGTGCAAAGCAGTCAATGCTCAGTATTAATTTTAATTCTGGGGAATTATTTTAAAGATTAAAAGACTGACACAGAACATGATACATGAGTCTGGTACTTAGCTTATAAAATATGTAGTTACTCATTGAGATTAAAAATATTTTGCTTGGTGGACCATGTCTAGAGAACTGATACTCCAGCACTGGGGCTTCATTTTTGTGGGTTAGGGAAGTGGATCATTTTTAAATGCATATCTGTAAGAAGGAGGTCTGACGTGGGATTGCCTTTCCTTTCTAATTGGACTTCTAACTCAAAGGAAAATTTGGTGGGGAATTGGTAAAGGCACCCTGAACACCAGGCATCTTCAGAGTTTCCAAGAATGAGAAGCCTATTGTAAGGGATGGAGTGAGAATGCTGGACATCAACTCTGTACTTAGCAATTTTCCTGCAATAGTTCTGCTGTAAGGGGTGTGCATGTGGGTATGTGTGTGTGCACATGCACGCCCATGTGTACTTGTGAAATATGCACAATAAAGCGGGAAAATATCGTTTTAATCATAACTGGCTTCAGAGATTAAATAGGGTCACTAAAATAGCAGCAAGCCTTCACTTCAAATTTCAAAAAGCAAGTAGCGAGGGAAAACTTGCTCAAATTAAATATTAAAAAGTACTCTAAAGTTACAAAAGCTAAACCATCATGAAATATTGTAACATCAGAATACACAGAAAGATAAAAGAATGAAGAAAAATTCAGTAAACAGACACATCTATGTATATATGTACACATATACAGTACTTAGTACACAGTAGAGATGGTATAAATTTATGAAACCATCAAACAATAAAATTGTTGTTGTTTAGTCACTAAGTTGTGTCCAACTCTTTTGCGACCCCATGGACTGTAGCCCACCAGGCTCCTCTGTCCCTGGGATTTCCCAGGCAAGAATTCTGAAGTGGGTTGCCATTTCCTTTTCTAGGGGAATTTCCCGACCCAAGGATGGAACCCACTTCTCCTGCATTGGCAGGCAGATTATTTGCCACTGAGCTACCTGGGAAGCCCAAAACAATAAATAATGTACATTAAATACAATAATGTGATGTACTCATTGGCACAGAAAGAAAACATGAGACTCTTGTGTTATACAAAACAAGGTAGATTGATAATTCTGGAAAAGCTCAATCAAAAAACGAGTTTCTCTCAAGGTAGTACTTTGTGGGTATTTTTTAATTTTCTCCTTTTATTTATCTGAATTTTTAAAAATCTAAGTTATATAACTGTGTAAAAACGGTTTATCATTTTAAGAAGGCTAAAACCAAAAAGGTTTTCTTTTTATATCAGAAGCCTATAACTCAGTGATAATTTATTCTGATACCATTTTATAATTACAGTAGGGTTTGCAGGAGCTTTGATTGCTTATAAAAATAGCAGCCCAAGGAATATAGAGCAACATCAGAAAAAAAAAAACAGTTTCCTAAAATCTCAGTGGAAGATTATATAAATAAAGTAAATATTAAATTTATAGAATAATATGAACAAAGAAATTATCTTCCAGCTGAGCGAATAGAGCAGGTGAAAGTTACAAACCTTTTATTGAGGCATGGGAACTATAAACTAGGTTGGGAGGACTCGTTTTATCAATATTTCAAGTCTAAAGAAGAATAAAGGGAAAATAAAATCATTTTTTTGTCTGTAGGTCTCTCTTTGCCCTTTTCCAGGGACAATCCAGGAAAGAGTGAAAATGTGCATAGAATGACACTGAGGGTGGCGGTAAGATATCGACAGGAGTGGCACGACCTGGAAGCCCACACAGGGACTGAGGCAGCAATATTTCCCAGCAAGCCTCTGCTGCTCTTGCTAAGGGAACTGTGTAAATCAGATAAATGCCAAACTCATAATTCACCCAGACACGGCTTTTACACTAGCTAGGTCAATCCAATTATCTCAGAGCAGGGACAATGGAAAGAGTGTATGAGGACATATTAGGCACTTTCCACTGGTGAAAGAGATGAAGAGATACAGGAACTCTACACTACCAACCACAGGGTGCCTTTGTAACTTACAGCTCAACACAGCTTCAAGCTCCCGTCCTGCAGGCCCAGACTCATCTTCCCAGGACCCTGGGACCACTCTCCTCTTGGAGCAAAAGTAACCTTTCCAGTAAGTTTTGTACCTGTTACATCTTTACTCAAAGACCCTTTTGTGACTTGCAATGGCTCCAGGCAACACTTATTAAGAGTTCGCAATATGCCAGGCACTGTTCTTCATCATTTGTAATTATTACTTTATTTAATGCTCATAACCCAAGTTGGTACTGCTATCATTTCCACTTCACATATAAAGAAACACAGGCACAGAAATATTAGGTAACTTGATCAAGATCACAGTTAGCCAATAGCACAGGAGGGATACAAAAAAACCTTCTCTTAAAAAAATCTTTTTACTGTGGTATAATGATTTGCAATTTTAAAATTTTATGCTCCATTTATAATTATTACAACATATTGGCTATAGTCCCCATGTTTTACAATGTCCTTATTGTAGCTTATTTTATACCTCATAATTTTTACCTCTTAATTCCCTACCCTCATATTGCCACTCCCCACTTCCCTTTGCCAACTGGTAGCCACCAGTGTGTTCTCTATTAGTTTGCTCTATTAGTTTGCTCTCTATTAGTTCTATTAGTTCTCTTCTTAGTTTGCTTCTTTTTTGTTTTATTCACTAGTTTGTTGTATTCTTTAGATTCCACATATAAGTGATATCATATAATATTTGTCTTTCTCTGTTTGACTCATTTCACTTTCACATAGCATAATGCCCTCCAAGTTCATCCATGTTGCTGTAAATGGCAGAATTTTATTTTTTTATTGCCAAGTAATATTCCATTGTGTACATATGTGTGTGTGTATGTGTGTGTGTGTGTGTGTGTGTGTATATATCTATCTTCTTTATCCATTCATCTGTTGATGGACACTTAGGTTGCTTCCATATCTTGGCAAGTATAAACAATGCTGGTGTGAACATTAAGGTACGTGTGTATTTTCAAGTTAGTTTTTCTTTTTTTTTCAGATATATACCCAGAAGATCCATATATATATATATATATATATATATACACATATATATACCCATATAGATCCAGAATTGCTGGATCATATGGTAGCTCTATTTTTGGTTTTCTGAGAAACCTCCATACTGTTTTCCATGGTGGCTCCAACAATTTACACTCCTACCAACAGTGTATTCTATTTCTCCACATTCTTGTCAATATTTTTGTGGAGAAACCCTTCTCTTTTAACCACCACAATGTATTGTGAGAGAAAGCATTGTCTTAGCATGAGTTTATTGCTACTCACAAGGCTCTAGCACAAAATAGAATCAAATAAATATCTTAAAATCTGACCAAATAGAACCGTCATTTGCCTCCCTTAGGGTAGAGATAGAGATGAATAGGAAGAGAAAGCAAAAAAGAATTGAGCAAGAATTAAGAGAGAGAAATCTTGAGCAATCAAAAGCAAGGCTCACAGTGGATAAACAAACTGTGATACATCCATACTGTAGAATATTGTTGTTGTTCAGTCACTAAGTCATGTCTGGCTCTTTGCTACCCCATAGCCTATAGCATGCCAGGCTCTCCTGTCCTTCACTATCTCCTGGAGTTTGCTCAAACTCATGTCTATTGAGTCGGTGATGCTATCCAACCATCTCATCCTCTGTCACCCCCTTCTCCTCTTGCCCTCAATCTTTGCCAGCATCAGGGTCTTTTACAAGGAGTCAGCTCTTTGCATCAGGTGGCCAAAGTATTGGAGCTTCACTTTCAGCAAGAATATTGCTGTAGTATATTCAGTTCAGTTCAGTTCAGTCTCTCAGTCGTGTCCAACTCTTTGCGACCCCCATGGACTCAGCATACCAACTCCCGAAACTTGCTCAAACTTATATGCATCGAATCAGTGATGCCATCAAGTGGCCAAAGTATTGGACCTTCAGCTTCAGCATCCAATGAATATTGGATTCAGTTCTTCCAATGAATATTCAGGACTGATTTCTTGTAGGATGGACTGGTTTGATCTACTTGCAATCTAAGGGACTCTCAAGAGTCTTCGCCAACACCACAGTTCAAAAGCATCAATTCTTCAGCACTCAGATTTCTTTATAGTTGAACTCTCACATTCATACATGACTACTGGAAAACCCATAGCATTGACTGGACAGATCTTTTTGGCAAAGTAATGTCTCTGCTTTTTAATATGCTGTCTATGGTCATAACTTTTCTTCCAAGAAGGAAGCATAGTATATTACTCAGCAAAAAAAAGGAGCGACATGGGTGACTTTCAAGAGCATTATGGCAAGTGATAGAACCAGACAAAAAAGAGTCTGAAATCTTCAGTTTATATGACATTCTGCATGATTTGGCATGGGAAGCAGATCACACTGGTTTCCAGGATTTGAAATGGGGGAGGTTGACTATAAAAGTATATGGACAAGATTTTTGAGTAGTGAACCACTGCATGCATTTATCAGGACTCTCATAAGCATACCCTTAAAAAGGTGAATTTTGCTGTATCTAAACTATACTTTAATTTTTAAAAGAATATAGGACTCAGAACAACTTCAAAATCTGTCTTAAAAAAATCCTAGCTGGTTAATTTTGTATTTTTTAATGACACATCTTCACTGAGCAGCTGCTGTGCACATACAGTTAATAGTGTTAAGAGAGAATCAAACAATAATACACAGTCCTGGCTGCGGGAAGTTCAAAGCTTGTTATATTTGATCATGTGAATTGATTCTTTCCAAAGAAATCTGAGGGACCATAACTACAGCACAAAGTGTGCAATTTTTTTTCCCTTCAAAAGTACCAAAAAACCCAAAAGATTTTAATGAGTATGAAATATAAATATTGTAATAGTGCTGATGTACTTAGTACAAAGTGGAATATTTCAGATATACCCCAGAGGTGCCCTTACTGAACAAAACTGTTCATACATCTATTCATTTTACGAATATTTATTTAGATATTGAGATGTAGTGGCTAGTTTTGTTTGTCAACTTGGCTAGGTTATAGTCCCTAGTAGTTCAATCAAGCACTGATCTCAGTGTTGCTGTGAAGATATTTTGTAGATATGTATATTAAAGATATAATTAGTTGACTTTAAGTAAGGGAGATTATCTTAGATAATCCGAATGAGCTGGGTTTGATTCAAACAGCTGACAGACCTTATGAGCAGAGCCGAGAAATTCCTGAAGAAGCGATTCTGCCTGTGGACAGCGGCTTCAACTCATTATAGAGTTCCAGCAAGTCCCACACATTTCAGACGTGTCTACCCAGCTTCCACAATCACATAGGTCAATTCCTTGCAAAAAAACAAACAAACAAACTCTTGATTTATCTCTCCTATTGATTCTGTGATTCTGGTTGAATCTTAACATGCTCAAGGAGAGAGGAATTGAAGAGATAGACACAAATATGGTCCTAACCAGCTATGTGGTTTAGTGGAGATGACATGGGACTAATCTGGTGATTACAATGAAAATTTTTGATGGTAGAAGTACAGGAAATATATTGGGGGATACCTAGCCTAGACTTCAGAGTGGAATGGTTTGTAGATGATGAAAAGTTTAACTTGAGGGTTAAAAACTTGACTAGGAATTTAGGGTATGTGTGTGTTTTTTATAGGGAGGATGGTGATAAAGCATTCTAAGAAGAAGACCTAGCCTGTGCTAAAGACTAGAGGCAAGATGGAGCATGGCACAATGGAAGAATGAAAGAGACTCTGCAAACCTGGTGTCCAGAGTGTGGAGGTGAGAGAGGAAGGTTGAGGGAATAAGCAGAAGCTAGACCATGCAAACCTGTGAGTCATGTTAAGTTTCTGGGCACAGGAAAGACATTAGAGAGTTTTAACCAATGTTGGATTTCAGGAAGATTTTTCAGGATATGATGAGACTAGATTGGGGGAAAATGGAGGTCAGAGACTAGAATCAAAAATTCAAATGTCTGATGAAGATGACCTAATGGGGACAGAGGCAGTGGAAATGGAGAGAAGGATTTAATTGGAGTGAAGTTTAGATAGTAGAAAGGACAATACTTGCTGACTAATTCAATTTGAAGAATGATGAGGATTGAAAAGTTTGTATTAAGCCAAGATTTCTGACCTGAGCAGCTAAGTGGACAGTGGAACCACTTGCAAAGGCAGGGAACACTGAGGAAGGTGCCGATGCGGAGCAGGGAAGGACCTTTTGGACCTGCTGTGGCTGGGATACTTTTGAACATTCAGGTGGAGAGACATAGTAGGCAGTCTAAAGGGCAGGATAAAACTGGGCTTGAAATATGGATCTAGGAGCATCATTAAATTGATGCAAATTGAAGCCATGGGTGTGGATAAGCTTACCTAGGAAGGTAGTAGATACAAGGCAGGAGAGAGATCAAGTTATAACCCAGAGTAACACTAACATATCCAATGGGGAAAGAGGAGAGTCTTCAAAATAGCAGACACCATTTTTATATCAGGTTAAAATATGAAATATCACGACATTTCATGGTTTTTCTTATCACAGTTCATATGTGGTTGTGAAAAGCAGTTGGGATCCAAAGATATCAAGACATATTTCAGTTGTAGATGTGCTTTCTGCCTATACTAATGTGGTCTGGCTAGCACATGGCTTGTTGTTTGAAAAGCTTTTTCACAGGCACACGTCCTATTATTTAATCCTGAAAAAAATTCCTCTGAGGCACCTATTAACATTATTCCTATTTTATTGACAAGGACATATAGGCTCAGTTCAATAATTTGTTCAGGCTCACTGAAGTCTATACTAGTCCCTCTGACTATCAATCCCATCAGTATAGCACTTTACAGTGGACATAACGTTAAAAAACAGCCCTGCATCTCTTATACTACAGATAGGAAAATAAAGGCTTACAGAAGCCAAGAGGCTAATTAATGTTTCTTTCTCTGGGGAAGGGAGTAATCAACTTGCATTCAGATATTTTGATACCATAAAACAAGTTTTCAATACCTGTTGAAAATCTTCATGGCCCATAAACTAGTGAAATATTTGTTTCTTCATACTGGTTTGTCTGAGTATGGAATTGGGCCTCTGATTATCCACAATGAACCTCATGATTTTTCTAGGAACTTGCTATAGTTTTGCTAGAAGTTATATAGTTCTTTCTGAAAACAAAGAAATAAATGTGAACCCTAGTGATTACTTCTCTGTTTTAGTTTCAGGTTCTCCTGGTGCCATAAAGTAAAATTGAAATATGGGCATATTATTTTGCAACCTTTAAGTTTCTACAAATACTAAATTTTTTTTGTCCTCAGGATTATAGCCATCATTACAAGGGAATTAATGAGAAATAACAGTATATGTCAGTGGTCAACACAACAATACTAAAACATGTAATTTCTTCTGTATAAATTTATAAACCATTATTGGAAGAATCCACCTGTAAATATTTCCTTAATCTACTCTCAGCCGTGGAAATATATAACATAATTAAAAACAGCATATCTTCCACCTAAATGAATGTCTTGAGAATTAAGGAGTTAATTAATATGAAAGTGATTTGTAAATGGCAAATACTCTGTGAAAAATGGGGGTATTCTTATTATTTTATTAATGATAGTAATGAGAATCTATTTCAGTTGGGTAGGGTCATAAGCAATATTTTATTTTTCAACCAGATGAATTCAAACATTTAGAAGATTTCAGCATCAACAAAACAATATGCAGATTTAGGATTGGATATAGAAGGCTGATGTTAGTAGGGAAAAAGCCTCAGAGTCTTGGTGAATGTTCATGGAATGTTCCAGTACCTTTTTAATGGTACATTTATTTCTACAAGGTTTTAACTGCTTGGTTCCCATAGTAACTCAAGTGCTAGAGTGATGACTCAGGGAATGACCTTGTACTTCCTGGGATAGCTATTAAGCCCAGATAAATCATTGCTGCTTTTGCAAAACTGTCTTCCAGTCTAGGGTCTTCCATTTGCTTGACATGTACTTTAGGTAATTCACTTTACCTTTGGTTTTGTTTCCTCATCTATGAAGTAAGAATCATAATCCTAATGCTTATATCACATTTGGTACAAAGATATAAGACATTATTACTTTGCTAATTTATTTTTTCTTCAAAAGTTTTATGATATCATAACTCTTACTTTAAAAGGACTGGAACTGCTGCTATAGAATTTAAAAAGGAAAGGTATTTTATTTGGACTTAAGAAACATAATGTGAAAAAGGAACACATGCATTCTGCATATAATCTTAGGAACCTAAAGAATCTCAGAAAATATTAATTTTGTAAAAAATAAATGCATGCTTTCCTCCTTTAAAATTTATATCCAACATTATGCTCATATTATCATTATCTTTTCATTGATAATTTTCTTAATTCAAAATTTGTTCTGTGGAAGTTAGGATGAAGATTCTTGGACAGGAAAATTCTGCAAGACTTGATTCTGAATATGCACCAAAAGGGACGATTGACAATTTGTATGCTGGTATAGGAGTGATTTTTTTTTTTAATTAAATAAGCTCAGATTCTGTAGTTACAGAGCCAAACACCAAAGCTACCTCTTTGATGTTATAGGAAATTACTCAAGAACTTCAAAAATTATCCTGCAGATCATTTCTCCTTATAAAGGGATGGGGCTCTCTGTTCACTCATGTTAAATACCTGTAACATAGTGGATAAGCATGAAGCTGTAGGGTCATACCTCTTCAATGGGAATGCTTACATTTTTACTTCAAAAAGCAAACTTCTTAAACTTCCCATGCTTCAGTTAGTTTTCTCATCTATAAACAAGGATCATCATACCTATTGTGTGGGTTTTATGTGAGGAAAAAATGATAAAATAGCATATATAAAGAGCTTAGTAAATTCTCATGGAAGCCAGCTATGAAATGTACTATTGGACATTCACCTCAAAAGAATGACTTCAGTTCAGATCAGTTCAGTCACTCAGTTTTGTCTGACTCTCTGTGAACCCATGGGCTGCAGCACGCCAGGCCTCCCTGTCCATCACTAACTCCCAGAGTTTACTCAAACTCATGTCCATTGAGTTGGTGATGCCATCCAACCATCTCATCCTCTGTCATCCCCTTCTCTTCCCACCTGCAATCTTTCCCAGCAATAAGGGTCTTTTCCAAGGATTCAGCTCTTCATATCAGGTGTCCAGAGTATTGGAGTTTCAGCTTCATCAATCCTTCCAATGAATATTCAGGACTGATTTCCTTTAGGATGGACTGGTTGGATCTCCTTGCAGTCCAAGGGACTCTCAAGAGTCTTCTCTAACAGTTCAAAAGTTCAAAAGCATCACAGTTCAAAAGCATCAATTCTTCAGCACTCAGCTTTCTTTATAGTCAAACTCTCACTTCCATACATGACCACTGGAAAAACCATAGCCTTGACTAGACGGACCTTTGTTGACAAAGTAATGTCTCTGCTTTTTAATATGCTGT
>NW_011494900.1:2372995-2388876 GCF_000754665.1 Bison bison bison | reverse complement strand
GCTTTTTAATATGCTGTCTAGGTTGGTCATAACTTTTCTTCCAAGGAGCAAGCATCTTTTAATTTCATGGCTGCAGTCACCATCCACAGTGATTTTGGAGCCCCCAAAAATAAAGTTTGTCACTGTTTCCACTGTTTCCCCATCTATTTGCCATGAAGTGATAGGACCGGATGCTATGATCTTAATTTTCTGAATGCTGAGTTTTAAATCAACTTTTTCACTCTCCTCTTTTGCTTTTATCAAGAGGCTCTTTAGTTCTTCACTTTCTGCCATAAGGGTGGTGTCATCTGCATATCTGAGGTTATTGATATTTCTCCCGGCAATCTTGATTCCAGCTTGTGCTTCATCCAGTTCAGCATTTCTCCTGATGTACTTTGCATATAATTTAAATAAGTAGGGTGACAATATACAGCCTTGATGTACTCCTTTCCATATTTGGAACCAGTCTTTTGTTCCGTGTCCAGTTATGACTGTTGCTTCCTCACCTGCATACAGATTTCTCAAGACACAGGTCAGGTGGTCTGGTATTTTAGTCTCTTTAAGAATTTTCCACAGTTTGTTGTGGAATGACTTAGAGTTGCCTTTTGTTTGATTTGTGCTTGTGATCCATAAGAATAAAACAACAAATAGGCCAGTGATGTAAGCCACAATCATTCTTATGCACATAAAACTCCTAGGAGACAAAACTTTTTCTTGTGTATTCAGAGAACTGCTGTTACAGGAAACCACTTGAGTTGCAGGAGGTAAACTTTAAATCATTTCTTGGATTCCAAGCTAATGAAAGAGCTGAGATGCTGCTACTCTCCTGGCTTCCAGTCTTAGACTCGAGAGTACTTCCAACTTTATAGTGTATTCCATCCACTTCATTTCCTGAATAAGAAAATCAATTTCTCAAAACCTTGTATCATCTTTAACCTTGTTCTATTACCCACCAACCTCTTTCTCTATAGGCAAAAGCGAGGAACCCAATCACGTAATAATGGAGTGAATTGAACCACAGTTTGATTCACTAGGGCTCAGTTCAAATAGTGTTAAGGTGGTTGGGTGTGAATGTTCCAACCCAGTATCTCCTCTGAGGAATGAAAGTAATTTCTCCATCAAGTAGCTTTTGAGAGCTAAAAACAACAAATCAACATCCACAAAAACACTTCCTATAAATCCACCTGTAATGAAATATCTAAAGGAAAAATTCCCTCGTTGGAAGTTCTTACAGTCAGTTATATCACGAGGCCCAACTGCAGACTTGGAGACAACCAATTACTGTGGCAGGCTTTCCAGATGGTGCTAGTGGTAAAGAACCTGCCTGCCCATGCAGAAGACATAAGAGACACAGGTTCGAGCCCTGGGCTTGGGAGATCCTCTGGCAGAAGGTGTGGCAACCCACTCCAGTATTCTTGCCTGGAGAATCCCATGGACAGAGGAGCCTGGCAGGCTACTGTTCATACGGTCACAAAGAGCTGGATGTGACTAAAGTGACTTAGTATGCACGCAGGCGTGCAGTCACTGTGGTATGCTAAAAGCAACTTAACGGAGGAGCTGAAGAATTCTCAGTCTCTTAACTGGCTACTCTTTACAGAGTGAGAGCTTTTCTACTAAGACATAATGTTCCATTAGTGAAAAGATGAAAAAGCAAGATCAGAAATTACATTTTTCAGCACTAACATAACCTTTGCTAGGATTTATAGGCATAGCACGGGGCATAAAAGAAGCTGCTTCTTACTGGTTTTTCATTTCCCACTAGCATGGGACCAACTCACCTCAGTTTGCTAGGACTTTTGAGGATTTAGCACTGAAAATCCTATATCCCAACAAAGCCCTCATCCTGGACAAACCAAAATGGTTGGTCACCCTATATCCCAAAACAGATTAGTCCTTCACTTAGCCACATCTACAGGGTAATTTTCCAGGCTCCAAAAAAGGCTTTCAACAACAACAACAAAAACCATCTTCATCAGCTTAAAATGCAGCATTTGAGAAAAATAGAATCATAGGGCTTCCCTGGTGGCTCAACAGTAAAGAATCTGCCTGTCAATGCAGGAGATACAGGTTTGATCCCTGGGTTGGGAAGATCCCCTGGAGAAGGGAATGGCAACCCATTCCAGTATTCTTGCTTGGAAAAGCCCATGGACAGAGGAGCCTGGTGGGCTACAGTCCATGGGGTCGCAAGGAGTCAGACATGACTTAGCAACTAAAGAACAATAACAAAGTACAATATATTTGTAAAATAGCTTAATATCCTCCATATGCCTTATTGGTAACACACAGTCACTCATACGTTGTATGGAAACAAGGAGACAGTCCCAGAAATCTTGCCATTTACTGTGAGGAGAGATCATAGGATAATCCATCTCAGTACACCTCAAAAAGTGCTATGATGTCTCTGAACACTTTAAGAGCATAGAACATATGTACCTGGAGCCTGGAAAAATCAAGGGGAGCTTCCTAGATAGTGAGAGCTGAGATCTTTTCTTTTAATTGAAAAAAAATTTTAATACAATTTTAAGGTTTACTTTCCATTTATATTTATTACAAAATATTGGCTATATTCCCTTTTATACCCACTGGTTTGTGCCTATTCACAGGTGTGAGGTGATATCTCATTGTAGTTCTGATTTGCATTTCCCTGATGATTAGCAGTGTTGAGCATCTTTTCATATGCCTGTTGACCGTCTGCTTTTCCTCTTTGGAAAAACATATATGCAGCTCTTCTGCTTGTTTTTTAACTGGGTTGTTTTTTTTTGATGCTGGGTTGTATGAGTTGTTTATATATATTTCATATTAATCCCTTATTGGTCATATCGTTTGCAAATATTTTCTCCCATTTGGTAGGTTGTCTTTTTGCTTTCTGGATGGTTTTCTTTGCTATGCAAAAGCTTTTAAGTTTAATTAGGTCCCATTTGTTCATTTTTGCTTTTATTTCCTTTACTTTAGGAGAGGGATAACCCAAAATATTGCTGTGATTTATGTCAAAGAGCGTTCTGCCTATATTTTCCTCTAGGTTTATAGTATCTGGTCTTTGACCCATTTAGGTCTGTAATCTATTTTGAATTTATTTTTGTATGTGGTGTTAGAGAATATTCTAATCTCATTCTTTTACATGTAGCTGTCCAGTTTTCCCATCAGCAATTGTTGAAGAGACTGTCTTTTCTCCATTATATACCCTTGCCTCCTTTATCATAGATTAATTGACCATAAGTATGTGGGTTTATTTCTGGACTTTCTATTCTCTTCCATTGATCTATTATGTCTACTTTTGTGCCATAAGCTGAGCCCTTAAACACATGTTTAACTTAGTGCTACTGCTGCTGCTGCTGCTAAGTCGCTTCAGTCGTGTCCGACTCTGTGCGACCCCATGGACTGCAGCCTACCAGGCTCCTCTGCCCATGGGATTTGCCAGGCAAAAGTACTGGAGTCGGGTAACTTAGTACTAGAAGTCACTAAACAAAGCCTTATGTTGAGAAAGGACAGACAGGTTTTCCTGAATACCATGCAACTGAAAACAGCTGACATTGCTGGGAAAGGAGCAGCTCCCAACTGCGAAGAGGGGGATGAGGATGGAGAAGATCTGGGAAGGCCCCAGAGGGGCAGAGTGTGTTCCTCCAGAGCCAACTGCTTCCCTTTATCACGTTTGCTTTCATTTCATGTAGGAAAAGCCTAGTTCCTGAACAATTTCCCCTCTCCAGCACGCAAGGTTCCCCTCTAAAGACCCCAAATGTCCTTGCCATATGTATCTATTAAACCTTGTTCATCTTTTCAGGTTCCTCTGAACATGTCCCTTTGCATCAAGGCTTTCTCAGTCTTTGCTGATTCCCTCCAAGCTTCATCCTCCTAGGCCTCTAATCCTTTACTGCATGTGCTGTACACTTATGAGCTTCATTATACTTGATTTCCAGTATTTTACATTTTTTTATTATTCACATTTGTCAGTCATATCCTCTGCAGTGTCAAAAACACTTAGGGTGCATACTGGGCAATCCATAAATATTTGTTGACTTGAGTAAAAAATCATTAACAGAATTGTTCATATTCAGTTCAGTGAAGTTCAGTCGCTCAGTTGTGTCCGACTCTTTGTAACCCCATGAACCGCATCATGCCAGGGCTTCCTATCCATCACCAACTCTGGGAGTTTACCCAAATTCATGTCCATTGAGTCGGTGATGCCACCCAACCTTCTCATCCTCTGTCATTCCCTTCTCCTCCTGCCCTCAATCTTTCCCAGCATCAGGGTATTTTCCAATGAGTCAGCTGGCCCAAGTATTGGAGTTTCAGCTTTAGCATCAGTCCTTCCAATGAACACCCAGGACTGATCTCCTTCAGAATGGACTGGTTGGATCTCCTTGCAGTCCAAGGGGCTCTCAAGAGTCTTCTCCAACACCACAGTTCAAAAGCATCAATTCTTCAGCACTCAGCTTTCTTTATAGTCCAACTCTCACATCCATACATGATCACTGGAAAAACCATAACCTTGACTAGACGGACCTTTGTTGACAAAGTAATGTCTCTGCTTTTTAATATGCTATCTAGGTTGGTCATAACTTTCCTTCCAAGGAGTAAGCGTCTTTTAATTTCATGGCTGCAGTCACCATCTGCAGTGATTTTGGAGCCCCCAAAAATAAAGTCTGCCACTGTTTCCACTGTTTCCCCATGTATTTGCCATGAAGTGATGGGACCGGATGCCATGATCTTAGTTTTCTGAATGTTGAGCTTTAAGCCAACTTTTTCACTCTCCTCTTTCACCTTCATCAAGAGGCTTTTTAGCTCCTCTTCACTTTCTGCCATAAGGGTGGTGTCATCTGCATATCTGAGGTTATTGAGATTTCTCCCAGCAATCTTGATTCCAGCTTCTGCTTCTTCCAGCCCCGCGTTTCTCATGATGTACTCTGTATATAAGTTAAATAAGCAGGTGACGATATACAGCCTTGACGTACTCCTTTTCCTATTTGGAACCAGTGTGTTGTTCCATGTCCATTTCTAACTATTGCTTCCTGACCTGCATACAGGTTTCTCAAGAGGCAGGTCAGGTGGTCTGGTATTCCCATCTCCTTCAGAATTTTCCACAGTTTATTGTGATTCACACAATCAAAGGCTTTGGCATAGTCAGTAAAGCAGAAATAGATGTTTTTCTGATATAATGACTGCAAAGAGAACTTTGAGAGATCTGAGTTTAAATTTTGTTTTGCCTCTGTGACCTACAAAAGTTATTATTTGACTCTCAATTTACTCATCTTTAAAATGGGACACTGTGGCGGATACCCCTAGTTTACCCTCCTTTTCCACTCCACTCTACCATTCTTGACCCTGTTCTGTGTCTTAGGAGGCTGAATACAGGGACTGCATCCACAGACTCCATGGCTCATGATTCTGGCTGGGTTTACCCAGTGGGGAGCTGGCAGGAAACACAGGCTGGCAGGTTGGTTGCTTCCTTCCAAAGCAGCTCCATCTTCCACAGCAGTCTCTCCTCTCTTCCTGGACATCGGCTATCCAGCTGTAACTCCTCCTTGGTTCTCTGTTGCTTCTCATTGCAGGATATACTACTCTCTCTTGTTAGTTTCCACTATTACTGCCCATGGCTCTGTAAATAGCCCCTTTATTAAATTTTCTACCAATTACCCAGTTTGACTGTGCAATCTTTTCCTGTTTATACAGGCAACAATCATATTTGCCCTTTGCTAACGTAAACATTAAGTTAAACTATGTCAAGTGTCTAGCACAGTTCCTAGTATAAAGTAAGTCTTAGTGAATATGACAGTCTGACCCTCCTTTTCCGTCCTATACTATTTGGCCTTTTTAAAGACAAGGTACTAGTTTGTGCTGGTATGGAATCTTTGCTTAATCTGATTTTTAATAGTTTGATAACCTTCTCCTCAAAGAAGTCTTTGTTGATATAAAGAAAAAAACTACTGTTTACATGAGGGTCATTAGCAAGAAAATGCATCTTTCAATGAGTCATGGCAATCTAAAGAACAGTGTACTTCAACTGTGAGTACCTCAACCAGAGTTAAATATGTGCTTTCAAGAACACATACATCCTCAGACTATGAAAGAGCACAAAGATCAGATAGAAGAAAAAGATTTTATTTGGCACAGATAATACTTTTATGGACAAAATCTTGCTTACAAAAATTTGTTTTAGAGGTGATCAATAATATTTCTAGCTCAAGTTTCCTGTAGATTCTGTGGCCAGAAGAGTAACTGAGAATTAAATAAAATTGAATTAAATGACAGAATAGCTGTTAGGAAATGATCAAGTCTTCCTTTCCTCCATAAGATGATGACAGAAGAATAAAAGGTCTTCTTTCCTTGTAGTAGGGGTGACTGGACCTGTGAGTTCTTCTATCCGGGAATCCTTGCCTTCCTTACCTCCTGGGGGTTGTTAACAGTCAGAGGTGTAATCAGTTGTTGTAGGTATACTGGGAGGAATTTCTGAACACATGTTAGTTATTAAAGGCTTGAAAGTAAGTGTTAGTTGCTAGCCATGCCCAACTCTTTGTTACCCCATGGACTGTAGCTCGACAGGCTCCTCTGTCCATGGAATTCTCCAGGCAAGAATACTGGAGTGGTTGCCATTTTCTTCTTCAGGAGAATCTTCCCGACCCAGGGATCAAATCTGGGTCTCCTGAACTGCAGACAGATTCTTTACTATCTGAGCCACCAGGGAAGACCAGAGGTTTGGTTCCATGTAAATAATCAAGCAGGGGCTTTCCCAGGTGGCACAGTTGAAAACAATCTGCCTGCTAATCCAGGAGACACAAGAGATGCAGGTTCAATCCCTGGGTCAGGAAGATCCCCTGGAGGAGGGCACAGCAACCCACTCTAGTATTCTTGCCTGGGAAATCTGTGGATAGAGGAGCCTGGTTGGCTACAGTTCATGTAGTCCCAAAGACTCAGACACGACTTAGTGACAAAGCACACTCACACACAAAGAGAAAATTAATCAGCAGAAGCACTGTGATTGAGGATTAAAGAAAGGCCCTGTGAAACTGATTGATCCCAGAAGCCAGGGAGGTGGTAGGCATTCTGGTCAAGAGCAGTGGAGGCTGGTGCTCACCGGAACTCAGAGCCATTATAGTGGTAGAGCACTGATGCCATGCTGGGCTGTAGGTGGCAGGTTGTAACGGTGGCCACATTCTCCACACCTTCCTGTATCTGAGTTCTTTTGAAATGTGACTGTGCAGCCCTTCTCATCAAGAAGTGAAGTTTATTTCTCCACCTCTTCAATCTGAGCTGAATGGTGATGTCTTCTGGTCAACATAAAGCAAGTCAATATAAAGCAATATAAAGCAGTGGGAGGGATGGTATGCCGGTTTCAATCTAGGTCTTAAGAGGCTTTGTGTGTTTCTGCTCTTTCTCTCAGAACCTGGAAAATCTGTCATGTATGCAGATTCGAAACAGCCTACTCTATGAGAGACACATGGCCTGGTCCCCTTCCCATCCCCCATCTGAGAGCCAAACAACCCAAGAAGCCGCTTTGCTGACTCATAGCTCACCACAGATGTTACGTGTGAACCCAAGAAAAACAAAGACTACTCAACAAAGCCCAGTCCCAACTGTCAACCCACAGAACTAGGAACTCATCATGTTTAAATCACTAACTTTTTAGGTTGTTTATTACACAGCAGAGCTAACTGGTTCACTATGCACCTTTGACCTTGGGGTTTTGATCAGGATCTCCATGGCCTAGCTTGGCATGGGAGAATGGTGCTACCTGCCTACAAAAGGGCCATGTTGACCTTAAAAAATTCAGCATCAGTGACCAACGAAGATGTCTAGCACCTACCATTTTGATATCCTTTCTGTCCTTCAGGGTTCTTGTATAATCAAAGGAGGGAGGAAGGGGAAACCCTTGCCTCTATTTCTGTCAGATCAATTGATATTGAATTTTATAACCATCTTAATATGTGGGGACTCAGGTCAAACTTAATTTTAATTAGAAAAATAATAAAACTTGGTTCTGTAGCTTAGGTCATATTTTTAAAATAAGAAAATTTTAAATATTTAATAGTCCCTTATTTGAAACCATAATCTGTGGCTCAGATGGTAAAAGTGTCTGCCTACAATGTGGGAGACCCGGGTTCAATCCCTGGGATGGGAAGATCCCCTGGAGAAGTAAAAGGCAACCCACTCCAGTATTCTTGCCTGGAGAATCCCATGGACAGAGGAGCCTGGTGGGCTACAGTCCATGGGGTCCGAAAGAGTCTGACAGGACTGAGCAACTTCATTTTCACTTCCACTTTCACTTTCATGCCTCAGCTCTCCAAAAATTTTATATCCTGTTTCTCAATCAGTATAGGAGAGAGAACTATTGATCACATAACTTTATGGAGGAGGTTTTTGAATTCTGATTTAATGTGTGGTAAATTTAAATAACATATGATTTTTGAGCAAAAATTTGGTCAAGTTGGGCTTCCCTGGTGGCTCAGAGGGTAAAGCATCTGACTGCAATGTGGGAGACCCAGGTTTGATCCCTGGGTCAGGAAGATCCCCTAGAAAAGACAATGGCAACCCACTCCAGTACTCTTGCCTGGAGAATCCCATGGACTGAGGAGCCTGGGAGGCTACCGTCCATGGAGTCACAAAGAGTCGGACACGACTGAGTGACTTCACTTTCTTTCTTTCTTTTGGTCAAGTTATGAGATAGCAAATCAGCGTTCAAGTCCATAGTAGTGACTGTTGAAATGTGTATTTGCAAAGAACTCTGGTCTTAATGGGGCTTCCCTGCTAGCTCAGCTGGTAAAGAATCCACCTGCAATGCAGGAGATCCCAGTTTAATTCCTGGGTTGGGAAGATCCCCTGGAGAATGGATAGGCTACCCACTCCAGTATTCTTGGGCTTTCCTGGTGTCTCAGATGGTAAAGAATGCGCTCCCAATGTGGGAGACGTGGGTTTGAGTCCTGGGTAGCTTCCGTGGTGGCTCAGGCAGTAAAGAGTCTGCTTGCAATGTGGGAGACCCAGGTTCAGTTTCTGGGGTTTGGAAGATCCCCTGGAGAAGGAAATGGCAACCCACTCCAGTATTCTTGCCTGGAAAATTCCATGGACAGAGAAGCCTGGTGGGCTACAGTCTGTGAGGTCACAAAGAGTCGGACACGACTGAGTAACTAACACTTTTCCTGGCTCTGTTATTAATTAGTGTAATGCTACATGAGTCATTACTCATATTTGAGCCTTTATCTGCAAACTCAAAAAAAAAAAAAAGACCTAAATAAGCTTTAAGTTCCTTTGAACTTCTACTAGTCTTTGTCTCTCCTTCTATGTTTACAATTGGATACCTTCTTATTCAGAGGCCTAATTTACTTCTCCATAGAATATCCTTGAACTGATCACTCTTTCCTATAAATCTTTAAAGCAGTTACTAATGATAAGAGTGGGACAGGCAGCTATTCAGGTCCTGCTTTGTGTTATCTCTGCCCCTGAGGTCTTGTTATCTGTTACCTGTTTATTTGATCTTCTGAACTAGTTTGAAGCCCCCTTGAGGATGAGGATGGTGTCTTATACTTTTTTGACCCTCCATTTTAAATTATAGTATGTAAACCTAAAAATAACCCTATAAAATTATTGCTACACATAAAATTGATTATACTAATAAACTGTGACATACTTTCAAAATATCCTTTTTATCCAATATTAGTTAACACCCCTTTAAGGGCATCGGATGACATATGGTACTTCAGGCAGGTCATTTCACATTTTTGAGATCTAATTTATAATGCATTAGATGGGAAGATTCAGTTAGATCATCTGTAAGAGCCCTTCTTTGTGTACTGGTCTGTCATTTTTTTAAGGGCTATGGAAGTTTAGGACATAGATATTTGTCATGAGGCTCATTCTTTTTAGCTAGACTTGGTTCTGAGATATATGCTTAGCTTAGAGCCTTGGATGGGCACTCAGCTATTGGAGGAATGCAGGCTGTCTGTCACAGGTGCTCTGGCTGGGTGCCCACAGCATGCTCTTCCATCATCACCCCCAACCTCCCCCCCCACACACCAAAACACACACAGCATACTCCACACTGTTGCAAATCTACTAAGAGATGCTGCTTAGCTTAGGGCCACCCTCTGTTCTCAAAGTTAGTATGTTAGATTGACTCTTTTTTGACCAGTTAAGAGCCTAGAGGTAGCAAACTTCATATCTAAACTCCAGATAGTTAAGTTGGGTCTTGATTATAAAACTGTTTTCAAATTTTGTAATGACTTTACAAGATAATTGTTTTAAAAAGATAATGATATCTATCTCTTTGGAAGTAAGCCATGGGCTATTAAAACTGTAGGTCACATAGTCTTTTCACAAGATTACCAATCTGAAACTTGTAGCTGAATAAGAACCTTGTGTAAAATGTGGGGATTGTTGTTTAGAATTCTTCTGTTTTTCTCATAATTTGCATAATTATGATCTGTTTATTCTAAAATTATCTTCTGTGAGTTGGAAATAGAACATGTACACTTCACCAATGATCTGAAATTTATAAGAAGCTGCTTCATAATATTTCTAGTGCACCAAATAAATCAGTATCTGAAAATGTTGGTGAAGTGAAGCGACGTGAAGTGAAGCCGCTTAGTCGTGTCCGACTCTTTGCGACCCCATGGACTGTAGCCTACCAGGCTCCTCTGTCCCTGGAATTCTCCAGGCAGGAATACTGGAGTGGGTTGCCATTTCCTTCTCCAGGAGATCTTCCCAACCCACGGATCGAACCTGGGTCTCCCGTCTGCAGGCAGACGCTTTACCATCTGAGCCACCAGGGAAGTCCTGAAAATGTTGGTAGTTTTCAAATTTAAAACTGTTATATGAAAAGATATAAGTAACCCAGTAATTCCATGACAGGACTATATGTAGTATCCGTTTTTCCAAGCAAGGTCAATAACAGCAACAAAGTCCAGTAAAACTTCTCTGTAATACATTTTAAACATACCATCTTGAAGCAATATTACCTTTTGTGAGTAAGACTATGGGCAAGAATCTGGGCTTTAGAAACAGATAATTCTAAGCTTAAAATCCTAGCCCAACATCTTGCTAGATAGGTGTCCCTAACCAAATACTTAAACTTTCTATTCTTTTTCTTCTTTGTAAAATAAGGTAATAATGCTACCTTGCAATATTATTGAGGATTAGATAGAATAATATAGACAGAGTGCTTACCACAGAGGAATATTGAAGAAAATGATCTATCATGAATAATATCATATTTATGCTATAGAAAGAAAGCATCAATTTTTTTTTCATTTAGTTGGAGTGAATTTATTTTTTACAAAGCACTTGACTTGTTTTGATTAGGTGTGGGTGGAGACATGGTGAGCAATAATGAGTTAAAATGATTTTTCTTTTAATTAAAAAGAAATCAATAACATCTCGGGGATACTCAATTTCTTCCAAAGGGAACATGAGACAATCAATAACAATTCTTGATACAGACGCTGCACAAAGTTGAAATCAAAGCCTGATTTAACACAGATAGTCAGACAAAGGTAACAGGGCTCAGTCCAGAATGCCTCCTGCTTGTCTGGAAATGATCCCCAAAACACCTAGGATTAGACATCCAGCAACATCCATGCACTGTGGATTTGAGTAAGGCTTGCATGGGGGCGTAAGTGAATCCCCGGGGTTACGCTTATCTCTTATATCAAACCTCAGTCATTTTATTTTTCAGCACAAGTCCTAACAGAGAGATGGTAACAGTGCTAGAAACAAAGTATTTAATGCTATTTTTCATTTAACCAACATCATCATTACTAATTAATAATTAATTACCCTGGTTCTTGGCTCTGTTTTGGCCAAATAAATTATACCTACTTAACTCATTGAGAGCTTTCCGGGTGGCTCAGTGGTAAAGAGTCCATTTGCCAGTGCAGGAGACATAGGTTTGCTCCCTGGGTTATGAAGATTCCCCTGGAGGGGGAAATGGTAACCCACTCCAGTTTTCTTGCCTGGAAAACCCTATGGATAGAGGAACCTGGTGGGTTACAGTCCATGGGGTCGCAATGAGTCGAATATGACTTAGCAACTGAGTAGGCACACATTTAATTCTACTTGACAGAACCTTACTGGAGCTGATGTAGACAGGGACTGATAACAAACAAAGTGAATAATAGATAAACCAAATAAATAAAAAAAAAAGTGAATACTTGTAAATAACAAATAAACATAGGATTGCTAAAAGCCAATCAATAATGAATCATGATGTTGGACAATGAAAAGAAAACTAAATCCAAAGACAAAAACCTAAGAGTTCTCATCTCAGCTATCCCTCTTATCTCTGAGATCCTGGGTAAAGTCATGCTTTCTGGACCTTAGGACCTTTGAGCCTGCTCTACTTTCTAATGGGGGACATGCTTAATCTACATACTTTGTGACATTCACTGGTGGCCCCTTTGCCTTCACTTAGCTCTCTTTTTTAAATTTTATTTATTTTAATTGGAGGCTAATTACTTTACAATATTGTAGTCGGTTTTGCCATGTATTGCCGTGAATCAGCCAAGGGTGTACATGTGTCCCCCATCCTGAACCCACCTCCCACCTCCCACACTTAACTCTGTTTTGCCTTTACTTAACTCTACTTTGCCTTTTAAATCTTTTAAACCCCAGATTCATATGGAACTGTAGAAGGCTTCCCTCTTTCCTTATTTCCTCAACAAGAGTCAGACTTTTCTAACTTTTGGGTAATTCCTTGATTCTAAGGCTTTTTGATGGCTGTTAAATTAGAGAGATCCCTGGGAGTGGATGAATTTTAAAATTATTAGACATTTACATTTCAGTAAAATTGCAAAGAGAAAAAAGCAGCAAGATTTATCTTATAGTTTTCCCAGGTGGCACTAGTGGTAAAGAACCACCTGCCAAAAGAGATGCAGTTGGATCCCTGGATTGGGAAGATCCCCTGGAGGAGGGCATGGCAACCCACTCCAGTATTCTTGCCTGGAGAATCCCATGGACAGAGGAGCCTGGTGGGCAAACGTCCATAGGGTCCCAAAGAGTCAGACACAACTGAAGCAATTTAGCACAGCATGCATGCCCTGTAATAGAAATTACCAGCTGTCTGTCAGTCCCTATTCTTTCCCAGCAGTCTTCCCTTGTGGCTCAGCTGGTAAAGAACTGCCTGGAATGCAGGAGACCCCAGTTTGATTCCTGGGTTGGGAAGACCCCCAGGGAAAAGGGATAAGCTACCCATTCCAGTTCTTCCCCATTAGCCATTTTATAAAACTCCTGATTTTCAGCTGGGCACAGGTTCACCCAGAAGAGGGATTACATTTCCCAGTCCCCCTTGCAAGTATGTATGATCACAAGATGAAGTTCTAGGCATTGTAATATAAGAGCAGTGGTGTATTTAAAGGGATACTGGGATGCATCATTTTCATCATCATTTCTTCCTTCTTGCCAGCTGGACTGTGGATGGAAGAGCTGGAGCTCCAGCGGTCATCTTGGGAATGAAACTCATAGATGGTGACCGATAAAGTGCTTTTTTGACTTTAGGGAGATAACTGAGGTCCTGTCCATTTTTGTTTCTTTAGTTTATCACTGGCTAGCTTTTTTTCACTCTCTTAACCCACTTAAATAACCAACGAAGGCAGGAGAAACAAAACAGAACTAAGATCCCCTTAACTTTCACAACTCTCTTTTTTTTGCAACTCAATTTT
This sequence comes from Bison bison bison, assembly GCF_000754665.1. NCBI lineage: Eukaryota > Metazoa > Chordata > Mammalia > Artiodactyla > Bovidae > Bison > Bison bison. Next base: position 2,375,257 of record NW_011494900.1, on the reverse strand, counting down.
CAGGGGTTCTTGGTTTACTCAAACAATAATAAACCCGTAACGTTTCAACATTTGTAATATTTTAACATGTTCTGTAGTATCAGACCCTGAATTCTGAGAGTTTCAGAAGGTGATCATGATAGTACAAAACATACAGGAAATTCTTTTGAAGAAAGACAAGCTCTAAGTGGCTCTGCAAATTCTTATCATTAAATGTCAATAACTATTTGCAGAAGGCTTATGTCTAATAAGCAACTGAAAAATATATTGATATTGGTTTTTACCTTTTAATTTTATTTGTTATTAGTTAATTTAAATGAAATTGCTCTAACCTTCACATAACCTCAACTGTGAGGGGAGCTGTGCTTCAACTGTGTTTTCTGAGTAGTTATAAAAACTATTTACCTAGGTGATACCACACTATATTTTCATTGATTGCAAGAATTGAAAACAGGTCTTAGATTTCTTTTTTTTTTTTTTTTTTGAAGGCAAAACAAAAAGCACAATCTAAAATTAATAGAACATTTAAAACATGGTAGTTTCCCAGTACACTGTTATTGCAATATTGAGTCAGTCTATGAAGTTTTGAGATTTATACTTTTGAAAAATTCTTACATATAAAAGATTTTAAGGCAGTATTTCTCAAATAATGGCAAAGAAGCACTGCATCAGAATCTCTAGAGTGTTTGTTGAAAATGCTAATTCTCAGACTCCTCGGTCACATCTAGTGAATATCAGAATCTCTCCGCATGCCTTGAGAATACGAATTTTAACACCTTTAAGAGATTTTCAAGCACATTTAAGAACCTCTGTTCTACTGCTTTGTCTAGTGCAATGAAGTTTCAAGCTGTTTTTGCTGTGGTTACTCCCATATTTCTGTCAGTATCAAGTTCATTCCTTCTCCATTCTGCCTCCAGTAATTATTCTGACCACAAAGTGAAAGGCAAGAATCATTACTGCACTGATTAACATTCACTCTTGGGGGAAAAGGAGTTTTTAGATGGGTACAGAGAATATGGATAGTCACACATATTTGTCAGTTGAGGGGAAGGTAAGTGTAATACAAGTACATTTTCCAAGATTTCAAAACCATTTTTGAACCAGCCAGGGAGGAGTATGATTGTAATGTAAGGAATGACTCTCTGTTGAAAGGACAGGATAGCTTAATAGAGGTCTCCTATCTTGTTCTGTGACGGTGTTTCTGGGCTCTGGTGATGAATGTGTTCATTTTATATGACTTGCTTTGGGTAAATAACCCAGTCCCGTATCAGCTCTCCAGCCTTGGGCCGGCAGAGGTTGTGTGTGCGCTCTAATGACGGTGGACGGTGCCCGGGGGAGGGCCTGGGGAGGGGCTGCCCGGTGCGATCGCTCCCCTGGCACTTCCTAAGACTCCCAGTTCTTTCTCTGCAGCCGGTACTTGAAGACTCCAAGCTTTCCCCTCGGAGGAAAAAAACCCGTCTATCTAAATCAGCTGTACTCTACTCTCTTCCCTCGTTTCTCCCTCCGCCGGGCACCACCCCCACCCCTTCCATTGTGTAGTGCGTCTAGCTCGGCTTCCTGCGTGAGACCTTAACCTCACTTGGAGCAGGAGGGATTACTGAGAATTTCGGAACCTTGAGTTGCAATGGAGCTGTACGGAAAGGTAAGCAGAAGGGAGCTCCTCCGCCTGCTCCGCGTGAAATCTCGCTTTCATGGACTTTGTGTGTGTGAGTGTGTGTGTGTGTGTGTGAGTATACTCGCGCGCGTGGGCGCCTTCTCAGTGCAACTGTGTGAGTAAACCGCTTTCTTGATGTGTGTACCATTCATTGTCGTTCTCCCCCGCGTTTGCTGAATGAGATTGTAAAACCACCCTACTCTGCCTATGGAAATGTACAAACTTTCCCGATTGGGAATGGGGAGGTGTAGGGCGGAGAGTTCCAGAACACAGTGCAGGTTTCGTTTAGATTGTAAATTAGCACAAGGTAGTGCGTTTCCTAACCAGGAAAATCACAGTCTAGCTTCGGAAGCCGATAGGTAGCAAAGAAAAATCTCCAGCTGAGATGAATGAACTGAGGTCACTTTCGCCTGCACCTTGCGAGGAAATAGCTCGGGAGGCTGAGAGCACTAACAACCAGGAGCGAGTCCAAAAGAGAAGGGAGGCTCCGCGGCCGAGTCCTACTGGAGAAGCAGCCCGTTTAAATGCTGGCTTGCCGGGAAATGTAGTTTACTGCTCCCCGGTTTGCGGGGAAGCTCAGCTAGGCTAGACTACAACTCCCAGGAGCACTCGGGGCTCCGGGCCAGTAC
>NW_011494900.1:2344401-2372895 GCF_000754665.1 Bison bison bison | reverse complement strand
GGGCCAGTACGCGTGTGCGGCGCCAGGAAGGGACAGCTCCAGTGCTGATGTTGGAGCCGGTTAGCGAACCCCGAGTGCAGAGTGGAGCGTGAAGCGCGCGGGCTGTGCACGCTTGACCGGGCGCCCGATCCAGCACTGTGTTAGCCAGGGAGAAAGGACACTTTGCGAACAATGAGACACGAAGCTCCCATGCAGGTGGGTCTATATAGAAAGTGTGGCCTCGGGAGGAACTGAGAGAGACGCTTTCTCCCTCGCTCCAAGTACAAACTGCGCCCGATCTAAGGGAAGGTCTTAGGCAGCCATCCGCCGGGACGCGGTTCAGACTTGGTCCTGGGGACAGAACCCCGCTCCGCGGGGCTGTGATTGGGGCTGTTTTGAGGAGGGATAGGAGTATACATTATCTTCCCGGGCTCCACAAGGAGGATAAGAGTGTCTAGAACGTCAACCCGGGCAAACAAAAGTCAGAGGAACATGCCATCTCGTACTGGTATTGATTGTTCCTCCTGTCTTGCCTGGTTCGTGATCACGGGGCAGACACACCAGGTCTGGTGTTGCGAGCTGTCTACTGGAGTCGGTATAGAGCAAATTCCGCTTAATTAAGAGCTCTCTAAGAAAGGAGAAACCAATGTTAGAGTCCCCAAAGTCTCTTTCTTCAATTAGGGTTCTAGTAATAATGAGCAAACACTTCAGGGCTTCACTCTTCCCAGAAGTATGCAAGCCCTTTATCTGTGTCCACACTGGTTTACTCCTGCGTTTCAGAGACTCTCCTCCAAGCTTTCCTGACTACTGTGCCCGTTTGTTTTCCGTTCCGATTCCTGTTTAAGTCACGTTCTTATGTTTGCTTCCTTTGACTCCCTGCAAAGGTGCCTCTGCCTAAGCATCGTGCTTAAGTTCTGTTTTTAAGTAAAGATGAGTGATGCTTTCTCGTTTGTGTGTACAATCAGTTATTACTAACCATCAGCCTGTGTTCATTATCAAGGAGAGTGATCCCATTGCGTAACAGAAAGGCACTTTATGAATGAATTGAGAGGGAATGGAACACACCGTTTGGAACGTGTTGTCTCTCTTGAGAACCCACCCCTGCTGCCAAATCCAGCAATATAAATGTTTGACTTTAATTTGAACTTAAAGGTTTTCCAACTGTTTTTCCTCAAAAAATCAAGGGCTTTAAACGTATGCGTCAATTTACTTTTCATTTATGGTGTGGGTTATGTATGGCTTCTCAGGTGGCTCTAGTGGTAAAGAACGAGTCTGCCAATGCAGGAGATGTAAGAGACGCGGGTTTGATCCCTGAGTCGGGAAGATCCCATGGAGAAGGGTATGGCAACCCACTCTAATATTCATTCATGGGTTATGTATATTAAGAGATGTTGACTGTTAAGTGAAAAAAATTTAACTGTTTGTTGAAGCATTATATTAATGAAAGCTCTCAAATTGCCTTATGAGTTACTGAAAACTTGATTTGTTCCAGAGAACAGTTGCCCTGCTGTGTATCTTCTAATACCTGTCTTTGTGACTTAGTTTTTCATTATAGACCTGATGTGAAAAGAATCTGGACAGACAATAAAGGTACAGGCTGTTGTAATCAAGATGTATTGGCTTATGATAATTTCCCATTACTGGAGTTACTGCCAAGAGCCAACTGGCTACATTAATCATATTTGATTACAAGTAAACATTGACAGTAGACTTTAAAAGTAGATTGTTAGTATTCAACATTAACCCCATATATGCACTGAAGTCTTTATGTTAAAATAAATTACTAACAAATTGATCACAGTGCATCTTGATTCTTATTTTCTTACAGTATTTATTTTCTTACAGGTATTGCTTAGACTGTTCAGAAGGGTCATCAAAATATTACAGAACTACATGAAATTAGTGCCCTAAGAAATATTTTAAATCAATTCATATCAACTTTGTAGTAGGCACTGCAATTCTAAAATTTAGTCAGAACTTTAATGAATAATTAGTATAAAAACGGGTAACAAAATTAATTTGCTTCTGCAGTTATTTTCATATTTGGGATGTATTTTATTCATTGACTTGGTTTTTTTAATTTAAAAATTTTAATGCCCAAATGCTGTATTGAATAACATGTACATTTAAAAAAATAAAAAACTTTTTTCTGTAGTATATTTAAAGCACATTTATTGATTCAGTTTACCAAGTAAATTGTTGTGGTGGCCAACTCTCAATTACTGTCAGGTTTTCAAAAATATATAATGATAGGAAGAATAAAAACTATAAACATGCTTTATATATATGGCAGATATTGTCTTAGTACTTGCACTTGTGAATCATAATCACATTCCAGATGACTTTGATATATGAAAATATAATCAGATGAATAATTGACATTTTTTCCATTTAAAGACCAAACCATATCATTTAAAATGCTAATTTACTTTTTATATTTTCTTAAGTCAAAGAACCCTTTAAAATTGTTCAATATATTTTAAAAAAGTATTTATTGTGCCTTTGTACATAGCTTGGTGCTCTGTTCAGTATAGCTGTCTTTGATACATGCAAATTTTCTGAAGAATATTTCTCTTTGAGTTGATGCAAAATGCAGGATAATAGCAGTAATAGTCTTTGCTGTCTGTATTTCCAACTAAATAACCAGGAATAGCATTTGGTAAGTGTTCCAAATGATGGATTACAATTTTAATGCAGGAGATGGTCATTTTGTGTTTTTTCCTTTAGTGCCTCCATAAATCCCGAGGACCAAATGAAATGGGGAATAGCAGTGCTCATGACTTAAGGGCAACACTTTCATGAGCAAATTATCATTTGATTCAGGAGCCTGATTGAACAAATTCCAGTTTATCTAGTGCTTTGTCTGTGCCAAGCACTGTGCTTTGCAGTCAGATCTATGTGTGTGCGTGTGTGTGTGTGTGTGTGTGTGTGTGAGAAATATAAAACAGTCCTAGAGGTCACCATTACCTTAATTACAGGCAGATAACTAGAGCTTTATATGATTAAACAACTTGACCAACACGGTAAATTCAAAATTCTGCTAGATCTCTAGGAAGCCCATGTTGTTTCCGCTATTATTTTGGGTTCCTTAAGAAGACACAAAAAGGTGATATAAAGAATGAGTGCCATGTTGATTTTCATTTGGATCAGAAAAAGGAAAATTGTCTCTTCTGTTTATAAAATTATCTTATATAAACTAAATCAAATATTTGAGAAGGGTCAGTGTTTTAAAAATGGCTAGCTCTTTGTCTTCCTGGTTTAAATTTCTTATAGCTTTACTTACACTCTCCAAGGACCAAAGTGGGGTTCATTGTCTGTGTTTAAATGCTTCATCTTCAGTTTTGTTATCCACAAGCTTTCTTCATGTAAGTGTGAAAGTACAGAGAGCCCTCTAACTACTTCAGTTCAGTTCAGTCGCTCAGTCGTGTCTGACTCTTTGCGACCCCATGAATCACAGCACGCCAGGCCTCCCTGTCCATCACCAGCTCCCAGAGTTCACTCAGACTCACATCCATCGAGTCAGTGATGCCATCCAGCCATCTCATCCTCTGTCGTCCCCTTCTCCTCCTGCCCCCAATCCCTCCCAGCTAGTTAGGAAACCAAAGAAAAACAACTACTCAAAGCGTGGAGCGGTGTGCCAAAGAAGGTTGTTTGGCTAAAAATGAGGAAGATTGAAGAAAGAGTATGCTGAAAGTGTAGAAAGTGTAGGCTGAAAATGAAGTTGAGGTGGAAAGCACAATAGATATTAAATACAGCCATGCTGTATAACAACAACAAAAAAACTTAGAAACAAGACCTAAGTAACGTTGTTTCATTTGTCTGTGAGAAGTCCACAGGCAATCTTGCATTTTATTACTGTTGAATTTCTACCACATCCAACTTCAATTATGATCCCTTTATCTTTACATAACAAATGGAAGTTTAGTCCTCATCCCTTACAGGGACGGAGAAAAGCCATAGTTAACATTGGAGAAACAAGAACTTCTTTCTTGCTTGATTTGAGCAAATTCCTCAAGTATCCATCTTTCTTCTGTAAGGGAAAGTGGAGGGTAGAGAGGGAAATTGCCATAAAAGCAAATTTCTATGGTGTAAGAATGATTTTCCGTTTTCAGTTTAAAGAGTTGTGGAATCATTACATGGCATAACCACAATTTCCCCCTGCCATTTTAAGCTTATATTGGAACTGCAAATTCCTTTCTTGACCATCATATTCCATATGCTAAAAATTGAGTTTTCCTTGGAATTTATGAGGAGTTGCACCGCCTAAAAAAGATGTATTGGTTAAAGGTCATCCAACAGTTTTCTACATTTATCATTCACTAATAAGTTCCAGAGCTTCTAGGGGAGCCCTCTTAATAGATCATAGATTTTTACCATGCATACTATGACCTGTGAAGATGAAATATTTTAGGTTTATTTGGAATTATGTAAATTTTTAGCATTTTTCATTTGTTTATAGTTTTTGAGATACTTCTATACATTGAGATGCACGAATATTAAGTGAATAATTTGATGATTCTTAATAAGTAGATACACCTATGTAATACATACCTATAAAGATATAGAACATTTCCATTCAACCCAACAAGTTCCTTTATTTTACTTTCTTTTTCTGGTTAATCTACCGATATAGTAAGATCATCATAAATTAGTCCTGTTTATTCTAGAACTCTAGATAGTTCTGTAAAACATACAAAATGAACATATTGCAGAATATATAGAGTGTACTCTTAAGTCTAGCTTATTTTGCTCATTATAATGTGTATGGAATTCATTCATGTTGTTGCATGTGTCAATAATTCATTTTGTTTTATTGACACATTATACTGGTGTATCAATCTGCCTTTTAAAATCTATTCTTCTGTTGATGGATTTCGAGGTAATTTCATTAGGGGCTACTATAATGAAGGTTATAAATGTTATCATATTGGTCTTTTTATAGTAATATGTTTTTATTTCTCTTGGGTAGATACCTAAAAGTAGAATTGCTGAGGTGAAGGATAAGTCTTTGTTTAACTTTGTAGGAAACAGTCAAGTCTCTAGCTAGAATGATAGTACCATTTCATATGCTCACCAACAGTGTGTGAAATTCTAGTGGGTTCACATCCTCAACAGTGTCTGGTGTCAGTGGCCTTTTAAATCAAGGCCACTTTAATTGGCGGTTGTGGTGTCTCATTGTGATTTGTATTTCTGATGACTGTGATTTTTAGCATATTTATATGTTTACTGACCATTTGCCTTTCTTCCTTTATGTAGTGTCTGCTTAGCCTTTTATCCATTATTGGGGTTGTCTTTTTATTATTTAGTTGTAGGAGATCTTTATATAGTTTTTTTTTTTTAATCTGTTGTTTATATATTTATTTATATAGCTTTGAAACTAGTTCCTCAAATGTATTAAAATATTCTCTGCCAGTCTGTGCCTTAAATACTCATATCTTATGAGTGTCTTTTGATGAGAATTTTTATTTTAATGAAATTTAGGTTATTAATTTTAAGTGGTGTCTATATCTGGATTCTGTACTTTCTTTGATTTATTTCTCTAAACTGTGTCCTGAGACCTTACTACATTTATTTGTTATTTCTAGTGCTCAGTCACTCAGTTATGTCCGACTCTTTGCGGCCCCATGGACTATAGCCCGCCAGGCTCCTCTATCCATGAAATTTTCTGGGCAAGAATACTGGAGTGGTTGCCACTTCCTATTCCTGGGGATCTTCCCAACTCAGGGATCTAACCCAAGTCTCTTGCATCTCCTGCACTGACAGGCAGATTCTTTAGCACCATCAATTGAAATCCTTAAATTCCTTAAGAATTTCTCCATAAGTGATTGTATGATTTGCAAATAGAGGCAGTTCTTTCTTTCCAAAGACCTTTTTTTTTTTTCCTCACTATTTCTTATTCCACAGGATAGGATAGCTAGTGCAGTGTTGAGAAGTGATGAGCAGGTATTCTTATCTTATTCCCAGTCTTGGGGAGAAGCCATCTTTCACCATTAAGTATGAAGTTAGCTGTAATTGTTTTATTGTTGGTGGTATAGATGTCTTATCATACAGAAGTTTCTTTTGAGTCCTAGCTTGCTGAGAGTATTTGTTTTCAATACAAGTGGGTGCTGAATTTTGTCAAGTCCTTCTTCTGCATCTATTGCCATGATCACATGGTTTATCTCCTTTATTCTGTTGGATTATACTGATTGATTTTTAGTTAATCTGACATTCTTTAGATAAAGCCAGTTAGTTATTATATATTCTCTGGATGCAATTTGTAATTTGTTGTAGATTTTTGCCTTCAAATTCAAAATGGATATTAATATATGATTTTCTTTTAATGCCTTAATGAGGTTATAATATAGAAGTTATGCAGACCTTATAAAACAAGTGAGAAGTGTTTGGGAATTTGCTGTTTGAATGATTTTGTTGTGTAAGATTGATGTATTTTATTCCTTAAAGTGTTTGGTAGAGTTTATCACTGAAGCTATTGGAGCCTGGAGTTTTCTTTGTGGACATTTTTTTTTTTTTAAACAAATGTCACTTTTTTGATATACAAATATCTCTATCATCCAACTACCTACACTCTCATGTCCCTATCTCCCTTCAGCAGAATAGCCTTCTCCATACCCCATGCTGAGATGTCTGTGGCCTTTCTGGAACATACCAGTAAATTATGTTACATAACGAAAGAGCCTTTGCAAATATAAGTCATGTTATGTATTTTAAAATAAGATTGACCTGATTCTCAGGTGGGTCCAATCTAATTACCTGAGCCAATAAAAGCAGAGAATTTTCTCTTGCTGGAGTCAGAGAGATGTGGCAGAAGGGGAAGTCACAAGTTTGAAGCATGAGGATTGTTGGCCTAAAGATAAAGAAGGCTATATATCAAGGAAATAGGGACCTCAGTCCTGTAACCACAAGCAACTGAATTCTGCCAACAACTTGTAAAAACTTGGAAGTGGAATCTTCCCCCAGAACAGTCAGGTAGGAACCAGCCCAGCTGACACATTGATTTTCATCTTGTAAGGCCTTAGCGGTATGAGCAGAGGACCTAGCTAAATTACCCTGTGTCCAGATTTCTGACTTGTTAAGTAGTGATTGAGCGTTGTCTTAAACATTCAGTATCACTGCAGGAGAAAAGTATTTATGCCTATATAACATTTTCTATTTCATCTTGGGTTGGTTTTGGTAAATTGTGTTTTTCACCTAATTTTTCAAATTTATTGACATAAAATTGTTCAAAATATTTTACTGTCTTTTAATTTCTCTAGATCTGTAATGATATCCCCTCTTTGATAATATAAATTCTCTTTTTTCTCCCTACCTCCCTTTTACCAGTCTTACTAGATATTTATCAATATTATTAATGTCTTCAAATGACCAACTTTTCCCTTTGTTAACTTTTTTGTTATTTATTTTTTATTTTATTGACTTGGGATTTAAAAAAACAACTATGTTCTTTATACTAACTTTAATAGAACCATTTTGTTTATTAGGCTTCTTAAAGTAGAAATTTAGATCACTGAGTTTAAATGTTCCTTTTTAAGAATAAGCCTGGTATTTACAATGATAAATCTCTAACAACAACTTTAGTAGTTGACTCTCACAAATTTCTGAGTGTAGTATTTGCATCATATTTTATTTTAAACTATTTGCTTCTTGTGATGTTCTTCTTAATCAATGGGTTTAGAGATATATTGTTTAATTTTCCAAATACCTGCATCTTTTCCAGATAGTTTATCAACATTGATGTCTAATTAAATCCTCCTGCTACCAGAGAACATATTCTTTAAGATTTCAGTCTTTGAAAAAAAATTTAGGCTTGTTTTTAGGCTAGTGTGTGGTCTAACTTCATGAGCATTCCATGTGCTCTGTGAATGCTCCATGCAACAGTTGTGAAGTGTAGTGGTATTGTGTTGTGTTGGAATATCATGGTATTGTATGGTGTTGCTGAGATCATCTCTAACCTTACTATTTTTTGTCTAGTTATTCTATCAATTACTGAAAAAAAGATTTTAAAATCCCCAATTATAGTAGTCAGTCTTTCAGTTTTTTTTAGTCTTTCAATGTAGCTTTATATATTTTGAACTTCTTTTATTAAGTGCACTGCTGCTGCTGCTAAGTCGCTTCAGTCGTGTCCGACTCTGTGCGACCCCATAGACGGCAGCCCACCAGGCTCCCCTGTTCCTGGGATTCTCCAGGCAAGAACACTTGAGTGGGTTGCCATTTCCTTCTCCAAAGCATGACAGTGAAAAGTGAAAGGGAAGTCGCTCAGTCATGTCCGACTCTTAGCGACCCCATGGACTGCAGCCTACCAGGCTCCTCCATCCATGGGATTTTCCAGGCAAGAGTACTGGAGTGGGGTGCCACACACACATATATAATTGTTGTGTCTTCCTGAAAAAATTTCCTGGCTTTTGTTATGAAATCTCCCTTTATATTTTTAGCAATGCTCCTTGTCTTAAAGTGTATATAAATACACTCTTTCTTAATAGTGTCTCATGCATACACTCATACACACATATATTTATGCCTCTGTGTGTGTGTGTGTGTGGGTGTATAATATGTATATAGTCCTATTTTTACTTTCAACTTATATGTGACTTTATATTTAAAGTGTGAATCTTATGGTCTGAGTATAACTGGGCCTTGCAGTTTATCCAGTCTAGAAAGTATCCTTTAGCTGGGATTTTTACCCATTCTCATATGTTGCGTTTATCAATATGATTGATAACCAGCATTTAAAACCAGCATTTTGCTCTTTGTTTTGGGGTCAGCTCAGGGGTTTGAATTAGCTTCTGAGATACGTAAATTTATACTTTTAACCAAATTTGAAAGATATTTAGCTATATGTCTTCAAATGTTTTTCCATCTCATTATCTCCTTCTGTTTTCTTCTGAGACTCCAATTACATGTATGTTAGACTTCAGATATTGTTCTACAGATCACTAGGCTTTTTTTATGTTTTTCTTTTTTTCTTTCTCTTTGTCAGTTGTGTGATTTCTGTTAATTTATCTTCAAGTCATTGACTCTTTGCTATCATCTGCAGCCTTTTGTTAAACCCATTGAGGAAATGTCTATTTCAGTTACTGTTTTTCCTTTCAGGCTCCATGTTGACTTCTTTTACATTAGAAATATGTTATATTGCCAAGTGAAGATAGATAACACTCTCTAGGGAAGAGATATTTGAATATTGGAAGAGCCTATAGTAGGATTAGTTTACAGTATTGTGTAGAACCAGGAAAGCACAGTGAGCCTTTTATAGAAAAAGTGATAAATATAAATAATATTAGTGCTTTGATTATTCCTTATAGATTTCTGGGGGAAATATTCATGTTCACATTTTAATTTTTATCCTTTAATATTTCGATGATTGTTGTTTTTGTGATACTATGTTTTTCTTTGTGTTTTTCAAATAGGAGTGTGGGCTTCAAGACACTTTCAAAAATTTGAACAAGGTGCAAAATTATAAAAATAAAGCATTTCAATAATTGCTTCCCTTTATCAACTAATATATTCCTTAACGGCTTTAACTCTGAAGAAACATCAACACCAACATGTTTCAGATTGGTCTGAAGCATTATGTCAGTCTTATGGGGGTCATGAACTATTCTTCTGTCCAATAAATGGTGAAACGTAAGAGTCAATGTCCTAGGTCTTCAATTGCCTTGTTATTGTTCAGTTGTTAAGTTGTGTCCAACTCTTTGTGACCCCACGGACTGTGGCATGCCAGGCTCCTCTGTCCTCCACTTTCTCCCAGAGTTTGCTCAAATTCACGTCCATTGAGTTGGTGATGCTATCTAACCATCTCATCCTCTGCTGCCCCCTTCTCCTTTTGCCTTCAATCTTTCCCAGCATCAGGGTCTTTTCCAAAGTGTTGCCTCTCTGCATCAGGTGACCAAAGTATTGGAGCTTCAGCTTCAGCGTCAGTCCTTCCAGTGAATGTTCAGGGTTGATTTCCTTTAGAACTGACTGGTTTGATCTCCTTGCAGTCCAAGGGACTCTCAAGAGTCTTCTCTAGCACCACAGTTCAAAAGCATCAATTCTTTGGTGCTCAGCCTTCTTTATGGTCCAACTCTCACATCCATAGTCATGTCTCTGATTTTTAACCTGCTGTCTAGGTTTGTCATAGCTTTCCTTCCAAGGAACAAGTGTCTTTTAACTTCATGGCTGCAGTCACTGTTTGCAGTGATTTTAAAGCCCAAGAAAATGAAACCTGTCACTGTTTCCACTTTTTCCCCTTCTATTTGCCATGAAGTGATGGAACCAGATGTCATGATCTTAGTTTTTCGAATGTTGAGTTTCAAGCCAGCTTTTTCACTCTCCTCTTTTACTTTCATCAGGAGGCTCTGTAGTTCCTCTTCACTTTCTGCCATTAGAATGGTATTATCTGTGTATCTAAGGTTATTTTTCTGGCTTTCCTAGTTGTCTGTTGCTGCTTCTGTAAGTCACTTCAGTCGTGTCCGACTCAGAGTTGTAAAAGGACAGGGTCAGTAGTTCCCTGATGAACTCTTCAGTAAGCTGATTGGATTGAGTGCAGCATTAGGAATTCAGCTCTGGCAAACCTGAAAGAGCCTCATTTTGTGCCCACTTGGCCACCTGAGAAAACCCTGAAACCATGGTCACTTTGCTCCTACACTCTCAGCTTTTCATGGTCTGGGAACCCAAATCATAAGGTAACTTGAAGAGGTGATCCTCCTCATAGTCTACCTGCTTTTAGTTTAATTACTTGTTATTTGTTGGGAGTGATTCAGATGCATGTCTGAGTCTCATCAACTAGAAACTCTTGGTAGCCAACAGGATGAATGCCTCCTGCTAAAATAGCCATAGCTTGAGGACCATTAAAGAGCTTGAGGAAAGACCATGTTAAGTACCAATTAGCAAAATATGACCCCAGGTGACCCTTATCTATGGTGTTTGCAGTTAAAGGCAGTTTTCCTTTGAATGTTTGAGTCACTGAACACCTGTCGGTAGTAGGGCTGATGAAAGGCAACAATGGAACCACAGCACACCTGTGCGTGTGAGCCTTCTTTAGTGCGCATGCTTGGGCAGGCTGGGCCTTTGTAGTAAATGATAGTAGCAGTGGCTTTAGAATGAAAAGCCCAGATGGTTGTAAGTATAAAGGTGGCTCTGTCCGCCATTCCCATTGCACAGTCTGGAAACACAACCTTGTAGACTGCTAACCCAGTTTCCTCGAGAATGGTCCAGATAGCCCCATTGTCTCATAAATGGGGTTTGTCCCCCTATCCATGACTGGAAGGGAAATGTCCAGATTTTGAAGGAATCTATAGCAAATCCCTGGAGGCATTTTTCAAGGGCTTAAGTATTTAAAACTAATATGAAACATCTGTAAAATGTTTAAAAACCATTAAATGAAGTGAAATGTTTAATGATGAAATTTGCGGTGGGAGGGGGGAAGCACATGTTAATATTAAAAGTTAGTTTTTATTTTCCCCATTGGAGATTTTTAGAGTATTTTACTAGGTGTTTTTATGAGAGTTTTTTTTTTTTACCATATAGTACATATGTGGTAAAAAGAAATGTCTACTGTTAACATTTGTCTACTCTTTTACATATGTCTATTGTTTAGCCTTTTTCTTCTTCTCAGGAAGAGGTATTCTTTATTTTGTGGTTTCAGTTTAGACACTGACCTCCTCTAGCTATTGGATCCCTTTTTATGGAATGGAGGGAAGTAAAATCTAATTGTGGGTTATTTTTAAAAATGACTGATGAAGGAAGTCCAGGCCACGTTCCACAGAGCCTTGTGTGCACTGAGAACAGGATTGCTGCCTCTTCCTAGGTGGTGCCTTCTCCGAGTCTGACAGAGAGCTCTCCGTGAGTTGTATCACTGATCCTCAGAAGATTCTGACTCCTACCAGGGCAGAGTTAATTGTAACAACGTTTCTCAGAATTCAGCTTTTCTGGGCAGGCTGGGCATTCTAGGGTATAGACTTTCTGTGCCAAGTCAACATTCTGGTGAGATCTGCTGTCCCCATCAGTGAAAGAGATGACTGGTGAAGACAGCAGCTGATAGAGAGCTCTAGGGTCCCCATGGATCCAGGACTCTGTGTCAGATTGCTCAGTCTCCTCGTACATACATCCTGAGGTCTTGACAGTGGGCACCTGCCCTGGCTTCCCTGCCAACACTTGTTAATCCAATAAATTCTAAACCTGACTGATCCAGAGAATCACATGGGGAGCTTTAACAATTTAGATCCTGGCCCCACCTTGAATATTCTAATTTTGCAGAATTCAGGAGGAGTTTCCCAGGTTTGGAAATCTTGGATGTAGTGAAGATTCAGTTTTGTATTCCTAAGTAAAAACATATCCAGCTCTAGAGAGCAGGTATGTGTGTGTGTGTGTTACTCTGTTGTGTCTGACTCTTTGCAGCCCCACGGACTGTAGCCCACCAGGCTTCTCTACTAATGGGATTCTCCAGGCAAGAATACTGGAGTGGGTTGCCATTTCTTAACTCTAGGGCATCTTCCCAACCTTTTACCTCCTGCATTGGCAGGTGGGTTCTTTACCGCCTGAGCTATCAAGGAAGCCCGAGAGCAGGTATATGAGAACACAATGTCTGCTATTTCTTGCTACCAAGAAATGATGAGAAGGCATATATATTTTATCCATATCTATGAGAAAGTTTTAAAGGATTTTTTACATTTTGTTGCTAAGAGAAAGGCTCTTTCATTTTTATAAATTGACATCTACATTTAGGAAGTGTGAATGTCAAGAATGTTTGATGACTTTTTTATATTTTAGACTTAATTTTGTTTTAAAAGAGCTGTATTTGGAGAAGATGTTGCTAGGCTTTGCAGGATCCTGGATTTTCAACCAGTCCTTCTGATTGCACCACCTAGAAACATCTAGTGTGATCTACCATCCCAGCTTGCAGATTTTAACACTGAAAGTTCTGCTGTGTACCATGAAACACCTCAGTTTTGGGCAAACAAGAAAGTTGGTGACTCTAGCTACACCCTAGGAACAAGACACTTGGTGTCTTCAATCCTAAGGCCATTCCAGACTTGCCTGGGCTCTGGTGGACTTCCCTAGCAGGCCTAAGGTTCCCCTTTCTCTAGTCATGCACTTCCAGATCCCAAACTTTTGTTGACCTTTCTGTGCTACTTCTCTTTGTCTATCTGGAATTTTACTTTTGTGGATACCCTTTGCATTATTTTAGAAAGGTGTTAGCAAATGATGGAAATAACCATCCTGTATGCAAGATATTGTTTATTTATTGTGGGCTTTGAAATTTTTGTTTCTGTTGAGATAGAATTGAAATATATTGATAACATTGTATAGCTTTAAGATGTACACCAATTTGACTTGATATGCTTGTGTATTACAGTATAGTCACCACGATCGTGTTAGCTAATACCTCTACGTATCGTATAATTATCATTTCTTGTACATAGTGGGAACAATAAGTTCTAGTCTCCTAGAGACTTTGAAGTTTATCATGCAGTATTGTTGTCTATAATGTTATTGTGGACTTTGATGGTTTATCAAATTGCACATCAGAAATTAGGTGAAACTTTACCTAAAACCTATTCCAAGGCCCCTGAAGAAGAGAGCTTCCCCCTAACTACTAGGAGTTAGTTCCTAGAGCCCCCTTTCTTTTTAAAATCTATTAAACTATAGTTGATTTACAATATTATGTTAATTTCTATTGCACAGCAAAGTGATTCAATTATATATATATATATATAAAATGCACATGTTCTTTTCCATATTCTTTTCCGTTTTGGCTTTATCGTAAGATATTGAGTATAGTTCCTGGTGCTATACATAGGACCTTGTTCTCTATTTCTGTGAGTCCGTTTCATAGATACATTTATTTGTGTCATATTTTAGATTCGACATGTAAGTAATATCATATGGTGTTTATCTTTCTGATTTACTTCATTTAGATTGATAATCTCTAGGTCCGTCCATGTTGCTGCAAATGGCATTTCATCCTTTTTTATAGCTGAGTAATACTCCATTGTGTATATGTATCACATCTTTATTCATCTGTTGATGGACACTTAAGTTGTTTGTGTCTTGGTTATTTTGAATAGTGCTGCTATGAGCATAGGGGTACAGGTATCTTTTTGAATTATAGCTTTGTCTGTATATATGCTTGGGAGTGGGATTACTGGATCATATGGCAACTCTAGTTTTAGTTTCTTGAGAAACCTCCATACTGCATCAGTTTACATTCCCACCAATGGTGTTCCCTTTTTTCCCACACCCTCTCCTCATTGTAAGTTTTGATTTTCATTTCTCTACTAATTAGTGATGTTGGGCATCTTTTCACGTGCTTGCTGGCCACCTATATGCTGGAGCTCCCTTTCCCATTTTTTTTTCTTTTCTTTTTTTTTTTTACCATTTGCTACTTGGATTCTGGGCTTCCCTGGTGGCTCAGATGGTAAAGAATCTGCCTGCAGTGCAGGAGACCCAGTTTTGATCCGTGGGTCAGGAAGAGCCCCTAAAGAAGGGAATAGCTACCCACTCCAGTATTTTTGCCTGGAGAATTCTATGGACAGAGGAGCCCAGAGGGCTGCATAGTCCATGGGGTCAAAAAGAGTTGGACATGACTGGGCAACTATCATTTTCACTTTATTTGGATCCTGCCCGCTTATTAGCCCACTTTCAATTTCCACAAAAGTCTGCACACCCAAGGGTTTTGTGAATTTAGTTAAAAAGAAAAACTTTCCAAAATTATTGGGTGGCAGGCAGTGTCATAGGACAGGTCACATGACCACTGGCCACATTGCCCTCCCCACAGTCTCTCCAGACTACAGGACACTTCTGTCTGCATACAGGTACGCAGAGTGTCAGCTTCTATCATGAAAAGTGTTTTGATGACTGCTCTTTGTTCCATGCCATAATATTAAAATGAGAGAGTAAAAAAAAAGAATGTTACAAGAAACAGAAAAAAAAATAATAATAAAATAAAATAAAATGAGAGAGTAAACATAAGGTGTTTATTTTGCTAATTATTAAGCTGTACAGAGTTGGGGTATTGGGTATCAAAGTCCCTTGCACTTTAAAGTTAGGAAATGAGAGGGATTATATCCTATAAAATCAACCATTTCCATTTCAGATAGCAGCAAGAGTAAGAATTGGGAGAAGGTGAGTGGCTTCTATATCATTTCAATATAACAAGAGGAATAAGAAAGATGATTATGGATGTTCTATTCAAGGACTTTACACATGCCAACACTTTTACTTTCATGATTTCACTATCATTCCTATTTTCTAGATGAGGAAATTGTAGCTTATGATTGTTAAAACAAAAACCTTGCCCAAGTTTGTACAAGTAGCAGATCTAGGATTCCTTCTCAGGCAACCTGACCCAAGAGCATGTGCTCTTTATCTATATCCACATCACACCAAGAATGTGGAATGCTCTTTTTCACAAATGTGTCTGCTGCACATAATTTCAGAGCTGGTAGTAAAGAAGTACAATAGTGTTTCTCTTTTTGTGCTTTGATTATAAAGCTTGGGTTACCAGCAGCTAGGTACTCCCCAGCTCCCTGCTGCTGCTGCTCCTAAGTCACTTCAGTCGTGTCCGACTCTGTGTGACCCCGTAGACAGCAGGCCACCAGGCTCCCCTGTCCCTGGGATTCTCCAGGCAAGAACACTGGAGTGGGTTGCCATTTCCTTCTCCAATGCATGAAAGTGAAAATTGAAAGTGAAGTCGCTCAGTCATGTTCGACTCTAGCGACCCCGTGGACTGCAGCCCACCAGGCTCCTTCGTCCATGGGATTTTCTAGGCTCCCTAGGACTGCACTAATGACCTTCTGGCTTCAGCATCCATGAGGATGTGCAAGAGTTACTGGGCTGGGCTCTGCTTCATTGCAGCTGTCAGCACTGAATCACTGGAGTGGAGCGGAGCTCTCCCAGCCACCATCCCTTCACAGGAGATCATGCTCACAGTCTTCTCTCTGTGATCTGAGCATCCCCTTCTCCCTCTGCTTCACAGCCCTCTGCAGGCTCTCCGCCACCAGGAACCCTCTGTAACACGCCAGGAATCAGGAGTGAACTACAGCTTGGGCTGAGAACACTGGTTCTCTGTGTTTGATACTAATAGGAACCATTTTTACAGGTTTTGATAAACTTCATTTCCTTTTTCTTGACACTGTGGTAACAAACATCTATAGATTTCAAAGGAGGTGTGACAAGTGTTACAATAAATTTAAAAATTTAAAAAGTTTAGCTCTTGCCTCTCTTCAACAGAGGAATGGATTTTTTTCCCTAGAAGTGGGAAAAAGAAGGACCCATACCTCTTTCAATATTCTCTGTGATTGAAACTTGTTGGTTTGATGAAGAGAAGAGTGAAATAGCTGAGCCTGCATGTCTGTAGTTCTTTTTTTTTTTTTTTAATTTTGGAGTATAGTTGATTTACAATGTTATGTTAATTTCAGGTATACAGCATAGTGATTCAGTTATATGTATATTCATTCTTTTTCAGATTCTTTTTCCATTTAGGTTTTGCAGAATATTTAGTAGAGTTCTCTCTGTTATACAGTACATTATAACCCATTTGCTCCAGGTCATGAAGGTTCAGTCAGTACACGGAGAAATCAGGATATCCTGTTGAAAAACAGGGACCCCCTTCTACTTCAGCTCTTTTCGGATACTCTTAATTTTGTCTTTAAAATGGGGATAATGGCTTCAAGTTTCCTGCTCAGTATAGAGGGAATTTGGAAGTGGTCACTCCTATCCTCATATAAGAGAAAAGCTGAACAAACTGAAAATTAACAACTCTTCTTAGATACATCGGAGAATTGAGGTCACAGGGGAAAATGCTGCCACCAGACTGGGGAGAATCACAGTTTACTGGAATAGAAGCCTCCACAGGGATCAGTACTATGGGAGGAAAACCTAAATGTAATTGATGAAGAAAATGTAGCCTGTAGTTGATGAATTGCTAGAGGTGCCATGTGGACAAGTCTAAGAAATAAAAACTCCAGGGGGCCTCACAAAGTTTTGAATTTTACCTTCAAGAGCTCTGCTAAACTCTCAGTTAAGGTTGGGAAAAAAATTCCCTTATGCTTCTATCGGGGGCTGAGGAAAGGTGGCCTTTCTGAAATACACTCAGGACATTCAGTTCCTCTAACACGGGGGTGCTAACAGGTAGATATTGATATCTGGGGGCAGTGAAAGGATGAGATGTGATAATATGTGTAAAGCATGTAGTACAGTGTCTGTAAGAGCTGGTGCAGTTATTTTACCATTTTCCTGTGCATCCGCTGTGTGTTTTCCACATGTACTAAAGAACCTATGCATGGAATAGAGATCCAGATGCAGTCTGCAAGAATGTCTGTGAAACTGAGCTTGAGGAATATCCTTAAAACTTAGAGCAACTTGCATCTTGGAAGTGTAACTATAATTTGGTGTATCATCATTTACATTCCCCAGGAGTCCCATGAAATAGTAATTCATTCCCTTCCAACACAAAGAAAAGAGACAATTTCCCAATGCTACTTTACTTCCTAGGTCTTTTACTTCAGAAACCAGGGTTGGAAAAACCACTATTTACCCTCTAGTGTCCTGGCAACTTCCAGGTCCCTGGATAGCATCTTTTCAGCGCAGTGGTGATGGGTCTGCAGTGATATGGATAGTGTTTATTGCTTCTCCACTGGCTCTCGCCAGAGCAAACAGTAGCAGACACACAGAGAAATTGTTGGCTGGAGACTGCAAAGAACATCACAGTTACAATCCATTCTAAAGAGACAAGCACAGAGGCAGGCAAACCAAGCACAGAGGAGCCCTTCGCCAGGAGAAACCACCAGGGGCCAGGTGACAGGTGTTTGAAAATCCTGTGTTTTAATATTTTCCCTCTTGGTTTTTTAAGATTTAGTCTTACCTTTGGAAATCTCAGAAATAATTCCTTTTATTACCCTTTTCTTTTCCCTCAGGTAACAACTGAGATTTGAAACTAATTTATGTATTTCCATGCTTCTCATATATAAGGCCCATCCTTACTTTCAGTCTTCCAGTTTCAAAGAATTGCATTTCATTTTCTGGATAATTTACCCTCATTCTTCTTCCCATTGACCTTCAGGCTGTTACCAGTAGTAGTTGATGGAACATAGTACATTTAAAATGACTTCTTTCTGTTTTTCTCATCAGATGCACAAAATGGCTTAGTGTAGTTTAGTTTCTTAAGCACCCAAGGGAATTCCTGCAGATAATTTGGCTTTCTTATTTATTTGGAAGAGCTAATGTTCAACAATTCTGAAGTAGACTGTGGTTGCCTGTGTTCGTCAAAGGTAATCTGCTTGGTCCCTGGTCAGTAGGACTTCTGGGGAAACTATAATTGAAATTAAAAATGACACATCAATTAAACCTATGATCTGTTCACTTGCTATTGAACCAAGGGACACCCAGAGGGCCAGCACAGTGATTTTGCAAGGCGCTGACTCCCAGAGGTTAAAAATTTGCTTCAAACTTGCCAAGGTCCTTCAGGACATATGGTAGAGGTCTCATTCATAGATTTATATATTCAGCAGGGTAAAAAAAATTCATTGTTATTTGTCTACCACCTTATTAGCATTTTGATTAGCATCTTAAGTGAGTATATATAAAATGCATACTGATTAAACTTAGGAATGACATAGATCTGGAAAGGATAACTAATATTTTTGATGAAAGGACATAAAGTTATCAGAACACAACAGAATTGGAAATCGAAACAAGCAAAAGGAAGTGTAATGGAAAACATATAAAGGTTGACACTTTCATTAAAAAGTACATTGCCAAGGCATAGGATCAGGAAAGGGGAGACCCATGTTTTTAACAGTGAATGTGAAAAAAGGCGCTGAACATTTGAGAATTACTTTATGGTTAAGTCAAGTGTGATAGGACATAAGAATATTATTATACTCTGCACTGACCAGATAAGTATCTGGAATATGTGACCAATTGTAGGAGCCATGCATGGGATTTTGACATTTGCAGAGATGTCAGCTTTAACCTAGATATGTGGGCTGTTTTGAGCACGTCCCATGTGGAACAGAGGGGCTAAAGAAGCTGAGATTATCCAGTCAGGAGGAGAGTAAATGAGTAATGTAAATGAGTAAATGAGTCAACTCTCTTTGATTCGTAAGGCAGAACACATGAACAGAAGCTATAGGGAAGTAGATTTTAGCTCAAATTTATGGAAGAAACTTTTAACAATTGTAGTTGTTCATCAATGAAGTAGGCTGTTTCATAGCCCAGTGAACTTTCTGTCACTTGATGGGAAGGGCTAGGCTTGAATACCAGCGTCATGCCAGCAAGAGGGAGACTGTGATAAGTTGAAGGAGGACAACCCTCAACAGTCTTTCCCACTCTATGATTCTTTTAATTAATTTAAGATTAATACAATTAAAGGGCTTTTCTTATATCTATCTTTTATAAAATCCAGTTCACTCTCTGGGACTTCCTTCATGCCTACTCACGTTTTCATATTTTCCCATGAACATTTCAGAAACGTTCACATGAACGTATTTAAAAGTGTAGGCAAACTTACGTAGTGACTGTCTGTCCCTTTGACATTCATATGCTGTCAGATCGCTTCATTTTTTACTGGGGTATAGTCGACTTACAATGTGACGTTGCTCTCAGGTGTACAGCACAATGAGTCAGTTATACGTATATCCACTCTCTCAGGCTTTTTCCCCATACAGGCCATTACAGAGGATTGAGTTGAGATCCCTGTGCTACACAGTAGGTCTTCATTAGTTACCTGCTTTGTACTAGTGTGTATATGTCAATCCCAATCATCCAATTTATCCCTCTCCCCCTTTCCTTCCTGGTAACTGTAAGATTGTTTTCTACATTTGTGACTGTTTCTGTTTTGTAAATAAAAATCGCTTCATTTCTATCCTCAACAAGGTTAGGGCAGTCTACTCCATTCTATACGCCAGGATTTGTTTCATTATTCCAAAGTTTAATGAAACACATATGCATTCTGAATGCACATCTTTGGGACTCACTGTGAATCTTATGGGGCTTCCCTGGTGACGCAGATGATAAGGAATCTGCCTGCAATGCAGGAGACCAGGGTTTGATCCCTGGAGAAGGGAAGATCCCCTGGAGAAGGGAATGGCAACCCCCTCCAGCATTCTTGCCTGGAGAATTCTATGGCCAGGGTAGCCTGGTGAGCTACAGTTCATGGGGTCTCAAAGAGTTGGATGAATCCTATTGGGGATATAAATCAGGAAATAGTTTAAAGAAACCATGTACCATCTTCAAGGTTAACAGGTTGACAGACTCTTCTAATTAATCCTTTGGAGGATCTAGATCCACGTATCCACCAGCCTCATCCTCGCTCATCCTCTGTACTCCTGCCACATTATCTGCTGCCACTGCAACTGGTATAATCAGCCTTTAAAATTGAACATCTTCTATTTCTTATGCTGGAGAAAATTCCAGTATGGTTTTCTCTGTGTAAATCTCTACAGTTACATTTAAAAAGTGCATATCATGATGATGCCTATATTTCTGCAGGTTTTGGAGTTGGTCTAATTTTGGACTAGGACTTGGGATTGATCAGCTTTCTTTATCACATTTTCTTCCAAGGCAGCCTAGAAATCCACAGGAATCAGTTAGAATCCCACCTCAGGGTATTGGTAGGTAGGTAATCAGGCTGAGAAAATGAGCAGGTCTAGGATACTCATAGAGTTGTTTTCCGACTATGGCTTAACTGAACATGCTTAATTCAGAACCTAGTCTCTGGGCTAGTTCACATAAAAGATGGTAAAAAGATCTTAACAAAGACCAATTGCAGGCCTGGTGAAGCTTAGCACCTCCATAAGGGGGGAGTCTTAATTGGTGAAAGGCTTATGTCTGGAGGAATAGAAGTGTCAAACAAAACAGTTACCTGGCTTTCTGGGGTGTCAAAATTTGTCAGAGCAAGACATCATTGTTCAAACCAATAGTCAAGAATTATAATCCTATTTTTGTTCTTGGCAGACTGCTTGTGTTGGGGGAAGTTTACCTTAGCATGTAGATTCCTGGGTCAGAAAGGAGAATGATGATACATGCCAGTTTTACTGGCCTAGTTTTTCCCACTGGTAAGCAATCATTACAGTCGTATTTACTGAAGACATATGTGTGGTTTCGTGGATGTAAGATAGAAAAATGCTTAAGCTTATATTTATTAAGAAAGTGTGAAATGCAATCAGAATGTTTACTGTCCTTAAATTTAATAATATATACAGATTTTCTTTTTGCCTTTATTCTTGCTCATATGGTTGTGTTCTCCTACTGGCAATATTTCTAAAAAGGAAATACATTATTGCACCATCTCTCCTTTTCTCTTTCCCTCAGTTGTTTTACATATCTCTGATTTTAGCAGCCAATGTGGTCTCAGATGAGACTGAGCACTATATATTGTTTCTAGTGTTCAACTGTCTTCTGGGGCTTTTCTCTTTCAGTTCAGTTCAGTTGCTCAGTCATGTCCAACTCTGCGACCCTGTGGACTGCAGCACGCCAGGCTTCCCTGTCCACACCAACTCCCGGAGATTACTCAAATTCATGTCCATCGAGTCGGTGATACAATCCATCCAATGATGATTGCATCATCCTCTGTCATCCCCTTCTCCTCCTGCCCTCAATCTTTCCCAGCATCAGGGTCTTTTCAGATGAGTCAGTTCTTCTCATCAGGTGGCCAAAGAATTGGAGTTCCAACTTCAGCATCAGTCCTTCCAATGAATATTCAGGACTGACTTCCTTTAGGATGGACTTGTTGGATCTCCTCGCAGTCCAAGGGGCTCTCAAGTCTTCTCCAACACCACAGTTCAAAAGAATCATTTCTTCAGTGCTCAGCTTTCTTTATAGTCCAACTCTCACATCCATATATGACTACTGGAAAAACCATAGGTTTGACTAGATGGACCTTTGTTGGCAAAGTAGTTTCTCTGCTTTTTAATATGCTGTCTAGATTGGTCATAACTTTTCTTCCAAGGAGCAAGCGTCTTTTAATTTCATGGCTGCAGTCACCATCTGCAGTGATTTTGGAACCCCCCAAAATAAAGTCTGTCACTGTTTCCATTGCTTCCCCATCTATTTGCCATGAAGTGATGGGACCAGATGCCATGATCTTAGTTTTCTGAATGTTGAGTTTTAAGTCAACTTTTTCACTGTCCTCTTTCACTTTCATCAGGAGGCTCTTTAGTTCTCCTTTGCTTTCTGCCATGAGGGTGGTGTCATGTGCATGTCATCTGCATGAGGTTTTTGGTATTTCTCCTGGCAATCTTTATTCCAGCTTGTGCTTCTTCCAGTCCAGCGTTTCTCATGATGTACTCTGCATATAAGTTAAATAAGCAGGGTGACAATATACAGCCTTGACATATTCCTTTACCTATTTGGAACTAGTCTGTTGTTCCATGTCCAGTTCTAACTGTTACTTCCTGACCTGCATACAAATTTCTCAAAAGGCAGGTCAGGTTGTCTGGTATTTCCATCTCTTTCAGAATTTCGCACAGTTTATTGTGATCCACACAGTCAAAGGCTTTGGCATAGTCAATAAAGCCGAAGTAGATGTTTTTCTTGAACTCTTGTGTTTTTTTGATGATCCAGTGGATGTTGGCAATTTGATCTCTGGTTCCTCTGCCTTTTCTGGAAGTTCACGATTCATGTACTGTTGAAGCCTGGCTTGGAGAATTTTGAGCATTATTGTGCTAGGGTGTGAGATGAGTGCAATTGTGAGGTAGTTTGAGCATTCTTTGGCATTGCCTTTCTTTGGGATTGGAATGAAAACTGACCTTTTCCAGTCCTGTGGCCACTGCTGAGTTTTCCAAATTTGCTGGCATATTGAGTGCAGCACTTTCACAGCATCATCTTTTAGGGTTTGAAATAGCTCAACTGGAATTCCATCACCTCCCCTAGCTTTGTTCATAGTGAGGCTTCCTAAGGCTCATTTGACTTCACATTCCAGGATGTCTGTTTCTAGGTAGTATCACACCAACATGGTTATCTGGGTCATGAAGATCTATTTTGTATATTTCTTCTATGTATTTTTGCCACGTCTTTGCCGTCCCCCTAATAGAGAGATGGGATTTCCCTGGTAGCTCAGTTGGTAGAGAATCTGCCTGCAGTGCAGGAGACCCAGGTTCAATCCCCAGGTTAGGAAGATCCGCTGGAGAAGAAAATGGCAACCCACTCCAGTATTCTTGCCTGGAAAATTCTATGGACCCAGGAGCCTGGTGGGCTGCATTCCATGATGTCGCAAGAGTCGGACACGACTTAGCAAGTAAACCACCAGCAACAGAAGGATACACTTATTAATCAGATTTTATAAGGAATGAAAAAAGACTGTCTAGCCAAGGACTTTAGACAGACAATAGAACTTTCTGCAGTTATGAGTGCCCTGGACCTGCACTATCCAGTGTTGTAGCCACTGACCTCAAGTAGCTCTTGTGCATTTGACATGTGGCTAATGTGAATGAGGAACTAAATTTTAATTTTATTTAGTTTAAATATATACAGGCATATGTGACTAGTAGCTACTGTATTGAAGAGCACAGCAAACAAAGAATTCATAGCATCAGCAAAGATAATCGGGTAAATGCACTGATCAGTGGGATTTACCCTTCTAACCGCCTCGTTTCTATATGGAGGCAGATGTCACTTAGAGGAATGCAGCAGGGTTTTTGATAGATGTTAAAATGGTCATCGAAAAAAGGTGAGGGAAAATCCACCCAGAGGATTTTTAATTATTATAGAGATTATTCTTTATTCTATGCTGGTTTCTTTATACATCTGTCATACAGATTTACCATCGGTTATTTTCACAAGTGTTTCAGGTTGGATTGTACTTTTTTTTCCATTTTGTAGAAGAGAGGAAACTGAGGTACACTGATTAAAAAAAACAAAAAACTCAATATTCCAGAGCCAGTAAGTGGTGGAAGCAAGGTTTGAACCAGGTAGAGTTCTTCATGAATGCATCTGCAATGAGTCTTTCCCACATTGTCTTTAGAGCATATGTGCTTATTTCCTTAGTTCTCTTTGGGAACTGGGCTGGGAGGTGTTAAGAACATGAGCCCTGGCACCACACTGGTTGATTTGAATCCTGCCTCTACTACTTACAAAGTGTGTGAAATTGAGCAAATTACTTAGTATCTCGGAGCCTCAACTGTCTCCTTTTAATACGTAAATAATAAAGGCACCCACTTACAGGGTTGTGATGAGGGTTAACAGTTCCTGGCACATTGTTTGAACCATATGTATTTGTCATTATCATTATTTTTTATTTGAAAGAGATTGATCATGTATGTAAAGATGTTGACTTAAAGTGATATCGATAGATGAAATAGAGATAGGCTTTGGGTATGCTTCCCTAGAAAATAAGAGAGACCCTAGTAATTCAGATAACTCAGGAAAAAGCACCCTGCTGTTCAGCCACTTTGGAGTCGCTGTCACTGGAATTACAAAGTTCCAGAATCTGCATGCCCTCATATCTTCGCGTTTCATGTTACATCTCCTTTGGTGTCTTTGATTTGTTCTGAATGCTGAGCAGTGACAAACACTAACACAGCTGGAAAGAGCCGTAAGATTTGCTTTTCTGTCTTCCAGCAGGGAATTATTGCCATGGATACCAGCATCAGAGGAAGGCTGGGGAGCTCTCTCAACTTGTCTCCTAAGTGGTCTGACATCTGTTTCTGGCAAGGCCAATAATGAATGTACTGCTAGCTTCATAGCAAACGGAAGGCTCATCCACACCTCTTTTGTTTTTTCCCCACAGATGGCCTCTGCCCAAGATGCCAGGTATGGCCAGAAAGACTCCTCTGATCAGAACTTTGACTACATGTTCAAACTGCTCATCATTGGCAATAGCAGCGTGGGGAAGACATCTTTTCTCTTCCGTTACGCAGATGACTCCTTTACATCTGCGTTCGTCAGCACAGTTGGGATTGATTTCAAAGTCAAAACTGTATTCAAAAATGAAAAGAGAATTAAGCTTCAGATTTGGGTAAGTGACTTTGAACCAACAGCATCCTTTAGCCTAGGACATCGACCATGTATGTGTGTGAGGCACACGCTTTCTGCCTTGTTCTGATCCCACGGGGGTCCGTCAGCCTCCCTTGCCAGGTTCTTTGCCACAGCACGTTCTAGGTCAGAGGCCAAGCGAGTGATGCCTCTCTAAGGTGTGGAGACTGAATTAGACCTTGTTGTCATCTGATGCTTCTTAAGACTCTTTAGAAGAAAGAAAATCCAAATGTCTGTCTGTATGGTAAGGAACACTCAGTAGAAAGTCTGGCGCGGTCTTGTACGGCTGTGTGACCTGGAGCACGTCTCTGAGACCTTCTCCGCCACTTTTCTAATCCACAAAATAGGCAAACTGAAACTAGCCTTTTCAGGTCACAGGAAGCAGCCTGCCCTGGTCATTTTAAAGCATAATACAGATAAAGCTTAGGTTTAGTCCCTTCATAATGCCCCAGCTAAATTTTGTAAAGTGTCTATTTAATCTCCTCAGACCTTGTGTTTTCAGCACCAAGAGTTATGTTTAGCACACAGCCCAACATGGCAAGACACATGAAATAAAGTATTTATTTTAAACAGGGTTTTTCCCTAAGGAGAAAGTTTTTCAATAAGTTTTGAGACCGTGTGCCTGGCTTTCTGCCTCTCCTCACCCCCTGTAGAAGATCAGAGATTCCTTAACTAAATGGTTGTGATAACTGAGGAGAATAGCAAGCGAGAAACAGAAGAAAAAGTACATATGGGTAGCAGGTTTGAAATAAATAAGAGATGAAGTAACAAAAAAATTGACTATACCAATAGAGAGTTACATAGTATTTTTTGTACATCATGTAATGTATGGGCACCATGGTAGAATGCTTTTACAGTGAGTTTTGGTCCCCTTTCTCTGTTCTTTTGTACATCTGCCACTCAGATGGATTTGAGCTATAAATGGATGTTTCCCTAGAGTTTAGCTTTCTGTCTTCTTCTGAGACAATTCCAACACCTACTAACATTTGTTGCTGGTGCCAGGGTTGATTTATAGGACTGATGATAAGCTTGCCTCCTCAAATATGGAAAGCTGAAAGGAAGACAAATCTTGGAGTAAAGCATTTAAATTTTTTTAAAAGGAAAGATCCCTTAAGATATCTGTATATAATAAATACAGCAGATGTCCTTTCATATCTTAAAGCTCTTAGGAATAAAATTCAAAGGTGCGGGTATACATACAGGTAGATATCCTCTTAGGCGGCTTATTGTTAGTTTTTTTACTTATTCTCATTATGGAATTTTCAAAGTCTAATTAGAACTCAGGAAGGAACTTGGAAAAATAGACTCAGTTCCCATTGCTGCTCTACTGGTTCCCAAAGATATTTTTGTTAGGTGGATCCCTCTTTAGAAGCATGCAACCCTGTTTGTGGAGACGGAAAGAGCTGTGTTTATTGCTTCACATTCTCTTCCTTTTGAGCTTTAAGCAACGGATTATTATATGGAGATAACTGTCAGATCCAGGCCTAAGAAAGGTCTCTGTTTTCATGGACTTTGCTGAATTGAAAATTAATTTGGTAACTAGACATCATTTACCTTTGTGACCATGTTCTTTCTGCTAATACGGAAGAACTGTCATTTCTCTGGCTGACAGCTCCTGCCATTAATCTTAGGAATGTTTAAAGGTGGTGGTTGTGACTGTTTAGGTAAAACACCAACATGGTGTATAAGTGCAGTCCTATAATTTCTAGCAGTTTCTCAATTTAGGTTCTTGAAAGAATTGCTCTGTAGAGATATAAAGTCATCTGTCCTTAATATAAAACAGATATACTTTCAAATAATATACATTTTTGAGAATTATAATCTCATACTTACAAAAATATTTCAAAACCCTCAGTGATAGTACCAGGCCAGAGCTCACTGCTGTACAATGAAATTCGGTTGCATCTGTTCAGGTCTTCTGCATGAAAGTTGCTCTTTTCTGAGCCTTGCAAAGCCCAATTTGGCTCTCTGAACTGCTTCTACTCTGATGACCTCCTCATGCTTCTCAGTTTCCATTAACTTCGCTAAAAAGCCCCTGACATATAAATATGTTCAAATTTGTCTCTACTTATCCATAATCCAGGCTTCCCCAGTGGCTCAGTGGTAAAGAATCTGCCTGCAATGCAGGAGGCACAGGAAACGCGGGTTTGATTGCTGGATCGGGAAGATCCCCTGGAGAAGGGCATGGCAACCCACTCCAGTGTTCTTGCCTGGAGAATCCCCATGGACAAAGAGGCCTGGTGGGCTACAGTTCATGGGGTTACAAAGAGTCAGACACAGTTGAAGCAACTTCCATGCACACATGCATCCATAATCCACCATTTCCCCCAAACTTCTAATTCTCTTCATAGCCCAGTCCAGCCTGGGACCTCATTCTCCATTCTGTGGACACCCACACTCCCTTCAGGGATAAACCACCCAGGAACCCTTCACCCAGCTCTCTCCTGTCACAGTGGTAGTCTGATGGCCACTATTTTCTTTGTGATCAGAACAATCTTATTTCTTCCTCTTAGGGACATTGGGAACTCTTAACGTGCCCATGATTCTGGGGGTGTGAAAATAGATTTGACACTACCTTATCCCAACTGGTCTACTAGTTTGTGAACCACTCAAAAGCCAAGATTTTGGCTCATTGAACCTATAGTATAGTTGGGAAAAGAAATGAATACTCATGGAGTAATTGCATGTCTATAAGCAAAAATCAAGCTGTGTAAATATTATACGTGGCCAGCATCTATTGAACATATACCTATGCCTTGTATCTAATTCCCACAACAACCAAACTCTCTATTATTACTCCTATTTTATACAAGAAACCTAAAGGTTTTTGTTATTGTTCACTTGCTAAGTCATGTCTGACAAATTAAATAGCTTGTCCAAGATCATAGATGTCAAGGGGTTGATTCCAGGCTAGGTCTATCAAATTCTAATGCTTTGGTTTGTTCCTCTTCACCATGTTGCCCTAATTAAGACACGTTCTCAAAACAGGTGATAGAATCTTAGACAATGTATCCTGGGATGCTGAAGAACATGTTTTTGAAAGAGTCTGACCATCTCAGTGACTTCAGTCATGCAGAGGGAGAAAGGATAAAGAGTAACAGGCTAGCTTGCTTAAATCTAAACATTCCAATAGTAATTCTAGGGGTTCTTGCTTTGTTATAACTATCAGTTCAATTCAGTTCAGTCGCTCAGTCGTGTCCGACTCTTTGCGACCCCATGAATCGCAGCACGCCAGGCCTCCCTGTCCATAACCAACTCCCGGAATTCACTCAGACTCATATAACTATAGTCGGAAATAATTAGTTGTGTACAGTTTTTTTTTTACTTTATTTATTTGTGACTGTATCTGGCACTGATGGTTTGCCATTTTATATGCTAGTAGTCAAACATGAACTGTTTTCCCCAGCGAATAGTATTTTTATGCACTTGTATTAATGTGTAACAAATTCATTAGTGAGTGAGTGAGTTAGTTCAGTCACTCAGTCGTGTCCAACTCTTTGCAACCCCATGAATTGCAGCACGCCAGGCCTCCCTGTCCATCACCAACTCCCGGAGTTCACCCAA
>NW_011494900.1:2317351-2344301 GCF_000754665.1 Bison bison bison | reverse complement strand
GAGTCGGTGATGCCATCCAGCCATCTCATCCTCTGTCGTCCCCTTCTCCTTCTGCCCCCAATCCCTCCCAGCATCAGCGTCTTTTCCAATGAGTCAGCTCTTTGCATGAAGTGGCCAAAGTATTGGAGTTTCAGCCTCAGCATCAGTCCTTCCAATGAACAGCCAGGACTGGTCTCCTTTAGAATGGACTGGTTGGATCTCCTTGCAGTCCAAGGGACTCACAAGATTCATTAAGGTGTCCACAACTATCTTAGCCTGTACTGTGTATAATCTGTTTCTACTTGCAACATTTCTGGAACCAAATGTGGGAGTTTTCCAAACCAAGGAATTCTTCATTTCTATGCAGATACTAATGAGATGTCCTGTAATTTAATACAATGTTGACACTAATTACCCAGAGTTAGCACAGATCCCCAGAGAAGGCAATGGCACCCCACTCCAGTACTCTTGCCTGGAAAACCCCATGGATGGAGGAGCCTGGTAGGCTATAGTCCATGGGGTCACTGAGAGTCGGACACGATTGAGTGACCTCACTTTCACTTTTCACTTGCATGCATTGGAGAAGGAAATGGCAACCCCCTCCAGTGTTCTTGCCTGGAGAATCCCAGGGACGGAGAAGCCTGGTGGGCTGCCGTTTATGGGGTCGCACAGAGTCAGACACGACTGAAGCAACTTAGCAGCAGCAGCACAGATCCCACAAGTAAAGGAATCAGTTCCACAAACCTATCCCTTCTCCTCCCATCCCCCACTTCAGACACCCGTCACAAATCTGGGCCCTTGTGCTTTTGACCTACAGGCTATAAATTGACAGGTCCACAACCCCACCCCTCAGGGTTGATAGGTTGCTAGAACAGCTCACAGATATCAGGAAAAGTTTACCTACTGTTACCAATTTGTTATAAAGGACACAACTCAGGAAGAACCAGATGGAAGAGAAGCATAGGGCACATTTTTGTGGGGGAGGGTGGGTGCAGCATCCTGCAGTCTCTCGTGTGTCGCCCTCCCAGCGCCCTAATACATTCACCAACACCAAAGCTCTCTAAACCTCATCCTTTTGGATTTTTATGGAGCTCCCTTTACATACGCATGACAGATGCAATCCTTGGTCATTGGTGATTAATTCAGTCTTCAGCCTGTCTTCCCTCCCAGAGGTCAGGGTTGGGGGTGAAAGTTTCAACTTTTTGATCACATAGTTTGTTCTTCTGACAGTCAACCCCTATTCTTTTTATTTTTTATTTTATATTGGAATATAGTTGATTGACAATGTTGGAATAAGCCCCCATTTTGAAGCTATGTCGGTGTAAACCAGGAGTCACCTCATTAGCATGAACTCTTGGGTGGCTGGAAGGGGCTTATTATGAATAATAAAAGATGCTCCTTTCATTCCCATCACGTAGAAAATTCTAAGGATTATGGAAGCTCTGTGTCAGGAACCAGGAAGAAGACCAAATATGTGTTTCTTGTTCTATCACACTATCATAGCCTATTCTATATTTCAAAGGAAGAGAAGCAAAATTGTTTCATAGCGATAAAAATCATCATGGATTAGTCCAGTTCATTATTATCTCTACCAAGAAAAGCTATAGATATTCATGTAATTCTGATTACTCTATTTTAAACTGTCCACAAATAGAACTGTTCCCAGGTTAGAAAATGAAGATATATGGAGAGGTGAAGTGATTTGACTTCACCTTACAGTTAGTGCCAGAGCAGAGTCTAAAATCCAGGTCTTTTTCTAGCTAAGCCAATCTGGTTGCTACTTCATGCTCAAAGTAAGTACTGTGTTATGTCAATTGTGATACACGTCATACCTGGTTTCCAGTGTTGCCATTAGGCAAAGGAACGTCAAACTTGAGGCTAGAGTATTTCCACAATGTCAGCAGGAGAGAACCTGGATGGTAAGATTGCCCAGTTTTTTATTTGTTGCTATTCAGTCACTAAATTGGGTCCGACTCTTTGTGACCCCATGGACTGCAGCACGCCAGGCTTCCCTGTCCTCCATTATCTCCCGGAGTTTGCTCAGACTCATGTCCATAGAGTCAGTGATGTATTCCAACCATTTCATCCTCTGTTGCCCCCTTTTCCTCCTCCCTTCAATCTTTCCCAGCATCAGGGTCTTTTCCAATGAGTTGGCTCTTCGCATCAGGTGGCAAAGTATTGGAGCTTCAGCTTCAACATCAGTCTTTCCAATGAACATTCAGGGTTGATTTCCTTTAGGATTGAGTGGTTTGATCTCCTTGCTGTTCAAGGGACTCTCAAGAATCTTCTCCAGCACCACAGTTCAAAAGCATCAATTCTTTGATGCTCAGCCTTCTTTATGGTCCAACTCTCACATCCATCCATATGTGACTACTGGAAAAACCATAGCATTGACTATACAGACCTTTGTTGGCAAAGTGAAGTCTCTGCTTTTTAATATGTTGTCTAGGTTAGTCATAGTTTTTCTTCCAAGAAGCAAGAGTCTTTTAATTTCGTGAGTAGGTTTTTTGTATGTGCAGTCGGGTGGGATGGGTGGGGGGAATCTGAAACCACAGACTGGATTATTGGATTTTTAATGATCCACATTTAAAGAAAGCATTTTAACAGCTACTAGAAACATTGACATTTCTTTCTGAATGTGTTATACCTCCTGTTTGTGGAAGTTGATTACTGCCTTGGAATAAACTTGTCTAGAGACATACCATGGTTCATTTGTACTAGGTTACATTCCTTTAGTATCCTTACTAATCCCTCTGTCTTTCACTATATTAACATTTCTTGTTGCATTTTTATTTATTATCATTTCTGTGATTCTCAAGTCAAAATTTTTCAAAATTTTTGAGACTTCAAGTTTTAGAGCTGGTTCTTTTATTTTGTGTGTCTATTTAATTCTATGAAGAATATATTGGAGAACAATTGTATATCTTTTTTTTCTTTAAATACAGTAAAATATTTCACAGCTGGAGTCTATAATATTTTGCTTTTAAGTTTTAAGTAGTTTAGCTTCAGGAAGGGCTTTGTAGAGTGGATTTCCTCCCAGTGAGAAGATTGAAAAATAATACAACACCCATTATTAAGAATATCTTTGTATTGTATTTATTTTCAGTGTCTGTATTATTAGTGTATGAACTTTGAAGTCTATAGCAATCTACAAAATAAAGAATACTGGTAATTCTTAAAACTAGACTATGTAGAGAACTGGGTTTTTGTTTTTTTTTTTAATTTTATTTTTAAACTTTACAATATTGTATTAATTTTGCCCAACATCGAAATGAATCCGCCAGCGGTATACCCGTGCTCCCCATCCTGAACCCTCCTCCCTCCTCCCTCCCCATACCCTCCCTCTGGGCCGTCCCAGTGCACCAGCCCCAAGCATCCGAGAACTGGGTTTAAATCTGTGGCTCCCCTGAATAAAAGGCAAGTTCCTTTACTGAAAGAAAGCACTTCTCCTTTTTAAGTTAGGTCTGCATTGTTCAAGTCCAGAAATCAAGGTTGATTCTAACTAGTAAAAGACTTGACTTGAAAAATTGGAGGATGTAGGTTTAAAGTGGGCAGGGGGCAGGTAGACAAAGGGGATAGCTGTTTCCTTATTAATTAGAACTGGCATTTTATCATTTTTGCATTCTCTTTTTCCTACCCTCAACCTCACCACTCCTTATCCTTTCTGTCCCTCTTTCCCTGTTCCCCATCTTCTTCCCTCCTTCATTTCTGAGCTCTGGCCAGCCTGAGTTAGTAAGAAAGTCATCCTCATGGTGATCGGAGGCCTGCCACATGCAGATGTACACGTTGTGCACTGGACAAGGGCACCAACCAGGGTTCAAGTGTGACTGTGCTCCAGCCAGAGTGCCACATGCTGAGCTGTGCTCAGCTCCAGGAAGGGGTGCCTTTTCCTTTTCACGAAAATGGAATCTGCTCATCAAGCATGCGCTGCTGGTCCATATGCAATGAAAGGGAATTTTGATTTCCATCCAGCAACCATATATGTAGGCGGTGTCTCTATCAAAATCTAATGCAGGAGATGGATGAGTAAACTGAGAAGATATAAACCCTGCTTCCCCAGCTCAGTCCTGGAGGAAGATGGTATATTAAAAGACAGGTTTTATTCTTATTTAGATGTGTTGAGGCCCACAGATCAGGAAGCAACTGCCACTGAAATAGTAGTTTGTTATGCTCCAAGATTTTAAGAGAAGGACACATGGGCTTGGGGAGGAAGGCCCTTGGGAGCGAGGGGGAGTCCCTGAGTGGTTAGGAGGCAGAAAGGGGAATGGGAGGACAGCCTCTATTGTGGTTTCTGTATAAGGCATGTAAGCAGGCTGAGGACTGGTTAGTTTGAATTCCTGCAGCAGGCTCTGGGGCTTAGTGGCTTTCCTAAGTCATCAGATGCCTATTTGGCTCTGGAGTGATTAGGCCAGGGGGATAGTAGCCCAGTGTGAGAACCCAAGACTGGGGTGTTTGCCCTGTGAGCTCTGTATTGATGGTTTGCATTGAAAAGTGAGTTCCAATGAGTTGTTTACTGTCTCTCAGAGTTAACTGAGCAGGGCAGTCCCTCCAGGATTCACAAGCCCCAGCTGTCAAAGCATCTGAATACGGAAAGAAAAGTGAATGTGAAAGTTGCTCAGTCTTGTCTGACTCTTTGCAACCCCATGGGCTATACAGTCCATGGAATTCTCTAGGCCAGAATACTGGAATGGGTAGCCTTTACCTTCTCCAGGGCATCGTCCTAACCCAGGGATTGAACCCAGGGTTCGATTTTCCAGGTGGATTCTTTACCAGCTGAGCCACAAGGGAAGTAAAAGACATGCTTAATACAGCAGGCAGGTTCCTAGAGCCCCAGGGGTAGCTTTATGTCATTAATTCCACTCTGACAAATGCTTGTGGTTTCAACCATTCTCACTACAGACTCAGTGCATTTTTGGTTCTCAAAATTTAGAGACTTCAAGTGTTGGGGTCAGGAAAAGATCTTTAAGATTGTCCTGAAAATTTGATGATACAACTGATAAGAGCATCACTTTAATGAACCCAGTGTTGACCCACAAAGTAAGCACTTTGTGTGCATTTTAGAATGTATTTGCCAATGAAGGAATGTGGTTGTTCCTATTAGCCCTGTTTAATAGATGAAGAAAATAGAGGGGAAAAAGTGGAAATAATGACAGATTTTATTTTCTTGGGCTCCAAAATCATTGCAGACAGTGACTACAGCCATGAAATTAAAAGATGCTTGCTCCTTGGAAGAAGAGCTATGACAAATCTAGACAGCATATTAAAAAGCAGAGGCATTACTTTGCCGATAAAGGTCTGTATAGTCAAAGCTATGGTTTTTACAGTAATTGTGTATGGATGTGAGAGTTGGACCATAATGAAGGCTGAGTGCCAAAGAATTGATGCTTTAGAAGACTCTTGAGAGTCCCTTGAACAGCAAGGAGATAAAACCAGTCAATCCTAAAGGAAATCAACCCTGAATATAAAGGACTGATGCTGAAGCCAAAGCTATAATATTTTGGCCACCTGATGTAATGAGCAGATTCATTGGAAAAGATCCTGATGCTGGGAAAGATTGAGGGCAGGAGAAGAAGATGATAGAGGTTGAGATGGTTGGATGGCATCACTGACTCAATGGACATGAGTTTGAGGAAACTCTGGGCGTTGGTGAAGGACTGGGAAGCCTGGCGTGCTGCAGTCCATGGGGTTGCAAAGAGTTGGACACGACTTAGCCACTGAACTGAACTGATCCTAGAGAATGTTCCAAATGGATCTGAGAATGTATATTCTGCTGCTTTTGGACTGAATGCTCTATAAATATCAATTAAGTCCATCTGACTTAATCTTTATAGAGCTTTAGATCAACCTGATCTAATGCTCTATAAACAACAGATAGGTCCATCTAATTCCTTAATGATTTTCTGTCTTGATGGCTTGTCCATTGATGTAAGTGGAGTGTTAGAATCCCCCACAATTATTTTGTTACTGTCGATTTTTCTTTTTATGACTGTTAGTATTTGCCATATGTATTGAGCTGCTCTTATGTTGAGTGTATATATATTTACAATCGTTGTATCTTCCTTGATTGATCCCTTGATCATTATGTAGTGTCCTTCTTGTCTCTTGTAACAACCTTTATTTTAAAGCCTATTTTGTCTTATATGAGTGTCACTTCTTCAGCTTTCTTTTGATTTCCATTTGCATGGAATACCTTTTCATCCTCACACTTTCGATCTGTATGCATCCCTAGATCTGAAGTGGGTCTCTTGTAAACAGCATGTGTTAATGTATGGATCTTATTATTTTTTTTAATTTATTTTAATTTATTTTTTTTAATTATTTAATTAGTATACATGTGTTCCCCATCCTGAACCCTCCTCCCTCCTCCCTCCCCACACCATCCCTCTGGGTCTATTTTTGTATTCATTTTAGCCAGTCTGTGTCTTTTGGTTGAGGCATTTAATCCATTTACATTTAAGGTTATTAATGATATGTATATTCTTATTGCTGTCTTGGATTTGTTTTGTAGGTCTTTTTTCTTCCCTTCCTCTTTTGTTCTCTTCTCTTGTGATTAGATGACTAGATTGCTTTGCTTTTTTGTGTCTATTATAGACTTTCAGTTTGTGGTAACCATGAGGATTTGATATAGCAGACTGTATCTGTATAAGATTGTTTTAAATTACTGGTCTTTTAATTTCCAAAGTATTTACTACAGTCTGCATTTGTACTCTTGTCTTCTTATGATCATTGGCTTTGGTATCATATTTCTGTGTTGATGATTTCCTACTTTTACTGTATATTTGCCTTTACTGGCCAGCCTTCCCATTTGTAATTTTTTTGTTTTCTACTTGTGTCTTTTTCTTTTCTGCCTAGAGAAGTTCCTTTAGCATTTTTTGTAAAGCTGTTTTGGTAGTGCTGAAATCTCTTAGCTTTTGTTTGTCTGTAAAGCTTTTGATTTCTCCATCAGGTCTGAATGAGAGCCTTGCTAGGTAGAGTATTCTTCATTGTAGGTGGTCCCCTTTCATCACTTTATATATATCATGCCACTTCCTTCTGACCTGTAGAGTTTTTGCTGAAAAATTAACTGATAACCTTATGGGGACTTGTTGTTTTTTCCCTTGTGGCTTTTAATGTTTTCTCTTTGTTTTTATCTTTTCACAATTTGATTAATACATGTCTCAGCATGTTCCTCCCTGGGTTTATCCTATATGGGGAATATCCTGGACTTGAGTGAACGTTTCCTTTCCCATGTGAGGGAGGTTTTTGCACCATTCTCTCTTCAAATATTTTATCAAGCCCCTTATTTTCTTCTTTTGTGATCCCTATTCAGAATGTTTGCATGTTTAATGTTGTCCCAGAGGTCTCTTAAACTGTCCTTATTTCTTTACATTCTTTTTCCTTTATTCTGTTCTGTGCCATTGAGTTTTACCATTCTGCTTCATTTACTCTGTTTATTCCTTCTAGTATACTTTTCATTTCAGTCATTGTTCATCTGTTTATTCTTTATATCATCTAGCGCTTCTTTAATATCATTTTGTTTATTTATTTATTTATTTTTGGCTGTGCTGGATCTTTATTCTTGTGCGGGCCTTTCCCTAGTTGAGACCAGGGCTATGCTTCATTGTAGTACATAGGCTTCTTATTGCGGTGGCTTCTCTTGTGGAGCATGGACTCTAAGGTGTGTGGGCTTCCTTAACTGCCCTCACACGGGCTTAGTAGTTGCAGCTCCCAGCTCTAGAGCACAGGCTCAATAATTGTGGCACATGGGCTTAGTAGCTCTGCGGCATGTGAGACCAGAGATCGAACTTGTGTTCTGTACTATCAGGCGGATTCTTTACCACTGAGCCACTAGGAAAACCCCTCATCTAGCTCTTTGTTAAATACTTCTTGTATCTTCTTGGTCTCTGTCTCCCCTCTTTTTCCAGGATCATGGATCATCTTTACTATCATTGTACTAAATACTTTACTGGGTATATTGCTTGTCTCCACTTCACTTAGTTGTTATTTTTGGTTTTTATTTTGTTCCTTCATCTGGAACACATTTATCTGTTGTCTCATTTTGTCTAACTTTCTGTGCTTGTGGTCTCCTTCCACAGACTGCAGAATCATAGCTCCTCTTGCTTCTTGTGTCTGACTCTTGACCCTGGTGGGTGAAGTTGATCCTGAGGCTTGTACAGGCTTCATGGTAGGAGGTATTGGTGCCTGCCCACTGGTGTGTGGAGCTGGGTCTTGTCTCTCTGGTAGGCAGAGCTATTGCAGGAAAGGGGACCCCTTCCAGGGCCCGAAACTGGGCTCTTGTCTAACACTTGGAAAAGAATTGTCTGAGGAGACACGTGCTGACAGACCAAGAGATTTTATTGGGAAAGGGCACCCGGATGGAGAGCAGTAGGGTAAGGGAACCCAGGAGAACTGCTCTGCCCATGGCTTGCAGTCTCAGGTTTTATGATGATGGGATTAGTTTCTGGGTGGTCCTTGGCCAATCATTCTAATTCAGAGTCTTTCCTGGTGGTGCACACATCACTCAGCCAAGGTGGAAGCTAGCGAGAGGGATTCTGGAAAGTGGATGGAGACGTGGTGTCTCCTTTCGACTTTTCCTGAACTCTTCCGGTTGGTGGTGGCTTATTAGTTCTGTATTTCTTATAAGGATCTCCTGTCATAAAACAACTCATGTGAATGGTTACTATGGTGCCTGGCCAGGGTAGGTGGTGTCAATCAGTGTGCTTCCCCTAACAGAGACATGTCAAGAAGTGTGTTTAGTTGTGACTGGGGGCTCAGGAAGGTTTTAGGCAGCTTGTCTGCTTATGAGTAGGGCTTTGTTCCTTCCTTGTTGGTTATTTGCCCTGAAGGGTCCTGGCACTGGTGCTTACAGGCTATGGGTAGTGCCAGGTGTTTATGTCAAAATGGCAGCCTCCAGTATGCCAGTGAGTACTCCCAGCCACCTCCGCCACCAGTGTTCTTGTCCCCATAGTGAGTCATACCTGCACCTGCCTCCCCAGCAAGCCCTCGAAGACCTAGAGGTCAGTCTGGCCCAGGATCCTATGATATCACTGCTCTTTTTCTGGGTTCCAGTGTACACGATACTTTGTGTGCACCCTCCAGGTGTGAAGTTTCTGTTTCACCCAGTCCTGTGGGGTTCATGTGATCAATCCTGATTGGCCTTCACAGCCAGATTCTCTGGGGGCTATTCCTTCTGATGCCACGCACCCCCGCAGGCTGAAGAGCCACGTGTGGGGCTCAGAACTCTCACTTCTGTGGGAGAAACTGTGTGATTAAGTGCTTTCCAGTTTGTAGGTCACCCATCTAGTGGGTATGGGATTTGATTTTATTGTGCTCCTTTTTTCATCCTGTTGTGGCTGCTTTTTTACTTTTGGGTGGAGAATATTTCTTGGGATAGGTTTCGGTCTTTTTTGTTGACACAGTTCAGCAAGCAGTTAGTCCTGATCTTGGTGGTTTTGTGAGAGGAGGTGAGCTCAAGTCCTTCTACTTCACCATCTTCTCTCCAACTCCCTCTAATCTTACATATATTAATCTCTAGCATGTACCTTTTCCACAATAAGTAATTGCTCTATATCTTTCTATACTCCCTTCTTACCTGTTCCAAGAAATTATTTATAGTTAGAGAAAGGAATCAGTTATTTATTTGAAACTTACTGTCTTCCAGCATGAGCAGGTTGTGCTTTATCTGTTTTGTGCTTAAAACACATAGATCTGCATAGTAGGAGGGACTGGAACACATTCCATTCACTTCTCGCACATTTCTGGAATGCCTATTTCCACTGCTGGGGAGTGTGCATAAAAAGAGTATTTGGAAGGAAGCATCTGAGTTTATGGAACAAATACCTGCAGGAAAAGAATTACGACTACAGTCTTTGCATTTGATGCTCACCTAGCCTAGTCACCCTGACCATT
This sequence comes from Bison bison bison, assembly GCF_000754665.1. NCBI lineage: Eukaryota > Metazoa > Chordata > Mammalia > Artiodactyla > Bovidae > Bison > Bison bison. The sequence goes on along the minus strand of NW_011494900.1, from coordinate 2,334,434 downwards.
GATTTCAGGATGGTGTTCAACCCTTTAATCTGTGGCTAAGGAACCAACATTTTTCCCCCGGGTGAATTCCTTAAGAGAACTGCAGAAGCCAGTGACAGCTGCCAAGACCGTTCCTGCTGCTGTCATTTGTATGCTCTTTTCCCCCTGTCACGTTTCTTCTAACTTAGCATCTGCTTTTCCTGGTATATTGAGAAAGGCAAGATTTAGTTTCACCCCTGAGAAGAAGCTGATACTGTATGTGAAATGTCAAGATGCATGAAAACATTCACTCTTTCAGACAGCCAGAAGCAGTGACTCCCCCATCCTGCTGTGTTTAAACCTCTCTTCTCAGCATTGACAAAATACAAAGGATGGTACAGACTTTGTTCCTGGCCTAGCAGAGCTTACCACCCATGCAGGAAGACAGGAAAACAAATATGGAAGAAAAGATCGCCCCATGGATCACTAAGTGTGTGCCACCAAGGGGCAGGGAGTTTGTGGTTCAAATACGGACGCTGCTCTCACTAGCTATGTGACCCCAAGCACTAACTTCCCTGTGCCAACGTTTACTTGTTTATGAAATGAGAGAAAATAACCCCTACGTCTTAGTTGCTAATATTTGCTATAATAAATACTTATACCCAGCTCAATACTAGGTACAAAACTGACAATAAATGTTAGTTTTCTTTTGTAAATAGTGTACCAACCTTCAGACTTTTGTATCCAGTCTAGTAATTTAATCAAACCAAATATTCGTTGGATGCCTACTGTGTGCCAAGCACTGTGCTAGTTGGTGGGGGTACAGTAGTGAAGGATGCACAGAGTTGGCCATTAGGAGGCAACCGTCTGATGAGATGAGAGATGGAAGAAGACAGAATTCATCTGCTGTGATAAATTCTCAGGAGGCAGGGGCACAGGACTGCCAGGAATGATGCCTAACTTGGTCTTGAGGACTCTGGGAAAGCTTCCTGAGAACATCTATATATCTAAGCTAAGAACTGACAAATGAAAAGCAATTGTTCATTCATTAATTCACTTGATTGACATTTATGGAGTTTTTACTATGTGCCAGACACAGTGAAGGAATTTGAGCTTGAAAGTAAAATAAAAAAAAAATTATAGGTTATGATAGTGCTATGGAGGAATAATCAGAACAATCTGATAAATGCAAAACAGTATCAGAAGAAGGATGGAATATTTGCTGTTCTTAGCTTCGGTTCACAGATAGGGAAACTGAAGCATGAGAGTGGATAACTTGCCCAAGGTCACATAGCTAACGAGTGGTGAGCAGATCTGAGTGTGTTGCTTACAATCTCTTTGTAAAGATTTAATAAAATATTTATGAAGTTCTTAGCATAGTGCCAACACATAGCATGTCATTTTTCTTTCTCTGTCTCCTGCATTTTACTGATGTTGACCTTACCTACCTACCTAACTCCACACTTTCTAGAACTGTGCTGCTGCTGCTGCTAAGTCACTTCAGTCGTGTCCGACTCTGTGCAACCCCATGGACTGCAGCCTACCAGGCTTCTCCGTCCCTGGGATTCTCCAGGCAAGAACACTGGAGGGGGTTGCCGTTTCCTTCTCCAGTGCATGAAAGTGGAAAGTGAAAGTGAAGTCGCTCAGTCGTGTCCGACTCTTAGCGACCCCATGGACTGCAGCCTACCAGGCTCCTCCATCCATGGGATTTTCCGGGCAACAGTACTGGAGTGGGGTGCCATTACCTTCTCCCCTAGAACTGTGCGGGGGCCATAAATCGCCATTTCTAACGTAGGCAGACATTTATATGAAGAGCTTTATTTTGGTATCTTGACATGGTAATGAAACATACAGACACACTGACAAGATGAAATGTCTTCTGGACACCTGGGTTCCTCTCTATAGCCACTGGTAAATGTTCATCTGCCCAAGTGTAGTCAGCTGTGTTGTTGAGATGTTTCTTGGTATTTTGGAGCCATCTGTGCATTTAGACTGAGCCATCAACTGTACAGGAAAGGCAAACCCACAAGCCTGTTTATTAAATGCTCATAAAATTGATGTCCTTCCCTGTAACAAAACAATTATAAATCATTAGATCCATGGAGAGCTGTTATTAAAATACTGGGATATAATTTCCTTAGGAAATTATACCGGTAATACCGGCAGCCTCTGATCTAAGATGTGGACTATGTCTGTGTCACCAAGTCACTCATTTTTCCTGTTGATTTGTTTGAAGTGATACTGAACTGACCAGTTGTTCTGGTATTACATAAACACAGCTTAAATCTGAGTACAAATGAAGCATTTAATTGCTTTGCATTTTTTCTCAAGTAAGATTTAAGAGAAAAGTGCAGCATTTCCCCAGCTAGATAGTTCTTATTTTCAGCGTTATGATTTTTTTTCCTCCTGCTTTTGCTCTAAAAACATGAATTTACTAGTCCTGAGCACAGCCACTATGACAACTCAACCGGCAAGATAAAAGAAATAGCAAGTGTGAGCATCAGTTGACAGAAATGACTTTACTCAACCCACTGATGGATACAGAGAAGTAAAAGGCAAGGTTTCCACGTTCAAGAAGTTTCCAGTCTTTGAAAACAACTAAATCAATCCTAGAACATCTGTAAAGTATCAGGTGCAAAACCATGGAGTATAAACTAAAAGTAAAAGGGAGACATAAAATTTTTTAAAATTTAAGGAGTGAAAGTATCAACAGAGTTTGAGAGAGAAATGCCCTGGATGATTTAGGAGATTTAAAAGATTTTTACAAAGGTATGTACAGAGTTTGGGGAAGCAAGAAGGGGGAGGTGCAGGCTCAGAGTTATCGCCACCCTTGGAGTGAAGGGAATGAGGACCAGGAGAGAGCTGTAGCTGTAGCTCTAGGAGTGGGTGGAGGAGGGGCTGTGTTCTTCTAAAAGACCAAGGCTTCTGCCTGTCAATGACTCTGCAGAGAAGGGGCCAAGGGAAGAAATGTCCAGATGTCTCAGTCCTATTGACCCCTGACTTTTTACCTGTGCCACTTATTGGCTTAGCCTACCATCAAGGGAACTCTGTTTTAGCGATTCATAGAAATTAGCTCCCTGGACCACAGAGCAGGATGGAATTGGGTAAAGAGGGGATCTGGAAAGGCTAAGGCATATATCCTGCACAATGAAGAAGGTAGTGTTTTATATTTCTATATAAAACCTTTCAGTTATCAAATAAAAAGACAGACAGCCCAAATAAACATTTTAGATAACTTGAATCATAGATATTATATGGCATATGCTTCTTATATTCATACCCATGAGAATTTGAATAATATGGAACATTTCACAACTTTTGTTTTGCCTTGACTGACCACATGGTCCTCCCTAACTGTATCAGTGGGTAGTTTCTAAATAATTCTATCAAACACTCAAGATACTGCTAATGAGTTAGCACTCTGAGTACATGTATGGCCGTTAAGGTCTGCTTCTTTAAAAGATAAATTAATTTTCACTCAAATATGAGTGAATGTCTGCATAGAAAGTAAAAATACCAGTGAAACTTTTATCTAATCTCTGAAAACATGAGGGGAAAATATGGCAGTTCTCTGTCAGTTGCCCATTTGTATTTATTTATTATTCTGACCTAAATGAAGAGGTAAACTAATGCAAACTCCATTGTTCAAAAGTGAGTTTATGAAGGAATAACAGAGGAATTACACTTTGGGACATGTAGACTCTAGCACATCACAGGCTCCTTTGAGGCACTGGGTGGGTTTCTTTATGGGTAGGGAAGGTCAAGCTGGAGGGGTTCAGTTAGAGCCTGTTGAAATAAAAAACAAATGAAGGTCAACTTTGAAAATTCCCCTAGCAGTCAAAATCAATCCAGTCATACAGTCAAAACTCAATTCAGCTTATTTTGTGAGACCAACCCATATCTTGTTCATGTGTCTGGAAACTATGAACAAAACTTACCAGGGTTGATATGCGGCAGCCCTTAACCAATTCATTATCATTTAAGAAAATTTCAATATTATCATTTACCAGAAATCAGCCTCTCAGTCCTTAAGTTTTGTTTTCCTGAGGACACATTGCATAAAATTTTTCATTTTATACCTTATGGTTTCATTTTAGATTGAAAATTTTATTTTTCACAATTATTGATATTATTTAGGTCTCGGAAGGCCAAATGTCTGGAAATCAGTGGTGAGGGGTTTGTATGGTATAACCCCACTAGGCTGGATGGTATGGAGTGAACAGCCAGATAACCAGGTAGTCGCCTGTTTTAGTCAAACAAGCCCCAGGATGGCTTTGTCTTAAATGACCAGATGATTATGAATGATCACTCTGTACTGTATGAAGTGCTAGACTCTGGAGGTGAGGGAGCCAAGAGTTTTTAAGCTTCCTGTCTTCTGATGACTTACCGGATAATGGCACAGAAACAAGTGTGGAAGTAAAGGAAGAACAACTAAATGAGAAAAGCAAAGGCTCTTTATGCTGAACTTGATGTAGCTGAGGAGCCAGCCACTATTAACTTGTATTCTGGCAGAGACTGAAAGGCTGAAAGAGGAGTGGAAAAGCCTTCTAGGAGAGAAAAAGGAAGGCATCAGGTGATCTCCTGAGTGAAAGTTCTTGGCAGGGGAAGTTGTAGGTGGGATAGCTAGAAGGGGAACAGCTTCTTTCTGATTGATTAGGCATGCATAGTTAGCTGTTTCTGATTGGCCCTAAGTTGGAAGTGGGGACAAAATTTAGAAGAAGCTTTCAGTTATTAATAAGTCCTGACTCTTTTGAATCTGTTGTTTATAAAACTTTTTATTTATTAATAGCTTCTTGGATCATCACTAGAGATAGCAATCTAGTTTCCTGCAAGTCTAATAGCAGGCTGGCATCCTGGGTTGTTTATTGGAGATAAGTGGGATGGTTTCCTGGAAGGTTGCTACAGGTTGTGGGTCAGAGTTTTATTTTTATATATGGTCTGCCCATTGTCCATTTCTATGCTCAGTCTCACAAGTAGACCAATCATAAGGCCAGCTTTAATAAGAGGAGCAAGAGAGCATGAGGAGAAATAATGAGCTTTGGTGTCTGATGATTTGATTCTAGGCAAATTATTTACTCTCCTATGTCTTGGTTTCATTTTCTATAAAATAAGGATAAAAATATTTATGTTATAGGGTAGTTTTGAAGAATAATGTATTATGTATAATATGTCTTATATAGTGTTCTCTTAATTTGAGGGCCCATTTGTATCTTTGAAAATTATTGAAGACCCCCAAAGAACCTGTGTTTATGTGGGTTTTATCTATTGATAATTTACTGTACCAGAAGTGAAAACTGAAAAAATTTACTAATTTATTTAAAATAACAATAATAAACACGTTGCATGCAAAAATAAATTATATACTTTTGATGAAAAGAACTACATTTTGAAAAACAAAAAAATAGAAGAGTAATATTGTTTTGTATTTCTGCAAATTTGTTTAATGTCTGACTTCATAGAGGACAGCTGGATTCTGATATCTGCTTCCTCATTCAGTCTTTTGCTATGTCACATGTCATGTAACCTGTTACCTCTGGAAACCTCCACTGAACACTCATGAAAGAATGAGAATGAAAAGGACATATAATAATTTAGTATTATTTTAAAGTAATTTTTAACTCAGAGATCTTCTGAAGGGACTTGGGGGCCCCCAGGCCATAATTTGAGTACAGCTGCTTTAGTTCTCAAATAAATTATTAATATCATTCAAAAACTATGGCATTGTTGACACATATTTTAAAGGGTACACCTTTATAGAGAGGTACTGGGCTTCCCAGTGGTGCTAGTGATAAAGAACCCACCTGCAATGCAGGAGACATAAAAGATGAGGGTTTGAACCCTGGGTCAGGAAGATCCCCTGGAGGAGAACATGACAACCCACTCCAGTATTCTTGGCTGGAGAATCGCCATGGACAGAGGAGCCTGGTGGGCTATCGTCCATAGGGTCGCAAAGAAATTGGACACAACTGATGCAGCTTAGCACATGGCACACAGCACATGGCACTGCCTTCTACTCCCATTTGCTGTGAGGTAAAATAAAGAGATCTTCTTTTGCAGAAGACAAGTTTGAAGCTTAAAGCAAAGAGTGCAAGCCTTTGCAGACAAAGGCTGAACTAGAAGGAAGTTATTTTTCAGTAATATCTGAATGAGAGAAGGAGTAAACGAAAGCACAAACCAACATCTTTCATACCTAGCTATTATGGCAATATCAAGAGCAAACTACTGGAAAGTCAGTCCCGCTCAAATCAAACTCACTGGAGCAAGAACTCCCCTGCCACCACCCCCCCTCCATTTTGGGAAGGAAGGCAGGTGACAAGTGTGGCAAATTCTCTCCCGGCTCCTACTTAATTTACTAACTGTACTACTAAATAGAGAGGCCATTTTTCTCAGAGGCATAATTCTCAGAGGGAGCATTGCTGGTGAAAGAAGCCTCCTGGATTTTGGAATCCTAATCTTTTCAAAGTTATCAGAGGCTAAATATTAATTTACACTAAATTATGCATAACTGATAGACTCATATCTGAAATATCCTAAGGATATTAACTTATTAACCAAAGAAACTTACAGCAGTGGGTGTCACAGTAGGGCCACCTTCCCTGGCCTCCTCAACTTGTACCACCTGTGTGAAAGGCTGACCCAAACTCTTAAGGTACATCATTGCCCTTATATGGTAGTTGAGGAAAATAATGTGCAGATATAAATCATTTAATTTTATTTTAGCCAGTAGATCCATCCTCCTCTTTTAAGAAGTGACTTCTTTTTCCCTTCAGATTTTGCAAAGCAATTAACCTCTGTGTCAAAATTAGCTCAGATTTCATCTCTACTCTTTAATTCTCCACAAATTTATAGTCAGTTGGAAACAAGAAAGTGAAAATTGAAAGTGTTTTTCTATTTTGCTCTATGGCATGCTTCTGTGAATGCTGTAGCGAAGTCAGTAGGTCTGGTTCTGAGAGTAAAATTCTAAATTAAGTTTTGTAGTAACATATTAATAGATGTCAAGGGCTGAAACTGGATGGAAGAACCGAGGTCTCTTACTCAGGGACTGGTGAAAATCAAGACCTTCTTATACATTTTTGCCTAGCATTGTTGATAGTACCTACTCAGTTCAGTTCAGTTCAGTTCAGTTGCTCAGTCGTGTCCAACTCTTTGTGACTCCATGAATTGCAGCACGCCAGGCCTCCCTGTCCATCACCAACTCCTGGAGTTCACCCAAACTCATGTCCATTGAGTTGGTGATGCCATCCAGCCATCTCATCCTCTGTCGTCCCCTTCTCCTCCTGCCCCCAATCCCTCCCAGTCTTTTCCAATGAGTCAACTCTTCTCATGAGGTGGCCAAAGTACTGGAGTTTCAGCTTTAGCATCATTAGTTCCAAAGACCACCTAGGACTGATCTCCTTTAGAATGGACTGGTTGTATCTCTTTGCAGTCCAAGGGACTCTCAAGAGTCTTCTCCAACACCACAGTTCAAAAGCATAAATTCTTTGGCACTCAGCTTTCTTCACAGTCCAACTCTCACATCCATACATGACCACAGGAAAAACCATAGCCTTGACTAGACGGACCTTTATTGGCAAAGTAATGTCTCTGCTTTGACAACATAAAGGCGTCTATAGTTGAGAGGCTCTCAAATTTGCAGATGGGTTAATATCAGAATATTATAGAAAAACACATATGAAAGTAAGCACAGAAGGCTGTATAAAGCAGGGGCCTGGTGTTTTTGAGCACCATTATTACCCAGAAGAGTGTCTAGTCAATGGTTTTAGCCCAGGAACCACAGTCTCTCCAGAAACATAGTCCTCAAAGGCTTGCCCTTGTCAGAATTCTTTGGAGAATTTGTTGAAAATGTAGGTTCTGAGCCCACTGAATCAGAATCACTCTGAGAGAGAGCCAGGGAATCTGGATTTCTAACAAGCTTCTCAGATGAGTCTGATGCAATAAAGTTTGATAACTGCTTCTCTAAGGAACAGATTCCACTCAAGTGAACTAACTCCTGTCACATTGTGTCTGCTCATGCAGAATGGGAGATAGGTCTATGTTAGTCTGCTGAGATCAAGGATAGATCCAGGGAGGGATAAACTAAGATACTCAGGTCTGACCTTCTGATTTCTGGAGCAGAACAGCCTTAGGTTGACTCAGATGTGGCTTTCTGCTGGAGGCCTATCCTTTGGAGTGGCTAGAAACAGGGGATGTTGGTGCCTGGAAGAATATCATCAAAGCTTCAGGGTCTCCAATATACTCTACCTGACAATGGGTTTACCTGCTTCTTCATCCTCTTTTCTTTCCCTGTCTGCTTGTCATCCTTTCTACAGTTCAGGATTAAATATAGTCCCACTCCCCACTGGTTGCTAACTTTGCTCCTCATTCCTTTCTTTCCCTGCTATTTGATGCATCCTTAGAGACAGAGGGTTACACATACTCTTTCTCTATTCTCCATTAGCTCATTTTTTTGGTTTGTTTTATTCTGTGTTTCTGAATATACTGTGAATTAAAATGGGAAGGTTCCCATTGAGATCCCATTCTCTTGATCTCAAAGAGAGGTTTGTTTCCTCAAACTCTATCATTTGCCACAGTGACTGTTAAATATTTTTTAGGATATAGAGTCATTTTTTAAAGGCTGGAGTGTGCAGAATCATAGAGACTGGAGGAAACTGACCTGTTTTAAGCAAGTGGGGCACCCAGAGTCCATCTCTTCAACTTCCTAACCCCTTACTGAGATGAAGGCAGGGAGAATGAAACCTGAAAAACCACTACTCCATGTATCTTTTAGAATGGGGGTCTGGGGAAGACAAAGATACATCTCTCACTGACTCTGTCAATGAGATATGCCCCCTGGGATGTGGCAGCTCTTACGAAAAGAGTCCAGGGGCTCTGTAAACTAGGTGATGGGAAGGCAAGTGGAAGGGAGAGCATTGACATAGGCCATCTCACCCCAGGGGGTTCTTCCAGGATCCTGATCTTTTCATCTGTGTATTTGAGTGATGAAGACTCAGGAGTGCAAGGGAAAGTATTTGGTAGATACTTTTTCCAAATGCGGAACAAATCAAGATAAGAGCAAGAGATAAAACTTGCCATTAAAAGTCATATTAGTAACTGATACTTACCCGAACAATCTGTCATTTAGTTTGTTTTACTTTCTTTCCCTAAATTATGAGCTTCTATGGGCATAATAGACCATGAATTATTCAACTCGGGAGTCTCAGCACCCATGATGGCTGGCACACGGGAGACATCAGCAAACATGTTGAGTACATGAATGAGTGTGGTTATGTCTATCCGAGTCCTGCTCTGATAAATGAGTCATGCTCATTTATCATATATCATGCTCATTTACTCTATGGATATTTGATTGTCAAGTCTCTTTGGTTGTACTCCTAATTTTATCCACCTATTTCCAGTTCTCATAATCTCATAATGTCTTCCCTCCATTGTTTCAGTATTACACAGAGAAAGCAGATCTGCTACAAGAGCCTCTGTTTCTCAGGAGCCAGGGCAGCAGTCTGGTTAGGGGAACAGGCCCTGATGGCAAACTGTCTGGTAAATCCTGAGTCATGGCTTCCTAGCCTCTCTCAGGCCCAGTTACTGCATCTGTAAAATGGGCACAATTAGGATATCTATCTCATAATATGTTTATCAATAATAAGAAATGTGTACTATATTGCTTAACATAGCACCTTATAGATAGTAACTCAGTACAGGTTAGTTCTTATCACTCTTCATTATTTGGACCCAGTAAAAAGGTCAACATCCAGTCTCAGAAAGGTGTGCATTGTCATTCTGAGACTTTCCCCTGTTGATATAAGATAAAGAAATGAGACTGCCCCACTGTTACCTCTGAGGAATGTGTCTCTCTGACCCCTTGAGAAGCACTGCACATTCTCTAAGATGCCAGGGCAACCACAAATTGCATGAACCCCAGGTCTCACAAAACTTGGGTTTACCCATTTTTAGACTTCCTTCCCATGGCAGTGGGTAGAAACTCAAGCTTCGTAACAATATATTAGAGGTTGTTGATGGTTACTGCAGATGGAAAAGTTATTTAAGACCAAGACTTGTAGCTAAACTGAAGTATCAGGGATAAAGATAGGAAAGAACAGCATTTATACAAAAGAGCAACACTTTTTGGTAAAAGTACATTGATGAATTCAGTTCTATTTGGGTGCCCACAGGAAGGGGGACAGTTTATATGAGCACTCCAAGAGGTGACAAGGAAATTTGTTGTCTCTATGTTTATGAGTTGAAGGGAGGAGCCATCTGAGCCATCTCTCCTGGAGACATAACCCTGGAATACTGGTATGTGTGTGAAGGTGATCACTTTTTCTCTAGTTTTCCTAAGGACAGAAGAGGAAGTGTGGTATGAAAATGACCAGATGACCAGCTTATGGTCAAATGCATAAGAAAGAATATCTTGTTTTGTCAAACATGGGATCAATTATATAGGGTGCTTGCAATCCATCCTTAACAGAAGCATTCCAAATGAATACATCTTAATCTAGATGCAGCAGTTCAAGGAAAGCCTTTTAAAGGCTGCTCCTGCCTCCAAGAAAATACTTTTTAAAAAAAAAAAAAAAGCTATATCATCTAGCATGCAAAACAGATCTCTGTGTTTGATGGGGATGGTTTCTAGAGAATTGGCTATTTTCTTAGCCAGGCACTGAATTGTCACCCTAGGAATCAAAATCAGACTAATTGCATCTGAACCTGTCATCCTCCATATCTTGACTGGTACTGTCAGGACCAGGGTTTGCACATTCTCAGATTCTCCCTGACTTCCTCCCCGAGCCCCTGAGGCTGCACTCTAGAACATACTGTAACTCTTCTTTCCTTACACAGAAAGGCAAATGAAATAACTCTTCTGTTAAAGTTTAGAAGATGCATGGCCACAACAGCTCAGCTACCAGGGGACTCGGGAGCATGCATGTCACTAGATGGACAGCTCATGGGGTTTGGTAATGGAAATAGCAGGAAATCATAGGAGAGGACATGTGTTACATTTGTGTTAACACGTTATTTAATTCTGGTTATCTAATTTATAGTTCATTTGGGGAATGGATTAAAAGAAGACATTGGGAGTCTCTGAGTATATGGAAAAGAAAATGTAAAAAAGAAAAAGTGGAGAATATAGCATTATATTAATTACCTGTTAGACTTCTTGCTCCTGTAACTCTCAAACCTGCAGACTCAGGACCTGAAATAATTACTTATTTTGGCTCTACCCCTACTTTGAGACCAGTCCTTCTTGGATGAAGGGAATATATAAAATCCAAACACACTCGTTTACCTGCTCAGTTTCAAATAGATCATCTACCTGGTCTTCCTTGCATCCTGATTTCCTAGAAACTGAAAATTTCTGGATTCTTTTATCCTCCATTTCAGTTCTCTTATAGATGGTTCCTACCTAGATCTCCTTCCTTAATACCATAATCCTTTTAGAAACTGCACTCCAGCCTGTATATAGTTTGACTTCTGCACAGGTGAACTTTTAACCATCACTTTGCTCTTGCACTCTTGTCTCTTCTTTGGCCTCACCTTATTGATCTATCTGCACTCATGTTCTTCAGTTTTATGATTTGACTCCCCATGTTCCTGTCCACAGTTTGGACTCCACGTTCAGAAAATGCTTCCTTCAGCCTATTTTCAATTAAGATTGTTTTGCCAGTCACTTCTAACTGAGGCAAGATCAAATAAAGAGGGAAAAAATGTGCCAGACCAGGATGCGAAATTATTCACCCACAAGTGGTGAATCTAATCTTCAGTGTCCTCTCCTTTGCAAGTCCCAGGGGAACATTGTTGCCATTAGAATTAAAAAAAAAGGCATATGAGAATTTCAGCCTTGGCCAGAAGATACTGAAGGACAGGGAAGTCTGGTGTGCTGCAGTCCATGGCGTCACAAAGAGTTGAATATGACTTAGTGACCAAACAACATTTTCAATATATCAACATATTGTACATGCTTTTCTTAATGTTATGTCTTTGTGTAACTTTTGTTAATTAATACACAACCTTAAAATGTTTGAAAAATTAATAAGGGGCATATGGAAATCAGAAATCTGATTAAGAAAAAAATTTTGGGTTAGGGTTAGGTTACATCAGGTTACTTTTCTTTGTCAAATTTATAATTATTGGGAAGTACCCATGGAAGAGACTTGGACAGGTGGATAAAGCCTTATCATTTAATTTTTCTTATTCCAAAGAATATTTTTTTCATTTTTACTTCCTAGCTTGAATGGATTTAAAACTTTTGCTTCTAGTTCCCCACTATATTTTAAAATTAATTTATGTTTTATTGAACGATAATTGCTTTACAGAATTTTGTTGTTCTCTGTCAAACCTCAACATGAATCAATGTTTTCTTGTATATAGAAGTATCATATTTGGAAAACCAAAACATTTAATGATCTTTTAAAAATCTTTCTTATTTTTATGACTCAACAAGGAAAGCAAAACCAATTTAAAATATCCAAGCTACATTCTGTAATTCTGTATCTGCTTTTCTGTCTCTTCATTTGTACTTCTCTCTTCCTCTTTCTTTTTTCTCTTGCTGTCACTCTCTCTCTAAATCACTAGACAATTAATTATCTTTTTATATTATGGTGCTAGAATTAGAAAAAAATCTAGGCTCTCCCTCCCTGATGCCTCCAAATTCTTTCTGGAATTTTCCTATAAAAGGATTTAACAGAAGAAAAATAGATTTAGAGTAACTTTAAATTTTGGATATACTATTAATATATTTCTTTAGAAGATAAAAATTTCAAAAAGAAAAGGAAGGAAGACAGAAAAAGTAGTTGGAGTCACCCACACAAGGCTTAGTCATAATTAATTTTAACACTGAAATTAGATTTTTGAACATTAGTCTTGATTAGTATTTTAAAGCCAAAGATGAAGAAGCTCTATACAGTCATCAAAAACAAGATCGGGAGCAGACTGTGGCTCAGATCATGAACTCCTTATTGCCAAATTCAGACTTAAATTGAAGAAAATGGGGAAAACCACTAGACCATTCAGGTTTGACCTAAATCAAATCCCTTATGATTATCCAGTGGAAGTGAGAAATAGATTTAAGGGACTAGATCTGATAGACAGAGTGCCTGATGAACTATGGACAGAGGTTCGTGACATTGTACAGGAGACAGGGATCAAGACCATACCCAAGAAAAAGAAATGCAAAAAAGCAAAATGGCTGTCTGAGAAGGCCTTACAAATAGCTGTGAAAAGAAGAGAAGCGAAAAGCAAAGGAGAAAAGGAAAGATATTCCCATTTGAATGCAGAGTTCCAAAGAATAGCAAGGAGAGATAAGAAAGCCTTCCTCAGTGATCAATGCAAAGAAATAGAGGAAAAGAATAGAATGGGAAAGACTAGCAATCTCTTCAAAAAAATTAGAGGTACCAAGGGAACATTTAATGCAAAGATGGGCTCAATAAAGGACAGAAGTGGTATGGATCTAACAGAAGCAGAAGATATTAAGAAGAGGTGGCAAGAATACACAGAAAAACTGTACAAGAAAGATCTTCACAACCCAGATAATCACAATGATGTGATCACTCACCTAGAGCCAGACATCCTGGAATGTGAAGGCAAGTGGGCCGTAGGAAGCATCACTACGAACAAAGCTAGTGGAGGTGATGGAATTCCAGTTGAGCTATTTCAAACCCTAAAAGATGATGCTATGAAAGTGCTGCACTAAATATGTCAGCAAATTTGGAAAACTCAGCAGTGGCCACAGCACTGGAAAAGGTCAGTTTTCATTCCAATCCTAAAGAAAGGCAATGCCAAAGAATGCTCAAACTACTGCACAATTGCACTCGTCTCACACGCTAGTAAAGTAATGCTCAAAATTCTCCAAGCCAGGCTTCAGCAATACGTGAACCGTGAACTTCCAGGTGTACAAGCTGGTTTTAGAAAAGGCAGAGGAACCAGAGATCAAATTGCCAACATCCGCTGGATCATTGAAAAAGCAAGAGCGTTCCAGAAAAAACACCTATTTCTGCTTTATTGACTATGCCAAAGCCTTTGACTGTGTGGATCACAATAAACTGTGGAAAATTCTGAAAGAGATGGGAATACCAGACCACCTGACATGCCTCTTGACCTATATGCAGGTCAGGAAGCAACAGTTAGAACTGGACATGGAACAGCAGACTGGGAACTTCGGAAACGATGAATGTCTAATTGTTACTACCCAAAGGTAGCTATTATTAGTTTGGTGTATAACTCCATTTTTTTTGTATATGTATAGTCCATATTTCACTTTTCACTTTCATGCATTGGAGAAGAAAATGGCAACCCTCTCCTGTGTTCTTGCCTGGAGAATCCCGGGGATGGGGAGCCTGGTGGGCTGCCGTCTATGGGGTCGCAGAGAGTTGGACACGACTGAAGCGACTTAGCAGCATAGTACGTATTTAAAAATCAAAATACATGCTATGTCACCAACTGTGTTTTCACTGCTATGTTGTGAACCTTTTCTAAAATTTTTAAATATACTTTGAAAGCCTGATTTTAAGTAGTAACATAAGAAAATTTTATTTATCCAATCCTTTATTTCTAGTGTTCTTTTTTCCTTTACTTTTCTTTCTAGCCATTGTAAATGATGGGAATTTGCATTGATACCTCTTTACTGAGTTTACCTCTTTACGTGGTCAGTAAATCATAGGAAATTGAATTTTTCATTTTTAAATCTGTATTGCCAAATTGATGTAACAGAAATTCTCTGATTCTACACTCTGGATAACAGGACACAAGATGCCCATTTTATAGAACCCACTAATAAATAGCACGGTTATTGTTTTGATTGACAATTTTACATTTATTATGTTTTCACTTTCATCTCATGGAGTGTCATTTTCAAATGCTTCTTTGCCATTTGTATTTTTCTTACATAAGTTACTAACTTTTCAGCTATTTATCTTTATTTTTATGACACTTTTTGGTCTGAATATGGACTTGTTTTTCTTGCAAATAAGGGTTTTTTTTTCTTTCCATAATTGTTTGCCTTTAGTTTTGTGAATGGCATGTTTGAGGCATACCTTTTTTTTTCCCTCTCATTTTTATGGAGCCACATCTATTAATTAGTTCCCTTACAATGAGTGTTTCAAAAGACAAGCCATACTAATTTCAAAATCATTATGAGATCTTAAATATATCCTTTTGGTGAAATTAAAATCCATTTTACAACTCAACAAGATGTGTTAAAGTCTTTAAGTATAGTAGAAACTTCAACAAAGCCTAAGAACCTATAGAGTGATAATGTCAGAATAGACACAATGTTCAGAATTGAATACAGCAGGAAGCAGGTGAGTATGTCACCTGGGGCATGAGATTTGTACGCACCTTTAAAAGGAAGAATAAGGGAACACTCTTAGAAGCTCTCCATGCAGTTGACATCATCATTCTAAAATGATCCTTCCTTATTCAGAGGATGTGAATAGCAGATGCTGTTAGACCCGTCCCCCCGCCCCCACCACCGTCTCCTTGGCCTGACTGATTTTCAGCTGTAGTGGGCAGATCTGTGTGTGCTTGGTGCTTCACTTCAAGCCTGTAGTGCTTGTCTTTTTGCTTTCTGCCCCAGGGCTTCCTCTTACAGCACAACTCACTAGGTCCAAACTTGCATGCAAAGCCAGGAAGTGCAAGGTTGTAATCACCTCCAACCCCACAACAGCCCTCAGCTGATAGAGACCAGAGCTAGGGAAATGAATATTCCAGCCTGTTGTTTTTTAGATTGACAATTCTGAAAAGCTTTCTGTATGTTTTTCAGAAGTTTGTAACAGTATTGACAGCCCCGTACTCTTCCCAATGATCCTGATAATAATAATATTCTTACATCATCTTTTTCTCCTTTCCTGTCTCATTCTCCCTATTCACTCCTGTTTCCTTGTATCACCTCTGAATAAACCACCAGCTCCACGTTCTCTCAGGCTCTGCCTTTGGAAGAACTCAAGCTTCAACAATGTCTTATTAACACATACGTGTAAATTGCACTTGGATGAAAGAGAATTCTTAAAGATCCTTTCAGTCCTCAAGGATCTACTTGATCTACTTTGTAATTGTAAAGACATTTCTCTTCCAGAGAAGTCATTGCATAAATGTAATCTACTGTACATATAAGTTCAGTCGCTCAGTCGTGTCTGACTCTTTGCGACCCCATGAATCGCAGCACACCAGGCCTCCATGTCCATCACCAACTCCCAGAGTTCACCCAAACTCGTGTCCATTGAGTCGGTGATGCTATCCAGCCATCTCATCCTCTGTCGTCCTCTTCTCCTCCTGCCCCAATCCCTCCCAGCAGCAGAGTCTTTTCCAATGAGTCAACTCTTTTCATGAGGTGGCCAAAGTATTGGAGTTTCAGCTTTAGCATCAGCCCTTCCAAAGAACACCCAGGACTGATCTCCTTTAGAATGGACTGGTTGGATCTCCTTGCAGTCCAAGGGACTCTCAAGAGTCTTCTCCAACACCACAGTTCAAAAGCATCAGTTCTCTGGTGCTCAGCTTTCTTCACAATCCAACTCGCACATCCATACATGACCACTGGAAAAACCATAGCCTTGACTAGACGGACCTTTGTTGGCAAAGTAGTATCTCTGCTTTTCCATATGCTATCTAGGTTGGTCATAACTTTCCTTCCAAAGAGTAAGCGTCTTTTAATTTCATGGCTGCAATCACCATCTGAAGTGATTTTAGAGCCCAGAAAAATAAAATCTGACACTGTTTCCACAGTTTCCCCATCTATCTGCCATGAAGTGATGGGACCAGATGCCATGATCTTAGTTTTCTGAATGTTGAGCTTTAAGCCAACTTTTTCACTCTTCTCTTTCACTTTCATCAAGAGGCTTTTTAGTTCCTCTTCACTTTCTGCCATGAGGGTGGTGTCATCTGCATATCTGATGTTATTGATATTTTTCCTGGCAATCTTGATTCTAGCTTGTGCTTCATCCAGCCCCGGGTTTCTCATGATGTACTCTGCATATAAGTTAAATAAGCAGGGTGACAATATACAGCCTTGACGTACTCCTTTTCCTATTTGGAACCAGTGTGTTGTTCCATGTCCAGTTCTAACTGTTGCTTCCTGACCTGCATATAGGTTTCTCAAGAGGCAGATCAGGTGGTCTGGTATTCCCATCTCTTTCAGAATTTT
>NW_011494900.1:2316925-2317251 GCF_000754665.1 Bison bison bison | reverse complement strand
ATCATCTTTTAGGGTTTGAAATAGTTCGACTGGAATTCCATCACCTCCACTAGCTTTGTTCATAGTGATGCTTCCTAAGGCCCACTTGCCTTCACATTCCAGGATGTCTGGCTCTAGGTGAGTGATCACACCATCGTGATTATCTGGGTTGTGAAGATCTTTTTTGTACAGTTCTTCTTTGTATTCTTGCCACCTCTTCTTAATATCATCTTCTGCTTCTGTTAGGTCCATACAAAAGAAGAGAAGTGAAAAGCAAAGGAGAAAAGGAAAGATATAAGCATCTGAATGCAGAGTTCCAAAGAATAGCAAGGAGAGATAAGAAAACC
>NW_011494900.1:2316258-2316825 GCF_000754665.1 Bison bison bison | reverse complement strand
GATCCAAACAGTCAAAGGCTTTGGCATAGTCAGTAAAGCAGAATAGATGTTTTTCTGGAACTCTCTTGCTTTTTCAATGATCCAGCAGATGTTGGCAATTTGATCTCTGGTTCCTCTGCCTTTTCTAAAACCAGCTTGTACATCTGGAAGTTCATGGTTCACGTATTGCTGAAGCCTGGCTTGGAGAATTTTGAGCATTACTTTACTAGCATGTGAGATGAGTGCAATTGTGCAATAGTTTGAGCATTCTTTGGCATTGCCTTTCTTTAGGATTGGAATGAAAACTGACCTTTTCCAGTGCTGTGGCCACTGCTGAGTTTTCCAAATTTGCTGGCATATTGAGTGCAGCACTTTCATAGCATCATCTTTTAGGGTTTGAAATAGTTCGACTGGAATTCCATCACCTCCACTAGCTTTGTTCATAGTGATGCTTCCTAAGGCCCACTTGCCTTCACATTCCAGGATGTCTGGCTCTAGGTGAGTGATCACACCATCGTGATTATCTGGGTTGTGAAGATCTTTTTTGTACAGTTCTTCTTTGTATTCTTGCCACCTCTTCTTAATATC
>NW_011494900.1:2305539-2316158 GCF_000754665.1 Bison bison bison | reverse complement strand
CAATGCAAAGAAATAGAGGAAAACAACAGAGTGGGAAAGACTAGAGATCTCTTCAAGAAAATTAGAGATACCAAGGGAACATTTCATGCAAAGATGGGCACAATAAAGGACAGAAATGGTATGGACCTAACTGTA
Source organism: Bison bison bison (assembly GCF_000754665.1). NCBI lineage: Eukaryota > Metazoa > Chordata > Mammalia > Artiodactyla > Bovidae > Bison > Bison bison. The sequence goes on along the minus strand of NW_011494900.1, from coordinate 2,316,023 downwards.
TGTGTAGGTGGAATGTAAAAATCCCCTCCTGTTTTGCATTCTTTTTGCAAGACACCTTCTATTTCTGGTGTCTTTGTGAAGTGTGGTTGATTTCTAAGCTAAGAATGAGTCCAGAGGAGGGAAAGGAGAGAAGTTTCTTATTTCTTTCCTGGATTCAAACTCTTTCCTGTCTCTTGGAAAGAATTGAGCTTCTAGTTGTTGACAGTGAATTTGTCTGCCTGCCCAGGAGCTATTTTGTACCAATGTACATCTCTGCCAGGAAAATGAATATCAGGAGTCAATGTGCGGACATCGGAACTTCCAAAGTAGGATAATCATCACCCCTCTCCCTTCCAATGCTATGCATTTAAAATAACCTCTAGGGAGAGTGAAGAAGGGAGGATTCAGGCTGACTATGAAATTACTCGACCACATTATTTCTATTTGGATAAACATTTATCCCACAAATGCCAGGAAGGTTGGCAATCAACACTGTGGAAAGAGCTCCATTAAAATTTATGAGCCAACCTACCGCGAGGAAGTAATTATAAATAATAATTACTGTGATGTTCAGTGCTTTTATAATTTGGAGCTACTCTGCTTCAGGTGGGATAGAAGATGCAGCTGAAATATATGACTCTAAAAATACCCTCATTAGCGTGGTCTAAGAATTCCTGAAATGGAAGAACAGAATACAATACCAGATGGTTTTCAGGGATGGTGTTGTCAGAGTGGTGGTTTAAACGCTAAGTCGTGTCTGACTCTTGCGACCCCATGGACTGTAGCCCGCCAGGCTCCTCTGTCCATGGTATTTCCCAGGCAAGAGTACTGGAGTGGGTTGTCATGCCCTCCTCCAGGGGATCTTCCCAACCCAGGGATCGAACCCTGGTCTCCTGCATTGCAGGCAGATTCTTTACTGACTAAGCTACGAGGGAAGCCCGTTGTCAGAGCAGATGCACTCTTCTGTAGAATGCTAGCTGCACTTACCATTAATTATTAAATGAGAACAGTAATTCTTCAGCTATAAAACTAGGAATCAGGTGTGATTATTATAATTTACTAACTTTCCAAGTGTGTAACAGGGAAGCTTCCAACAAATAAGTTTAGTTGAGTTACATTGTTCATATTCTTCATTAAGGTTTTAAGACTAAGGAAATAAATCTTTTCATCAAATTTTTCCTTGGATTGTGGTTGATCCCATCGGATCAAGCATCCTAGAGTCATTGAGTGAATAAATTGCTTTTGCTGCTTTTGATCTCCCCTGAAGGTGGCTGTCGATACCTGTAATCAACTTCATATAAGGGAATGAAGCCTGCTTTGTCAGATTTTTATCAGAGCAAGGTTAATTGGGCGAGGAGGACATGAGTTGACCCCTGAGCTAATAGAGGCAGTGGACGCTGCTGTAACAACTATGCTCAGCGGTCAAGGGGACAGAGAACGGGCGTGCTGCTTTCGTACTGTCGTATCTCTCAAACCTTCACATGTCCTCACTCTCTTATCTGAGATTAGAGATGAATGAGCCCTGCCAGTCATAGTGCAAGCAAGCCCAAGGGAAGAAAATGTCATTAAGACAGACAGAAACCCATCTGGATATTAAAAAAAGAAGAGATTGTGGGACTGTGTCCGAATTGATCTCCACCTTAATGTCAGCATCTGTTATTCTCAAGCCCCAGGTAGACTAAAAACACCAATAACCTTATCATATTTTATCTCAACAATTATAAAACTAGTCCCATACATTTACCTTCTATACAATCTGTCTTTAAAATGTGTTCTTCATACTTCCAGATGTGAATTTTTACATCATCATTTGGAATTTAGGATACAGTCTCCTATTTAAAAATGTTACAGAAATGGTTAGTTTCCTTGTAGAGGTACAATGTGTATATAATTCCTAAGGTAGCAAAAAAAAAAAGTTGTAATAAAGTGGCCTTTAGAATTGTGTGAAAGGAAGAACTTTAGACTTGGGTCTGAGAAGATTAGAACCCTATTTAGCTTTTGAGGAAATTATATTGCCATAGAAACCAGGGCCCTGGCAGAAATAAGCCTGTGACTTTTCTTTTTAACAATGCTTGATACTAATAGAAAGTGGGTTGCAAAAACTACGTGTTTCCCAAGGAAGCATCCTGTCCACTGCCAACATCAGATGAGACCATGGAGGAGCAAGGACAGAGGGTCCCAGGGTGTGGAGTCAGGACCCAAAGGGAACAGTAAGGGAGATGTTATTTCTAGAGACTTGGCAGGAGACACACCTACTTATTACAAACACTGCCTTCAAATTTGTGTAGATTGGATTGGCCAAAAAGTTTGTTCAGGCTTTTCAGTAAGATGTTACAAAAAATCCAAATGAACTTTTTGTCCAACCCAATATTTTCAATCTACATTTCCTTGACAAGAGTTAGCTAAGTGGCCACATGTAACTGTAAGAGGCTAAGGGATAGAGACTAGCTGTGCATTTAGAAGGAAACAGCACAGATTTTAGTGAACTGTTGATAGACTGACCACAACCATGCTTCAGCCTCTCCACTCATTTTCCTCCTGAACTCACTGCCCTTGCTGCCGTCTCCCCTCCCCAGCCAGCCCTCTTGAAAGCCCCCTCTTCCTGAGTTGCAGTCACTCTTCATGTCCATTAAGCTTGGCTTCTATCCTAAGGGTGGAAATTATATCCTAAGTATCAAATACAAAGACCTATTTCTAGGCCTCATGCTGTCAGTACTCAGCCACTCTTTCCCTGGATCTTCCTTGGAGTCTATGGTATCAGCCCTTCTTGGCTCTCCTTTCATTTCTGTGACCACTTACTCTAGTTTTCTTTATTTGTTATTCCTTTTTGCTCTTCCCATAAATGTTGACACTTCCTAGATTTTTTTTTTTTATTTTTTTCAACTCCACTTATTCCTAGATTTTTTCTTTAATTTTTTTCAGCTCTGCTCAGTCACCCTAGATGATCCATTTAACCTGTTTACAGGGCTTCACTGGTAGTTCAAATGGTAGAGTCTGGCTACAATGCAGGAGACCCAGATTCAATCCCTGGGTCAGGAAGATCCCCTGGAGAAGGAAATGGCAACTCACTCCAGTATCTTGCCTGGGAAATCCCATGGACAGAGGAGCCTGGCAGGCTGCAGTCCATAGGGTTGCAAAGATTCAGACATGACTGACTAATACTTTCACTTTCACATATCTCTAAATATCTGCTCTTGACCTCTATACCATGCATGAGACTCACTAGACAATTCCACTTCTCAAACAGTCAAGCACGATAATCTAAAACAGAACTCAGGTTCCTTAAAAACTGCTTCTCCCTGCTTTTTGGGGTCCTCAGATGTCATAATGATGACTAATGTGGACTGACTATCTTAAACCTATCATACCAGCTCTGGGTGAGGCATCTGACACTCATATGTCACTGTTCCTGTTAGGGGAAGCACACTGATTGAAACTGCCCACCCTGGCCAGGCACCATAGTAACTATCTGCATGAGTTGTTTTATGACAGGAGATCCTGGTAAGGAGTACGGAACTAATAAGCCACCACCAACCGGAAGAGTCCGGGAAAGGTCGAAAGGAGACACCGCGTGTCCGTCCACTTCCCAGAATCCCTCTCGCTAGCATCCATCTTGGCTGAGCCATGCGTGTGCCACCAGGAAAGACTCTGAATTAGAATAATTGGCCAAAGACCACCCAGAAACTAATCCCATCACCATGAAACCCAAGACTGCAAGCCACATGGCAGAGCAGTTCTCCTGGGTTCCCTTACCCTACTGCTCTCCACCCATTGGTGCCCTTTCCCAATAAAATCTCTTCCTTTGTCAGACAATTCATTCCCGAGTATTAGACAAGAGCCCAGTTTTGGGCCCTGGAAGGGGTCCCTCTTCCTGCAACATTCCCATAAGGGACAACTGAAGCTCAGCGAAGTCAAGTAATTCCCTTGTCATCCAACAAGGTAGTGGCAAAGCTAGGATTTGAATCTAATTTATAGATCTCACACTGTTATCTATTAGACTACTACCTGACTCAATTTCTCATAAAATGATTAATAAGATCTTTTTATCTATATATTACTTCATAAAGGTCAATAATTTGTGGAAAAGAAAAACAGTGTGCTTTGTCAGTTTAAACACTTTTGATAGAGATGAAAATTGATGCTAATTGTCTCAATTTTGTAATCTGAATCCAGTTAGCTCTATAACTTGGTAACATTGCGGTCAACTTCACTTGGATTCCAATTTTTATAAATAATTAAACACAATAACAATTGTTGAAGATATGTAGAAAGAGAAAAAAGGAGTTATTCTTTACTTGGGTTCCAAAAAATAACTGTAAATGTCACCAGTAGCAGAATAGCTGGACACGCCTAAAAATAATCTGGCTAACGGTTATTGATCCATTGTGTCACTTACCCAAAATTCACTGAAAAGGATTATTTCCATACTGAACTAATATTGAGGGTCTTAAAGGACAATGCTCTTTTTGAGCTGTTGCAACTTTAATTATCTGCTAATATACTTGACCACCTCTCCCATATTTGAGAAATCTAAGGTTACAGCATGACAGGTAGCAGATTCTCAGTGGAATGCAGTTGGTAATTAGCTATTCAGACCGATTATTGGCAAATGTGCCACATTTTCATTTTGGAAGTTTAAGCAAATTGCCCTCTGTTGAAAACATACATTAAGATGTCTGATTTGGCATCCAGGTTGATACATGATTGAAAGTAATCATTTTCTACCTTTCAAGCCATCATTAGTGACCTTCTAAATTCCCTATCGTAAATTGCCTGTTTCTGTAACTGTGCCTTTGTGTGGCCACGTCCAATTAATTGCAATACCACTCCTGAAAAGGGTTCCTGCCTCAGTCTCCATAAAATAGTTCATTAGCTTCTCAGGGATTTTACTTCAATACTATATTTAGTTTGCACTCCCTGGGATGCTGCAAACAGAAGAGTGAGTTCCCTGGGGGAAAGCAGCGGGGGTTAGAAGAACAATCAAGAAGTAAATATCTGGCTTTAAAAATGGTCTGCGTTGTAAAGAACAAAGCAATAGAAAGACGCTAGTAAATCAGCAGCACTGCTTTTCTAATGGGCTTTTTCTTACATGAATTATCTTGGGCAAGTCAGATTTCAGCTTTCTCTAATCGGAAAAATATACGGAGAGGTTCAGGGAGAAATATCTGTTTTTATTGTTGTAATGCTCAAAATTTTATTGAGGCCTGGTATTGTACCCTTGGAGGTACAATGTGGTTGGTGACTAGACTTAATAACTGCATTAAATGGGCAAGTAGACTGAGTGTGAGAAGTGCAGTGAACAGAAATCACGATTGTGAGAGCAGCAGCTAACGTGGAGAGACAGTCAGTGGGCCAGGTGTCCAGACAGATGGGATGCCCAGCCTTGGACCTGCCAAGTGCAACCTTGGGTGAATTACTTCAGTTCTCTGGGCCTTTGTCTCATCTTTCATTGAACTAGGACCTGAAGCTAAGATTTCTCAGGTCCATTTGGTTCTAGTATTATGTGTGCTTCCCAGGTGGTATTAGTGGTAAAGAACCCTCCTGCCAATGCAGGAGATGCAGGAGAGACAGGTTCAATCCCTGGATTAGGGATATTCCTTGGAGGAGGAAATGACAACCCACTCCAGTATCCTTGTCTCTAGAATTCCATGGACAGAGGAGCCTGGCGGGGTACAGTCCATGGAGTCACAGTCAGACACAACTAAGTGCATGCGCACACACACACACACACACACACACACACACGATGGTTTAGTAATGGCACAAGCCAAACAGTTCACTGCGTTTGGAATCAACATTAGGTTGCCATCCAAGGCACCCCATTGAGCATATGGCATGGTTTAATGATAATGGAAGTAGCTCATGGAAGCATGTGTTAGGCTAGCGCAGGCAAAGGGTACTCCCAGGAACCCTATAAGTAGGCATATTTTTGCCCCCATTTTGTAAAGGGGAAGCTAAGGTACAGAGGAGTTGTATATTATGGGCACAGGGATGGACAGCTCCCAGCTGAGAAGTGACAGAGCCAGGATATGAACCTAGGAAGTCTGTATTTTTAATTACCACTTTTCCCGCAAATAAACCATTGGTGAGGTACATGCCAGAAATTCTGCAACATAAATAACATAAACAATCCTCTTTCCTGTCTGAGTTTTGGAAAGACGGAGGAAAAAAGACAAAATAGTTAACAGATGGAAGAAATTTAAAACTCACCTTTATTAATTATAAGGCAGATATTGGAGAAAGTGGCTTAGATTTGACAGCCCCAGAGTTAGACATTCACAGAAGGTAGTGGTCCACCTTGACCTCTCCCTGAGGAACAAGCAGAGAGTGATCAGCCTTCCGTAGGAAGGTTTTTCACTCATTTGCTTTTGTTTTTCCCAGACCCACTAATTGAATGAGTCACCCTGAGCAGAGTTGAGTGAAGGAAAGAGAGAGGCCAACGGAGTTTCACTCACTGACCTTCCCGCAGGTGAAAGGAAAAATGAGAAAGGGAGAAGAAATGTTTCTGTCCTAACCATTTCTCCTGGTTCTTCGTTTATAATTTAGCTTCTCGTTTTCATGCTATTTCTGGTGTTAAAATTGTTTAAGGGGTTTGATCAGAGTGGAAAGGAATTGTCATAACCAGCACTATCTGGGCTGTCATCGTTGCAGGCTTCTGTTCTCTGTGTCTTGTCACATTTGCAGATGCGCCTGGGCAAGATGGGAAAGGCTGCTCAGGAGGGCACAGTGATGAAAGCCTGATCCTTAAACATGGCATTTACAGAGCACAAATGAACGGCTGATTTGGCTCTTTGTTAGTTAACAATCAAACTGAGTGGTTCGAGAATCAATTAATAGTAATAAGAAAGTGATTTGTGATCAAAAGCTGTTGTCATTTTGGGAACACTATTTCCAAGACAGTATTAAAGGCAGGAGAGGTATTAGGGAAGGGAAAAGACTTGGAGGAAGCCTCTCGCATCTGGCTGCAAGGCTGTCAGCAGACACATAGAACCACTTGGGCCTGAGTGAGATGTAGCAGGTCTCCCTCTTCAAAGTTCATTAACCTGCAGCATGTCAGCAAGTGCCACAGGCTGACTATAATGCCGTGGAATACAAATTGAGAGATCACTGGGTTCTAATTTTCTGTTTTATCTCTCCTAAATGAATATGCAGAGTGTATAATCTCATGACCAATCATGTCTCGCATCTAATAGAGAAAATATGCTTCAGATTTACAGATGCATGAAATACAGCTAACTGGAAATAAGGAGGAAGAAACATAGCACCCATTTCTCTTTGAGTAGGATAACTGAGTCCTTTAAAGGCAACAGAAAAGTAAAGACACACCATTCTTCCATTCACCACCCACCCATCTATCTAGTCTATAAACATGTAACGAGCACCCACTCACTCTTTGAAGGTGCTGTGTACAGAGGAAGACATAGATCTGTCTTCTTCAAGCAGACAAAAGTGAAAATACAGGTCAGGATTATTAGTGTGATTTGTGACAAGTGTTAAACAGCAGGTGTGGTGGGAGCAGAGAAAATGAGAACCTCAGGAATGTTTTCTGGAATAAGAATTGGCCATCTCTCTGAGCCTTGAAATTAGGGAGGAATTAATCTGTGAATACAGGGTTTGGGGAGGAGGACATTTGGGGCAGAGGGAACAGAATGAGGCCAAAGTGGGCCTGGGGCCTCAGGTAGCAAATGCTGTGGACACCCCTGGTCAGGCGGGGCCTGAGGTGAGGATTTCAGTCTTCTCTGCTCCAGGAGAGGAGGGTGATTCCAGAAAGGAACTTCATGTATCTTCACTTTGCCTGTTGTGATGTGGGCGGGTCAGTAGCTAGTGTCTGCAGCCTAAGGGGCATTCTACCAGCACAGAATCTCACAAGGACCCTTTATTATTGGCTTTATGAGAAAGATGAGGCCTGATGATTTTTCTCTTGGTGGTAGGCTTGATTCTTTGGGGCTGTTTGCTTTGAGTTATGGGTAGCCTCTGGGGGTACCACTCATGCTCATCCCAGGGCGGGGTTGGGACCTCCTCTGTTCTAGCACCTTCTCTCATTGTAGCTATCATGTTATGTTGTCACTGACACTTAGAAACGGCTTCTGCCTCCATTTCTTAAGGTCAGCGGGCAATTTGTTAGATACCTTTTCACCCTTAACACCTGGCTGAGCCTGACACATGTTAGCTCTCCCTAAAGGCTCTTTAAAAGAATGAACCTATGACTATATGTGTTAGCTCTTCTGATGAGTTTTAAGGAAAGCTGTTAGATATGAGGTTTCCTTGGGAAAACCCTGTCAATAGGGCAAGCTTCACAGCAGTCACCCAGCTAGCAAAGCAGAGGTGATGGTCTCTTCAGGGTGACTGGCAGATTTCCAGGTCTGCCGTGAGCTGAAAGGGAGAGGCAAGAGCGGACCTTTCGCTGGTGGACACCAGCCTGTGGCACTGGGTGGGGAGCTCTGTAAGTGGAGCACACGGCACGCCGTGAAAAGAGAAGGCAGCACAATCAGTTTTGCCAGCTTCTCAGTTTTGCCTCCAGCCTGCAGAGGTTGTCCCCCCAGCACTCGTGGGGACAGGGAAGGTTGGCTCCATGCATCACCAGCCTGATTTTAGTGGGTTCATTAAATGGTGAACCCAGTGATCACTCATGGGTGACATATTCAATTAGGAGTCACACAAATAATTTTCCTCAAGCTGCCCCTTGGCACCCTCTGCTGTATCATTTCAAAGTGTCAGGGAGTCAGCTTCGGAAAAGGATGATCACACTCTGTATTGCTCACCTCCTATTGCAGGCTGTGATTATTGTCTGTCTAGATCCACCCAGAAGTATTGAGATATAAAGGAGGAGCATGCTATACTTGATTCAGTGTTCCTCTTTAGAAGCTGGAATGAATGAATGCTAAGTCGCTTCAGTTGTGTTCAACTCTTTGTGACCCCATGGACTGTAGCCCTCCAGGCTCCTCTGTCCATGGAATTCTCCAAGCAAGAATACTGGAGTGGGTTGCCATTTCCTGACCCAGGAATTGAACCTACGTCTCTTACATCTTGTGCATTGGCAAATGAGCTTTTTACCACTGGTGCCACCTTAGAGACTGGATCTCAAGTCAAATTCAGATCTTCCATTTGGAAGAGCTATTGGATAAGGCACTGAAGTCAGTTAAAAGGGAAGTCAGGACTCGGATGAGAAAAACCTCTAAAACCAGCTTTTTAGCCCATATGATACTTCAGTTATTTTCTGATCAACAGAATAATAACTTGCTTATCCAAAACTTTGAGTTATTGCTTTAGCTGACAATTTATGACTCACAAGAGTATCTTAGAGTGGATGGTAGTATGTTGAGTCCAGGAGAAGCAAATACCATAGGATTTTTTAATGGCACACTGAAATTAAAGATCATTCTAACCCTTAGGTTTAATGATGCTCACAGCCTCACAGGTCCCTGAGTTGACTAAAAAGGTCACATTCCTTTGATATTGAGTGCATTTCAGCATGTTGATGCTACCTCGTGCTCTCTTTATGGTCACTGTATGAGGCTGAATAAATGTTATCTAAGTTCTGCAGATGAAAAACAACTGGAGAGTCAAAATTAATAGGTGCCACAGTAAGGGAGAACACCACAAACCTTCAATTATGAAAGTCAGAGTTTTCATTTAAGATTGGATATAAAATAGTTCTCTGGATATGAGCTGATCACTTCTTCCCAGGGCCTCACAGCTTTCTCACTGGAAAATGAGAAGCCAAAACTGAAAAGTCACCAAAATCCTTCAGATAAATAAGGGTTAAAGGTTCATGGAGAATTCTGCATCATAAAGTTAATCAGCAGAAGACTCCAGGTTCAGTCCATAATTGCCTTCTAATTTGCTTTTCCTCAGCACATCGCCTTTCTAGTAGCAATGGTTTGATTCATTTGTTCAAAAAGCACTCATTGGATGTATCCTCTTGGCTCCTCCTGTGGGTCCAGAGTTGAATGAGGCTTTCCCCTGAACATCTCCCCTTAGAGAGATCAGTTTACAGTGTGATTGTGTAGGTTTGGGGTTTACAAAATGGGCTTTTCAATGTAAAATGGGAATCTCTATAGGTTTTTTTTTGGGGAGAAGGGCACTTCCCTGGTGGCTCAAATGGTGAAAAATCCACCTGCAATGCAGGAGACTTGGGTTCGATCCCTGGTTGGGAAGATCCCTTAGAGAAGGGAGCAGCTACTCACTCCAGTATTCTTGCCTGGAGAATTCCATGGACAGAGGAGCCTGGTAGGCTACAGTTGTGGGGTTGCAAGGAGTTGGACACGACTGAGTGACCTTCACTTTGACATCCACCATTATCTTTTTTATAGGTTTTTTTAATGTAAAAGAAACATAAAAATTCATGCTTCAAAATGTAAGAAAAACAGAAAACAAAACAAAAACCTTTCTTATTTCTTGGAAAGATATTATCATCAATTAGGTTCAGTCCCTCAGTCGTGTCCGACTCTTTGTGACCCCATGAATCGCAGCATGCCAGGCCTCCCTGTCCATCACCAACTCCC
>NW_011494900.1:2304783-2305439 GCF_000754665.1 Bison bison bison | reverse complement strand
AGGTTCAGTCCCTCAGTCGTGTCCGACTCTTTGTGACCCCATGAATCGCAGCATGCCAGGCCTCCCTGTCCATCACCAACTCCCAGAGTTCACTCAGACTCACGTCCATCGAGTCAGTGATTCTATCCAGCCATCTCATCCTCTGTTGTCCCCTTCTCCTCCTGCCCCCAATCCCTCCCAGCATCAGAGTCTTTTCCAATGAGTCAACTCTTCTCATGAGGTGGCCAAAGTACTGGAGTTTCAGCTTCACCATCATTCCCTCCATAGAAATCCCAGGGCTGATCTCCTTCAGAATGGACTGGTCGGATCTCCTTGCAGTCCAAGGTTCTCTCAAGAGTCTTCTCCAACACCACAGTTCAAAAGCATCAATTCTTTGGCACTCAGCCTTCTTCACAGTCCAACTCTCACATCCATACATAACCACAGGAAAAACCATAGCCTTGACTAGATGGACCTTTGTTGGCAAAGTAACGTCTCTGCTTTTGAATATGCTATCTAGGTTGGTCATAACTTTCCTTCTAAGGAGTAAGCGTCTTTGAATTTCATGGCTGAGATCACCATCTGCAGTGATTTTGGAGCCTCAAAAAATAAAGTCTAACACTGTTTCCACTGTTTCCCCATCTACTTCCCATGAAGTGATGGGACCAGATGCTGTC
>NW_011494900.1:2288507-2304683 GCF_000754665.1 Bison bison bison | reverse complement strand
TCTAACACTGTTTCCACTGTTTCCCCATCTACTTCCCATGAAGTGATGGGACCAGATGCCATGATCTTCGTTTTCTGAATGTTGAGCTTTAAGCCAGCCTTTTCACTCTCCTCTTTCACTTCATCAAGAGGCTTTTGAGTTCCTCTTCACTTTCTGCCATAAGGGTGGTGTCATCTGCATATCTGAGGTTATTGATATTTCTCCCTGCAATCTTGATTCCAGCTTGTGTTTCTTCCAGTCCAGGGTTTCTCATGATGTACTCTGCATATAAGTTAAATAAGCAGGGTGACAATATACAGCCTTGACGTACTCCTTTTCCTATTTGGAACCAGTGTGTTGTTCCATGTCCAGTTCTAACTGTTGCTTCCTGACTTGCATACAGATTTCTTAAGAGGCAGGTCAGGTGGTCTGGTATTCCCATCTCTTTCAGAATTTTCCACAGTTTATTGTGATCCACACAGTCAAAGGCTTTGGCATAGTCAATAAAGCAGAAATAGATGTTTTTCTGGAACTCTTTTGCTTTTTCGATGATCCAGCAGATGTTGGCAATTTGATCTCTGGTTCCTCTGCCTTTTCTAAAACCAGCTTGAACATCTGGATCATAAGAGACAGAAATTTATTTATTGTAATTGAAGTATAGTTAATTACAGTGTCATGTTAGCTTCAGGTATATAGCAGAAGTTGTATATATATGTGTGTGTGTGTGTATAAATAATATATGTGTGTATATGTATATATTAATATATGTGTGTTTGTGTGTATATAAAAGAAAATTTTTTTTCAGATTCTTTTCCTATATAGATTATTATAAAATACTGAGTATAGCTTACTGTTGCTATGCAGTAGGCCCTTGTTGCTTATCTATTTTATATATTGTAGTGTGTATACGTTACTCCTCCTAATTTATCCCTCCCTCCTTCCCCTTTGGTAACCAGTGAAACTTATCTCTTTAAGTTATTGCCCCAAAACCTTTGTAGAATGCTCTGCTGCTGCTGCTAAGTCGCTTCAGTCATGTCCGACTCTGTGCGACCCCATAGATGGCAGCCCACCAGGCTCCCCCGTCCCTGGGATTCTCCAGGCAAGAACACTGGAGTGGGTTGCCATTTCCTTCTCCAGTGCATGAAAGTCGAAGAAAACCAGTAAACTAAGAAATTTGTTCATATTTATCAGTGTGAAACTAATGCATAAAAATGCTAAAATATTTTTATGCCATGTTTTGTTCAAAGTTGGCTATTTACTGTAAAAGTCCTAAAACCTGAGTAGATTTATACAATAAAGTTTAATTTCTCAGTCGTGCAGAGTCCAGTTCTGGTTTTCCTCTTGGACAGTTCTCCTGAGAAGGTCTCCTTTAAGTAGAAACTCAAGAATCCAGAGGGCTTCCATCTTATGGCTCCATCTCCTGTAGCTTCAAGATTTCCCTGTCATCATTGGGAAAATAATCTTATTCCCAGTGCTTAGTTACCTTAGCTGTGAGCCGAACATCACTTTTCTTCATATCCTCTGGCAAGAACTGGTCATATGTTTCCTCCCTGTAGAAAAGGGAGCCCAGAAATGGGCTGTCTAGACAGCCACTTTATGGCGCACATCTTAGCTGTTCAGTCGTATTTCCCCAGTAAATACATAGCTCCTGTCTCAAGTTCCCAAGTGCCCCACCACTGGCTGGTTAAGTAGTTCCCAGACGAGGTGGGCTCCACTGTTCCACTGCTGTCTCTGGCATCTCTTCTGATTGGTGGTGAAAGTGAAAATTGCTCAGTTGTGTTCAACTCTTTGCAATCCCATGCACCATAGCCCACCAGGCTCATCTGTCCATGGAATTCTCCAGGCAAGAATACTGGAGTGGGTTGCCATTCCCTTCTCCAGGGGATCTCCCATACCCTGGGATCAAACCCGGGTCTTCCGTACTGCAGTCAGATTCTTTACCATCTGAGCCACCAGGGAAACCCAGCTCTGATTGATGGTACCCATTCCATATTGGTTATTAGCTAATTTTCAAGTCATACTTGCAACTGAAGTATCTTTCCAAGCCCTGTTTTCCAAATTCACTGCCTCTAACTTGCTTTTTGTTGTCATTGGCCTCCAGTTTCAGATTTCATCCTGTCTTTGGGAGCGTCTTTGGATTTGATGATTGGTACCGTCCTTGAATTCCCCATCTTCCCTTCCATCCTGACTTCACAGCCACAGTCCAGACCCACCTTATTCATGCCATTCCCTTCCTGAGTGTCCTAAGCACCCAAGTGGGGAGTCTTGACATTACAAGGCACTCAGAGTCTTTATAATCTCCTGGGCTTTCTGAACCTGTCACTGTCACTCTCCACCACGCCTGATATAGGCTACTGGCCTCTGCTTCCTGAATGTCTCTCCCTTAGCCTCCCTTCAGTGAAGAGGTATTTCCAAACCCTCCTCATCAAAATCTGCCTGGCCAGTATTTCTTTTTCCAGGGAACTCTGAACTCCATTAGCCAAAGTAATGAACATCTCTGCTGAAATGTTTTAATGGTCTGCCCATCCCAGACAGTGCATTTCCCTGACAGCTAGAGACAGCTGAAGATAAAACCTTAGCTCAAAAAGCAGCACACTCTGGTTCTTTCAGACACTACAATGGCATCAAACTACACTCTTCCTCCCCTGTCTCTGACAGCCCCTGATTTCTTTCCTGCATTCCTGATTCCCTGTCTTTCTGTTCATAACTGACAATTTATATGCAAATAATTTTCAGTATCTGACCATTATAAACTGAAAAAAATTGCATAATCTCCTTCGTGGAACCCTAATTACATGCATTGAAAACATTCAACTCATGTAGCCAGCAACATTTTAAATGAACAAATATAAAGTACTGGCTTTGCACCAGTTCACATTTTCTTAAATGTGACATGAGGATTTCTAACTCTGATCTCTATTTCAAATTTAAGATGCAAGATCCATCTTGTGCTAGTGATTTAAAAAGGATGATTCTTGCTAAATTCTTAGTAATATCAGCTAAGAGAGCAGAGATCAAGGTCTGGGAAGAATAGAGAGGAAGCAAAACAGAAACATGGTGGGAGAGCAAGAGTGAGTGAATGGGGAGAAAAGACCGGTACAGCTAGACGCAGAAGAGCAGCCAGTAAAAGTTAAGAGAACCAGATTGTAAGCTCTGGGTTTTGCATGAAGAATGGAGGGATAATGGAGGATGGATTTAGCAAGTAATACAGTATAGCAAGTCTAGTTAGGAGAAACCCTGGGGGTTTCTGATACATGTGATAATTGGCATATGTGTGCTGAACATGATCTGCATTCATATGACTACATGCAAGCTCAATCATGTCCAACTCTTTGCAACCCTATGGACTGTAGCCTGCCAGGCTCCTCTGTCCATGGCATTTTCCAGGCAAGTATAGTGGAATGGGTTGCCATTTCATTCTCCAGGGGATCTTCCAAACCCAGGGATTGAATCCACATCTCTTGTATCTCCTGCATTGGCAGGCAAATGGGCCACCTGGGAAGCCCTATTATCAGCTTTCATAATTATGATTGTAAATTGTAACTAGGGATGCTACTCCTGGAAAAAGAAATACAGTCACATTTGTTCAGCCTCCATGTATTATCATCTCTGAGTTTCGTGTAGCTGTGTTTCTGCAGGCAGGGCTTCCCTAGTGCCTCAGATGTTAAAGAATCTGCCTGCAATGCAGGAGACCCAGCTTCAATCCCTGGGTCGAGAAGATACTTTAAAGAAGGGAATGGCTACCCACTCCAGTATTCTTGCCTGGAGAATTCCATGGACTGAGGAGCCTGGTCGGCTACAGTCTGTGGGGGTTGCAAAGAGTCAGATATGACTGGGTAACTAACGCTTTCACTTTCACTTTCTCTAGGTGGTTTTCAGGACAGGTGTTTAAGACCACGATTCCCTTATGAATTACTGAGAATGGCTAGGAACTCCCTGAGACCCATTTTGAATATCACTTCCACAGCATTCTTTTATCTTCTGATCTGGGAAAGACTAGTATCGAAGACAGAGAAAAAGGGAAAACTCAGAACTGAAATAGAGAACAGCTTTGACTGTTTGGATTAAGCAGGATTACCCATAATCCGGAGGGATCACTTTTTCTGAGCCTAAATTAAATTGGGCATTTGGTTCCACAGGAACTAGGTAATGTCTTTGCTTTGTAGCTTGCATCAAAATTCAGTCTATAATATGTCACTGACATGGGGATGTTAAACTTAGGCAAATCAGACCATATTTAAAATCAGATTATCTCCTGTCACCATGTAATCTTTAGGATCAGCCATAGAAGGAAATGGCAACCCACTCCAGTACTCTTGCCTGGAAAATCCCATGGATGTAAGAGCCTAGTAGGCTACAGTCTGTGGGGTCGCTAAGAGTCGGACACGACTGAGCGACTTCACCTTATAGTAGCAGCAACCTCAAAACTCTGATATAGACTATGTCACATCATAGAGTTTTGAATTTCAAATGTTGGCCTTTACTAGCTCTGGTCTTGTACCATTGATCACTTTCTTAATTATGACTAACACTGACTGTGTTTTTCTAGATTCCTATTTATTTTGCATGTTTTCTGTCACCATTCAATTAATCAATAGATGAGTAATTCTTAGATCAGTAATTCTTAGATCAATAGATCAGTAATTCTTTAGATTAGTTATCTTCAAAGTGACGGGTGGTGGGAGATGGTAGAGGTGGTATTCGCACCAGGAGGTGTACAAGATTATACATTAGCAGTAAATATTAGAAAATGTGTTTTTGCCTTTAAAATTTAATTTATGTTTGTGTTTCCATATATTTACTATTACATTGGTATAATAGTACATGTTATATACTATGTTATACATGTTACTATATGTGTTTGTATGTGTGTAAAACAACAAAGCTGTAGAATTTTTATTTTAATCCCAGGGCATTTTTTAAATTATTCATGCATTCTATAAACAATTTTTAGCATTTATTTTGTGCTCTGCACTACCCTCGGCACTGAGGATACAATTGTAAACAAAGTGAACACAAATCCTCCATTCAACGTTTACAGTCTACTTGGAATAGTAATTCTCAGGGTGATGAGTATCAGCTTACAACAGAGGAACTTGGCTTAGTCTGGGGGTAGGTGTTATCAAGAAAGCCTTCAGATTTATTCTTTTATAGTTTTCCTTGGAAATCAAACTATATTTTATAATATTCTCTAATGAATTGCCCCGTAAAGCAGTTTCCACAATCACTTTATATTCCCTAAAACAAGGGAAAGTGATTTTTTTTCTCATAAAACTTAATTATATATATATATATATTTTTTTCTTTTTCTACATTGTTCACTATACAGGTAGAATCACTATTATTGAGCTGTTGAGTTGGAAGCAGTATCATATCTAAGGTTAAGCATGGCCCAGAAGTACATATTCCATTGGGAAATAACAGGAGAGATGCAGCCAACGACTTGCATTCCCAAACCTCTGGTACTGGCCTGTGCGCACACACACACACACACACACACACACACACACACCTGTAAAAGGAATAGTGAGGGGTTTTTTCCTTGATAAAGAAGAAAAACAAAGAGAAAATGTGAGACAAATTTGTTAAAATTTATTAAAACTTTTGAAATATTAACATCTAAGTCAGATAAAAAACTAAAATTTTAAATGAAAGCAACTTTTAATAAAACACAGGTCCTTCAAAAATCAGGTAACCTTTAGTTTAAAACTAATAAAATTAAAGTAAATAAAATAAAATAAACTAATAAAGTTAACTCTAATAAAATTAGAGTTATTAAGCATTACGTTGTGCCTAAAATATGGTTCCTTATATTTCTTTGTGTCAGTCATAAACAGATAAATTGAGTCATAATTATCTTAAATGAGTTATTTCATTTGTATGGCAAGCCAGAGGATGAGTTGAGAATGAAATATAATAAATGATAAATAAATCTTCAACCATTTTCTGAACACCAGTTCACATACATTCCCTCTTATGTACATGTAAATTATATTCTCTTTTTAAAAAATTGGAATAATAGTTTCTGTTTATTTTTCTTTTGCAGTACTTTCTTTACTGTTTCCTGTGTTTATTATTCCATAAAGCTTAATTTTGCTTTAAATAGCTATATTATTTTATAATTATTATAAATGTTTATTATAAACAGTTGAATCAATACAAATAGTCAAAAAACAATACAGATAGTCATATCCCTTGCCTATGAGAACATAATTATTACTATTTTATAGCATATTCTTCTAAACCTCTCTCTGTACACTTTTAAATTTGTAGAGATAGGTAAACAATCTTCTGTAAACGGCATCATATTATACATTAATCTTTAGTCTGCCATCATACTTAATATTTCATGGGCATAAACCAATTCATATATAAAAGATTTTAATTGTTTGTCATGCTTTGCTATTTTTCCCAATATCTCCTTTATCATTTAGTTTTCCATAAATAATTAATATGTTTAGAAAGTACTAAACTTCTGTGTCTCCTTTTGGTAATTTTATTTTTGCTCTTTACATTTAAATCTTTGATCCATATAAAAACTATTCTGGGAAAGGATATAGGGATTCAGGTTTATTTTTTTTCAAAGATACTAGCTTGTCCAAGTCCATTGAGTGAATAACCATTTCTCCCCAATTGTTTTGGAATGCCATCTTTGCTTTTCCATTATCTTATTTGATGAGGTTTCTACACAAAGCTTCTGTTGTTCTGTTTAATCCTGTGCCAGTACATTGGTTTTAATTACTCTGGCTTTATAATACATTTTAATATCTGAAAGCATACTTTCTTGCTCTGTACTCTTGTTAGAAATTTTCCTTTATTATTATTCCAGATACACTTTGGAAAAATTCTGATAACTTATAAAATAAAATGGTGTTGGTTCTTATTTTGGTCATATTAAATTCTGGACGGATTTTGGGGGAATTGATAGTTTCATGTTATTGCATTCTTACACCAAAGAAAGTGTTGATTCTTCATTTATCCAGTTTTCACATTGCACTCTTCAGTACTGTTACATGATATTCCCTATATAATATCTTCCTACTTCTCTTCAAATTTATTCCTAGGTATTTCAAGATTTTTATTGTTAGAGTGAGTTGGAACTTTACTTTTTATTTTTTTAATTTATGTTTCTTTAGAAAAGGTATTGATTTTATTGGTTTATCTAAGGATCCTTTATTGTTTCAAAACAACTTTTCATTGAAGTACAGTTGATTTACAATGTTATGTTAAAGTGTACAGCAAAGTGATTCAGTTAGATACATATATGTGGCACTAGTAGTAAAGAATCTGCCTGCCAATGCAGGAGACACAAGAGACACGGGTTTGATTCCAGTTGAGAAGATCCCTTGGAGTAGGAAATGGCATCCCACTCCAGTGTTCTTGCCTGGAAAATTCCATGGGCAGAGGAGCCTGGCAGGCTACAGTCCATCGGGCTGCAAAGAGTCAGACACGACTGAGCAACGAAACACACGTGTATATATGCATACATATTCTTTTTCAGATTTCTTTACATTATACATTATACAAGTTATTGAATATAGTTCCCTGTTCCATATAGTAGGTCCTTCTTGTTTATTTGTTTTATATATAACAGTGTGTATCTCTTAATCCCAGACTCCTAATTTATCCCTCCTCCTCTTTTTCCCCTTTGATGATCATAAGGGGGGTTTTATGTCAGTCTATTTCTGTTTTGTAAATATCATGTGTATCACTTTTTAGATTCCACATTTAAGTGGTATTATATGATATTTGTCTTTCTCTGGTTTATTTCACTTAGTTTCATAATCTCTTCTAAGGTTCTTCTTTTTTTTGCTACGGTTACTTGAAATTGATATGGGCGAGCTTTTATGTAAATGTGGAAGAAAAATTGCAGTCATTAGATGTTTTTAACATATTTTAAAAATAAATGTACTTAAGTAACAAATGTATGAAAAAACCAGTTTCTCTAAAAAGTAAATTAAGTTTTAAATATACATAAAATTATGAAACACCAAAATGAAAGAGTAATAGTATATGCATTTACAGTTTTACTGGTATATGGAGGAATATTGAATTTGGGGAAAATTTCTTGTTAACAAATCAACACCTCCCATGAAGCATAATCTTCAGCAGCCTGAAGGAATGAAGGGAAAATGAAGGGCAATGATTTGGGGAGTTGGCATGAGACCAGACTGTGAAAGATGGTCAGTTCAGTATCTGAAGGTAGAAACAACAGGTCCTGCTGACTGAATAAAGAGAGAATGAGAGTGAGAAAGAAAAACTGTTAAGACTTTGCTTGGGGAGCCTGGCAGGTGACCATGTCATGGGATGAAATAAATAAATAATATACAGGAGATAACTGAGTTTTTTTTCATATAAATTTATTTATTTTAATTGGAGGTTAATTACTTTATAATATTGTATTGGTTTTGCCATACATCAACATGAATCTGCCACGGGTATACACGTGTTCCCCATCCTGAACCGCCCTCCCACCTCTCTCCCTGTACCATCCCTCTGGGTCATCCCAGTGCACCAGCTCCAAGCATCCTGTATCATGCATCGAACCTGGACTGTTGATTCATTTCATATATGATATTATACATGTTTGATAACTGAGTTTTGCACAGGTCATGTTAACAAAGTGGTTGGTGATGATGTGGTGATAAGACATTTCCTTGGTGAGGACGGTTGACACCCTTGACAGAGATGGGAACTGGTGACAGAGATTTGGACATCATTCACCTTTAAGTGGTAGTTGAAGTCACAGAAAGACAAACTGTATCCTAATTGAAAGAAAAATTATGATAGAGTTTTGTGCATATTAATTCCCATAGTCTTCAATTTACACATAATCTTTTTAGGGTGCCCATTATTCATGCTATGCCAGCAACCTGAAGAACAGACGAAGCATTTTACATGAAATGACTTGGGAATGAAACCCAAAGTATAAAAATTCATATTTTCTGACTTGCTATGTGTTCTGCATTTGCTTCTTTCTCTTTTTTTGCCCTGATTTTCCACTTGCTCTTTTTGTTAGATGAGCTGGCTTACTCAAAGTGTTTGATTTTAAAGCTTGGAGCAATTTAAGGTTTCCAAAGCATTCTTAGATCCATTGCTGGACCATAATATATCATGTAGGTAATGAAGGATTGCTTGGAGACTGCAATCTACCCGAAGGAAATAGTTTTTAACAACAGGTAATAAAAGGACTTTTCATGGTCAAAGATTTATGGATTCTTTCCAGGGAACACAGCAAGTTGGAATCTATTTTAAACTGAGAAATAAGTTTCCCAAAGAGTTTAATTTTATGTGATGAGATTCAAATCCAACTTTTCAAATCAGTTTTATGACAGTTATATATGTCTGATTATGCTGTTCTTAGTTATAATTTAACTGTTTTCAGTCATAGGAACAGTTTCTACTACAGACAGTACTTATTTAATTAATTAGTATTCCAAATTTCAGGGTTTCCTGGTGGCTCAGACAGTAAAGAGTTTTCCTGCAATGCTGGAGACCTGGGTTTGATCCCTGGGTCAGGAAGATCCCCTGGAGAAGGAAATGGCAACCCACTCCAGTATTCTTGCCTGGAAAAATCCCATGGACAGAGGAGCCTGGCAGGCCACAGTCCATGTGGTCGCAAAGAGGCAGACACGACTGAGCAACTTTCACATACATTCCAAATTTGAAATGAAATCTTCAACCTTAGATGAGAGAATGTTTTAGGAAATTCTCATTGTAATAAAAAACCATTAAAAGGCAAATGCATAAAAGAAACAACAGTGGAATCCCTTCCTGTTATGTTACTTCTCTCTCTTCAGTGTCTTTCAAAGTTGCATTTGGAAAAAATCTTTGAATTAAGTGTCTTTCCAAGAATGTGTAAGTTATTTTCATAGTAATGATTGAGATGCATTTGTTCTCTTGTACTTTCATTCCACAAATACTCCTTGAGTGTCTACTATGTCCCACATGCTATCCCTGGGGGTAGGGATACAAACACAAAGACCTCAGAGAATTGATGTTCTTGTGGGTGAGATAAATAATAATAAGTAATCAAGTATGTATTTATAGCAATATACATATATAATTTCAGGTAGTGATAAGCAAATTATGTATATATATATGTATATACAGTATATAATATATAATAATATATATATTTGTGTTTGTATCCCTACCCCCAGGGATAGCATGTGAGACATAGTAGACACATACTATAAATTGGAGAAGGAAATGGCAACCCACTCCAGTACTCTTGCCTGGCAAATCCCATGGACGGAGGGGCCTGGTAGGCTGCAGTCCATGGGGTCGCTATGAGTCAGACACGACTGAGCGACTTCACTTTCACTTTTCACTTTCATGCGTTGGAGAAGGAAATGGCAACCCACTCCAGTACTCTTGCCTGGCAAATCCCATGGACGGAGGGGCCTGGTAGGCTGCAGTCCATGGGGTCTGTATGAGTCAGACACGACTGAGCGACTTCACTTTCACTTTTCACTTTCATGCGTTGGAGAAGGAAATGGCAACCCACTCCAGGGTTGTTGCCTGGAGAATCCCAGGGACGGGGGAGCCTGGTGGGCTGCCGTCTCTGGGGTCGCACAGAGTCAGACATGACTGAAGCGACTTAGCAGCAGCAGCAGCAGCAGCATACTATAAATATATTTATAATTTCTTAAAAGGTAGATGTTATATGTGTAGTAAAGTTAGTTTGTGAAAAGACCCATGGGAAAAAACTTTTTAAGCAAAGGGAGAGGCCACTAGAATGAAAGTTAACCCTATTCCAGAGTGATAGTTCTAGAACTAACTAGTGACAGAGCAGGTCACTGGGGTATCACTGAACACTTAAAAGTAGAGGGAAAAAAATATACAAGCAACTCCTGCAGCTCAATTCCAGAAAAATAAATGACCCAATCAAAAAATGTGCCAAAGAACTAAACGACATTTCTCCAAAGAAGACATACAGATGGCTAACAAACACATGAAAAGATGCTCAACATCACTCATTATCAGAGAAATGCAAATCAAAACCACAATGAGGTACCATTTCATGCCAGTCAGAATGGCTGCGATCCCAAAGTCTACAAGCAATAAATGCTGGAGAGGGTGTGGAGAAAAGGGAACCCTCTTACACTGTTGGTGGGAATGCAAACTAGTACAGCCACTATGGAGAACAGTGTGGAGATTCCTTAAAAAACTGGAAATAGAACTGCCTTAGGATCCAGCAATCCCACTGCTGGGCATACACACTGAGGAAACCAGAAGGGAAAGAGACACGTGTACCCCAATGTTCATCGCAGCACTGTTTATAATAGCCAGGACATGGAAGCAACCCAGATGTCCATCAGCAGATGAATGGATAAGAAAGCTGTGGTACATATACACAATGGAGTATTACTCAGCCATTAAAAAGAATACATTTGAATCAGTTCTAATGAGGTGGATGAAACTGGAGCCTATTATACAGAGTGAAGTAAGCCAGAAAGAAAAACACCAATATAGTATACTAACGCATATATATGGAATTTAGAAAGATGGTAACAATAACCCTGTGTATGAGACAGCAAAAGAGACACTGATGTATAGATCAGTCTTTTGGACTCTGTGGGAGAGGGAGAGGGAGGGATGATTTGGGAGAATGGCATTGAACTATGTATAATATCATGTATGAAACGAGTCACCAGTCCAGGTTCGATGCACGATACTGGATGCTTGGGGCTGGTGCACTGGGACGACCCAGAGGGATGGTATGGGGAGGGAGGAGGGAGGAGGGTTCAGGATGGGGAACACATGTATACCTGTGGCAGATTCATTTTGATATATGGCAAAATCAATACAATATTGTAAAGTTAAATAAAATAAAATAAAAAGTATAGGGAAAAAAGAAGAAAGTTTGGGAAGAAACTGTGTGTGTGTCCATTATGTTGCAGGTATAGTAATGGGCAATATACCTGTGTTGGTTTATTTAATCCTCCCAACAAAACTCTGTGAAATAGTACAATCTCCATCTTAATGAAGGACAAACTAAAACCTGAGAGGCCAAGTGACTTCCCCAAGGCCTACCAAGTAAGTAGTAAATAAATGTGAATTTGAGATTTAAACTCCATTTGCTTCTGTGTTCACCACAGTGAGCACTGGAGGAAAGGAGGATTGTGGTTTAGGAATGAGAACATTATTTTAAAGATAAATAGATTATTTAGCAGCCTACTAAAAATTCTTCCGTGGTTAATGCCTATATTAAACTCTCCCATATTGGTGGCATCACTTATCTCTTGCTGCCTAACAAACCATGGCTAAAGCTTAGTGACTTAAAACCACAGCAATGTATATAGCCTACTGTTCTCTGGGGCAACAGTTTGACTCAGCTGGGTGGCTGTTCTGCGGGTTGAGTCTCAATCAGCATCTGTGGTCAGCAGCAGAGTGGCTCTGCTTCTGAGAACTGATTGGCTATTTGCTGGTCAGTGGGGCAATGGGGCTGTTGGGTCACTTGTATCTCCTCATCCTGTAGGCTTGCTTGGGTTTGTTTACATGTTATCTTGCCATTTCACGAGAGGGAGGAAGCATGTAAGACCTCTTGACTCTAGACTCAGAACTGGCTTATCATTTCTTCAATCATATCTGTTGGCCAAAGCAAGTCAGAACAGCCCAGGGGGCTTCCCTGGTGGTCCAGTGGTTAAGACTTCATCTTCTAATGCAGGGGGTGTGGGTCTGATCCCTGGTTGGGGGGCTAAGATCCCACACGCCTGGTGACCAAAATACCAAAAACGTGAAACAGAAGGAATATTGTAACAAAATTCAATAAAGACTTTAAAAATGGTCCACATCAAAAACTTGTTTAAAAGATGCTTTCTCTTAAAAATTAAAGAACAGCACAAATTCAATGGAGAGGGAAAGTAGCTGGCATATTTTGACGGGAGAAGCTGCAAAGTTACATCATCAAGAGAGCATTCAGACAGGTAGGTTTAAAGAATTGTGGTTACTTTGCAATCTATCACATTAGACAAAAATGTGAGTTAATCCCATTGGAGAATAATTATCAATATTGTTTTTTGAAGTCCATATACATGTATGTATTTATATGAATGTATTCATATACATAGGTATGTAAGTTAAGTTTCCCAATAATGTAGTTTTTATTTCAAATGAGTAAGTATACTGAATTGAAATTATGAATCTTCTTTTGAAAGGGATACTGTCTGCATGTATTTTCTTTGGTCCCTTTTATGAATTTATGCCTGTCCCATGGTAGACTTTCAACAAATATTGGGTAAATAATCTTCAGGCTTTATGTAAACTTTTTCTTCCTTTAGTCTCAGAAGGAAGCAATCATCTATTCTTATATCACTCAGGTTTACAAGGGAGGGAGATGACAGGACTTTTTCCCTAGATAGCTGCTAGTTTACTAGATAGATAGCTAGATAGCTTCAGAGTCTATGGTGAGCTGGAACATTTAGTTGTACCATGGGTGCCCATAGTGGAGAACAGTTAGTCTACTATTTAAGATGGCAGAATCAAGCCTCATTTACCCAGCTGGCTTTTTTATAGGAAAAAAAAAACACACAAAAGACTTTTAAAACTTGCCTATAATAGACTTTCAAACAAATAATAGAGTTAATGCTTTCTCAAGGAGCTGAAATTGGTTCTAATTCACTGGCCACTGATTTCATGATGATCATCTCTTTCCTTAAATTTGTAATGTATCCCAAGGCCTTGGGATACAAAAAATAAAAATGAAACAAAAATATAACATTCTGTTCCTATCTCTGCCAGGTAGACAAGTGTGAAACATATTATAAGGTTGCCTTAAACCCATAAGATTTTAGTAGTCCATTATGGAAATTCTAATTGTTATGCCTTGCCTACTTTGTCTGGGATTTGAGAAGTAAGAGATGATCTAGTCCCTGAGCCTGACTCTTACTAAGGGTACACTTATCCCTCCTCCCACTCACTTCTCACCCGACCCCATCCTATACAGAAACAACAATAAAATAAGGATGTAAATGAGTCTGCAAAGATACTTGCCTGTGTTTTCCTGGAGTTGGATCTGTGAATTCAAACCTCATTACATCACACCAATCAGATATAGAAAGGGGAAACAGAGGAAGAGATGGTTGGATGACATCATCAACACAATGGACATGAATTTGAGCAAACTTGGGGAGGTGGTGAAGGACAGGGAAGCTTGATGTGCTGTAGTCCATGGGGTTGCAGAGATTTGGACACAACTGAGTGACTGAACAACAAGGAAAAAAGAGAAGGCAAATACCTTTTTTTTTTTGAAAATATTTAATTTTTATTACTTTACACTTAAAACATAGAGTATGCTATAAAAAATGTGGGGGAAAAAAAGATAAAATTACAGAAGATACAAACCCAAAGACAGGACAAGGAAAGTATATTTCAGGTTGGGGAGCAGGTTGATGGTGTAGATTGGGAGCTGACAGTGATGGTGGTTACAGAACTGGCTGGAAGGCCATACACTCTTACCTGTCATGGATAGGGCTCACTTCCCTCACTTTCCACTGATAGGATGGAATCATCTAGAATGGATGCTTGGAGTTGGGGAGTGTAGTAGAATACCAACAGCCTCTGATGCAGAGAGGTACTCAGAGAAACTTGATTACCATGCACTAGCAACATTACACAGAGTTGGACACGACTGAAGCGACTTAGCAGCAGCAGCAGCAGCAGCAGCAGCAACATTAAGGAGAAGGCAATGGCACCCCACTCCAGTACTCTTGCCTGGAAACTCCCATGGACAGAGGAGCCTGGTAGGCTGCAGTCCATGGGGTCGCTAGGAGTCGGACACGACTGAGCGACTTTACTTTCACTTTTCACTTTCATGCATTGGAGAAGGAAATGGCAACCCACTCCAGTGTTCTTGCCTGGAGAATCCCGGGGACGGGGAGCCTGGTGGGCTGCTGTCTCTGGGGTCGCACAGAGTCAGACACGACTGAAGCGACTTAGCAGCAGCAGCAGCAACATTAAAATATGATAATGCTCATGCCCCCCTAAAATTCATCTTTTATTTCAAGGTCCCATTAAAGTCTTAATTGTGAGTATTTTATTTCTCTCTTGAAATAAATAGGATATTTGTTATCATGTGAAAGAATAGAAGCTAAAACATACTTTAAAAGACAGTCGTGTCTCGTGGGTTTTTCATTAGAATTTTGCTACCTGCAGCAAATATCATTATATTCAGAGAAATAAGCAAATTAAATGACTGTAAATGAATGCATGTGAATGTCATTTGGAGTCCTATGTCCACCTTTTTTTTCCCTTGTCATGTTATTTCTAATACACATGCCCATGTTGATTAAGCATGTAAACTTTCCATCCAGAGCAAAAACAGTTTGTAACAACTCCAAGGAATTGTTAATTTGTTTGAGCCAAATATGGCTGCTTAAAACTATCTTTGTGTATTTTTTATTTTTAATATTTACCATTGTATGCTTGTCTAAGCCACTGCAATAATTCAAGTTTTAGAGAACCATCTGAGCAAATAGGGCTGCAACTGGAGAAGCCCTAGATGAGACAGATTTAAGTTTTATTAAAGAAGTTTCATTTGGATATATTTAGAATACTTTTTTTATTGAGGTATAGTTGATTTATAATATTGTCAGTTTATGGGAGAGTAATTCAGTTATACTTACACACATATACATACATTTTGTTGTTGTTCAGTCATGTCTGACTCTTTGCAACCCCATGGACTGCAGTATGCCAGGCTTCCCTGTCCTTCACCATCTCCCAGAGTTTGCTCAAACTCATGTCCATCGAGTCAGTGATGCCATCCAACCATCTCATCCTCTGTCATCCTCTCCTCCTGCCTTCAATCTTTCCCAGAATCAGGGTCTTTTCCAATGAGTTGGCTCTTTGCATCAGGGGACCAAAATATTAGAGCTTCAGCTTCAGCATCAGTCTTCCAATGAATATTCAAGGTTGATTTCCTTTAGGATTGACTGGTTTGATCTCCTTGCTGTCCAAGGGACTCTCAAGTCTTCTCCAACACCATAGTTCAAAAGCATCAATTCTTTGGCACTCAGCCTTCTTTATGGTCCAACTCTCACATCCATACATGACTACTGAAAAAGCCATAGCCTTGACTATATGAACTTTTGTCAGCCAAGTAATGTCTCTGCTTTTTAATGTGCTGTCTAGGTTGGTCATAACTTTTCTTCCAAGGAGCAAGCATCTTTTAATTTCATGACTGCAGTCACC
>NW_011494900.1:2287464-2288407 GCF_000754665.1 Bison bison bison | reverse complement strand
AGTCACCATCTGCAGTGATTTTGGAGCCCAAGAAAATAAAGTCTCTCACTGTTTCCATTGTTTCCCCATCTGTTTTTCATGAAGTGATGGGACCGGATGCCATGATCTTAGTTTTTTGAATGTTGAGTTTAAACTGGCTTTTTCATTCCTCTTTCACCTTCATCAAGAAGCTCTTTAATTCCTCTTCACTTTCTGCCATAAGGGTGGTGTCATCTGCCTGTCTGAGGTTATTGATATTTCTCCCAGCAATGTTGATTCCAGCTTGTGCTTCAACCTGGCATCTCGCATGATATACTCTGCATATAAGTTAAATAAGCAGGTTGACAATATTACAGCCTTGACGTACTCATTTCCCAATTTCGAACCAGTCTGTTGTTCTAGGTCTGGTTCTAACTGTTTGGCCAAGAGAAGAAAAGTCTTAAAATTTCAAGTGTCTTAATATGTTTACAAGAAGGAGTTATATTCCAAAAACCCCATCTGAGCAGTGAAAAAATAATAGATATTTTCCAACTGTAAATGTACCCAGTGAAACCTCTTAGGCTATGGTTCCTATAAAAAGATGTGTGAAAAGTGATGATTCAGAAGATTTTAAAAACTTATTTCCCTTGGAGGACGTTAAACTTAATGTCAAGTGTTGAGTGAGGTTTGACTGTCCCATATATGTATATATACTATGTCTCATAGTAAGCTCTCAACAAATGTTGAGTGAATATATATATATATATATAATTTTTTTTCTTTTTCAGATTATTTTCTATTATAGGTTATTGCAAGATATTATGTTATACGGTAGGTCTTTGTTGTTTCTCTATTTAATATAAAGTAGTGTATAGAGACCGGAGAAGGCAATGGCACCCCACTCCAGTACTCTTGCCTGGAAAATCCCATGGATGGAGGAGCCTGGTAGGCTGCAGTCCATGGGGTCGCTAAGACTCAGGCACGA
>NW_011494900.1:2281337-2287364 GCF_000754665.1 Bison bison bison | reverse complement strand
TCACTTTTCACTTTCATGCATTGGAGGAGAAAATGGCAACCCACTCCAGTGTTCTTGCCTGGAGAATCCCAGGGACGGGGAAGCCTGTGGGCTGCCGTCTCTGGGGTTGCACAGAGTTGGACACGACTGAAGTGACTTAGCAGCAGCAGCAGCAGTAGTGTATAGAGACAGATCTAAGTTTAATCAAGCATGTGAGAGCTGTCTTTCAGTTGGTGACCTGATTGTACCCAGTGGGTGGCAAAGTTTGAACAGCCGGGGTGGTGACAAAGAGAAGTCTTTTAGAAGGTTAAAGGAAGGCTAGTTAAATCCATTAACTCTACTCTTTTAAGCTGCTAATTGCCAAAACTATGGGCCTTGTGTCATACCTCTTGTGACCTCAGCCTCCTCTGAATGGATATTCATACTATAATAGCATGGATTCACCACAGAGGAAGAGATGGACAAAAGAGTAAAAGAAGAAAATGGGGTAACAGTGGTAAAAGCAACAAGAAACCACAGTATCGGTCCTTTTCCAGCGTGAGCAGGAAGAGATTTGGTGGGAAAGAGCCATCAAGGAGGAAATATTGAATCTCTGCCGCTCTTCCTCGCCCAGGTCCAAAGCCCCTTTTGATGAAATTGCATCGGGTGATGAAATCTTTGTTAGGAGCAGGGAAGGCCTCTAGTGTTTAGTCTTGTACATTGGCACTTTATAAGAAGGCCTCTGGAGTCCTTGGGTCCTGCACTCTCATTCTCTTTTTCTGGGTGGGGAGGGAAAAGGACATTTTGCCCTTTTCTTGGAAGCCATTTGAGTCTGGATGAGGCAGAATAAAACCTAGGGCAGGGAAGCCAGTGCAGTCTGCTGCCAATTTGCCAAGGCCAAAGGAGACAGGGAAGGAGCAAGAAATTTAGGAGAGTGTCTTTATTCAGTAATAAAGTCAATGACTGCAGAGTTCTCTTGTGCTGATTCCGCTCACAGAATGTGTTGAACTTGAATTAGACCTGTGGAAGCTTCAGAATTGTCCTTTTCTTCCTTTGGTTGGGAGAGTGAAGGAAAAATATACAGTCATATATATATATATATATATATATATATATATATATATATAGTTTATATCCATACTGATTATAGAGCACAAAGCCAGACAGCTTGATTGTAATTCTCATAACAAACCCCTCAGAAAGGTATGAATAAGACCATTTCTCAGCTGAGAAAGCAGAAGTTAAGTAATTGGTCCAGTTGTCATATACCTCATTAAAAAAGTTGGGATTCAAATCCAATAAACTAGATGAATCTCAAAAACATTGTGCAGAGGGGACAAAGCCAAATACAAAAGGAAACATACTGTATAGATCCATTTGTATGAAATCCCAGAACGGACGAACACTAAGCTACAGTGATAGAAATCAGATGAGGGTTTGCCTGGGTGAGGGGTGGGAGTGCCCTGCTTCCAAGTGGTGTTAGGCAATTTTCTTGGGATGATGAAGAACCTCTGTTTCTTCCTTCTGTCCTCCCTTTTGAAGATGCTCTATTTCTTGACCATGGCCATAGTTAAACAATAATATGTTTGTCAAAACTTGTTGAACTAGGGACTTCTCTGGTGGTCCAGTGGTTCAGGGGGTGTGGGTTTGATCCCTGGTCTGGGAATTAAACATGACCAAAAAAAATTAATGAACTCTACTCAAAAAGGGTGTATTTTACTGTATGTAAATTCTAACCTAATACAATTGACTTTAAAAAAGGGAGGGGAGAATGACCGTATCAGTGTAGCACACTCTTTCCTCAAGGAGACACTGCCACAAAGAAAGAATTTCATGTGTCTACAGAAGGTGGCTCAACTGGTAAGGAATCCTCCTGCAATGTGGGAGACCTGGGTTCGATGCCTGGGTTGGAAAGATCCCCTGGAGAAGGGAAAGGCTACCCATTCCAGTATTCTGGCCTAGAGAATTCCATGGGCTGAATAGTCCATGGAGTTGCAAAGACACAACTAAGCAACTTTCACTTTTCACAGAAGGGAGGATGGGAAAGAGAATATGAGTATAATCACTGGCTCTTAAAGAAACAGCTGTTTATGTTTCTTTATTACTTCAAATAGTACTTATGCATTTTTCTAGTTAACAACTAGAGTGTTTCACTGTATTTAATGATACTTACCAAAAGTATGTCTGAAGCAGGCATTCTTTTACTTAATTATTTTTCTTCAAGTTAAAATGAAGCACATTTGGGGGAATTAAGATATTTAGATGATTGCTTTCATTTATCCTTATATCTGTAGACATTTTTATGTAAAATGAGGCATTGTTGACTAATGCCTAGCTTGACTTCAATAGGAAATATGGATTACAAAATTAATATTGGTTCCAATCAAAAGAATAGTATTAGTAGGCTTACCCTTGGCACAGATATTCTGTCTTATAAACACATTTCACAAAACTAAGAAGTTTGAATAAAATCCCATTCTTATTTGTTGGAAAATTAATTTTGGGTTTCCCTGGTGGCTCAGACAGAAGAATCTGCCTGCAATATGAGAGACATGAGTTTAGTCCTTGGGTTGGGAAGATCCCCTGGAGAAGAAAATGGCAACCTACTCCAGTATTCTTGCCTGGAGAATTCCATGGACAGAGGAGCCTGGCAGGCTACAGTCCATGGGATCTCAAAGAGTTGGACATGACTCAGCAACTAACACTTAATTTTTCAAAGAAATTAGTCACCTTTCTCCTAAGAACTTAAGTTTAAAATATTAAAATGTAACTCAATTTACCTAGGTGAAATAGAAAGGGAAAGATTAACCCAGATATAATTATAAACTAAAAGTAAATGTTGCTTGGGCTAAAGATCTGAACAGATATTTCATCAAGAATATGTTTAAATAGCTAATAGGAATATGAAAAATACTTAGTATCATTAATTATTAAGGCAGTTCAAACTAAAACCACAATGCCATACCATGACATATTAGAATTATTATTAGAAAGCTAAAGTAAAAAATAATAAATAAACATAATGAGAAGAAGCTGACAATGCCAGGTGCTGGCAAGGTTGCTGAGCAACTGAACCTTTCATGTCATGATGGTGGGATGTGAATGGTACAACTCTTCTGGAAAACAGTTTGGCAATCTCTTATAAAACTAAACATATGGCCCAGTAATAGAATTCCTGAGCCTTTATCTCAAAGGAGCAAAAACTTATATTCACACAGGAAACTATACATACATGTTCAAAACAGCATTATTCTTAATAACCTCAAACTGTAAACAACTCAGATGCCCTTTAACAGGTAATGGCTAAACAAACTGTGGTTCCTTCATACCAAGGACACTACTCAGCAATAAAAAGGAGTGAAGTATTGATACACACACTAACATGGATGAATCTCTAAGGGTTTATGCTAAGTGAAAAAGTCAATCGCCAAAGGTCATATACTGTGTGATTCCATTTATTCAACTTTCTCGAAATGACAAAATTATAGAAATGGAGAACAGATTAATAGTTGCTTCTTGTCTGGAGAATTCCATGGACAGAGGACCCTGGCAGGCTGAAGAGTTGTAAAGAGTTGGACACAACAGAGCCACTAATAACACCAGAGGCAGGGACATGGGAAGGTGTGGGAAGTGGACGTGACTTTAAAAGGGCAATAGGAGGCCTCCTTGTGGTGCTGGAAATGTTCAGGGCTTGACTGTACCAATGTCAACATCTTGGTTGTGATGTTGTCCTATAGTTTTTGTAAGATGTTATCATTGAGGAATACTGAGTAAAGAGTATAGCGGATCTCTTTATATTGTTTCTTACAGGTGCATGTGAATCTATAATTATTTCCAAGTAAAATTTTAATTTTTGAAAAGTGCATTAAATTTCATACTTTCTTCAAAATCATTCATTAGCTTCCCATCACACTGAAAACCCCCAAATGCCTCAAAATTCCCCTCATATGATTTGTAGGATCTGGCCCCTGGCAGCCCCTCCCAGTTCATTTCTTACCATTATTCCTCTCGCCGACCTTGTACCCCACACTTGATGTCCTTCCATTTCTCAAATACCCCATGACCCTTCCCACTTCAGGCCCTTTGCACTCCAGTCCTGGAACGCTCTTCTCCCAGACGTTAGTATGACTTCCTCCCTCCCTTAGTACAGTTGCTCATAAGTCATGTGCTTAATCTCACTTGCTGACTTAATGCCATTTGGTCAGATATCATCTCCTGCAAGAGGACTTCTCTGACCACTCTGTCTAAAGGACACACAACCCATTCCCATATCATCTCTATTCTCTGAGATGCTGCTTAATTTCCCTTTCCAGTATTTATTCTTACCTGATACTAAAGTGTCATTTTTTTCACTTTTTTTTTTTTGGTGTAACATACACATAACATAAACTTTGCCATTACAATATTATTTTTACTTATTTACCACAATAAATAATAATTAAGTTCCATTAGAGTAGAGCCCACATCTTGTCTAAGCTATACCACCCTGAACATGCCTGATCTCGTCTCATCTCAGAAGCTAAGCAGGGTCAGGCCTGGTTAGTACTTGGATGGGACCCCACATCTTTTCTTCTTCTGGGAAGAGAGATGAAATCCCCTGGACCTAGAATAATTATTTGTTAAATAAATAGTTATTAAATTAGTGACTGAGTGTACACAACCAAAGTTGGAAAAGCATCCATATCTCTATGAGAGTATTTAAGGGTAAAACTTCACACAGAATTATACTATACTGTTTAGTCCTGCTAGGCTGGTAATGGGTATTAATGTTATGAGGGTAAGGACTACATCATGAGTGAGAAGAGATAAATAATACCCGAGAGCACTCCTGTTCTACAGAAGATACTGGCATATGATCAAAGAAAAAGGTTTTTCAGTTGCACTCATCTTTCTACGTATTACTTTTACTGTGTCCTCTTGAGGGATTAGCTACTATGGGCCTGTCTTTGTTAGAACACACCAAAGCTTGGGCCTTGCTAGGAAACAAGATCCTCTTTATGATTGCTGAAGTATAATACCAGTGATGTCATGTTGAAGTAGTATAATAATTGGTCAATTCAACACTCTTCAATCTATGAGCACTCATTTCATTGTCGGCATTTGATTAATTCCTTAATGGACCATCATTGTGGAAAAATCATCTTCCGTATGCAAGTCCTGAGACTGCCTCTCCTTGAGGTTATTCAAACTCTTTATTATTCATTTTACATCTTCCTGGTATCGTCAAAGTGCCTTGCATCATATAGACTTTCCAGAAATGTATTTTTGAATAGAGAAATGAATAAACAAAGAGCATTTGATTCTATTTCAAGTGTTTAGAAACAGGAACGTTCCATAAGCCTGTTTCCTCTGAAACTCCATGAAGTCATGGCATGCTGTGCTTGTGCTTTAGCTGCTAAGTCGTGTCTGACTGTTCACAACCCCATAGACTGTAGCCTGCAGGTTCCTCTGTCCATGGAATTTTCTAGGTAAGAATACTGGAAGTGAAGTGAAATGAAGTGAAGTTGCTTAGTCGTATCCGACTCTTTGGGATCCCATGGACTGTAGCCTACAAGGCTCCTCTGTCCATGAAATTTTCCAGGCAAGAGTACAGGAGTGGGTTGCCATTTCTTTCTCCAGAATACTGGAGTGGCTGCCATTTCCTTCTCCAGGTGATCTTCCCAATCCAGGTATCGAACTTGCATCTCCTGTGTCTTCTACATTGCCAGGTGAATTCTTGACCACTGAGCCACCTGAGAAGCCATGGAATGCTTCCCTCCTGGAAATTCTTAAGTGAAGGAGTTAATGAGAAATCCGTATGTCCACTGAGGACCATGGAGGCCAATGCCCCTCACTAAATTCTTCAGTGACACAAAAAACCCTTTCTATTGCCTGCACTACAAACTCCTTTGGGTTTGCTGCAGTAGATTTTTATGAAGAGATGGTGGCTGTACTCTATTTCAATGCTTCTGGCAGGTTCCAACACACAGGTGTGAGAGAGTAAATCACTAACTAGGCAGTTATGTTTATTCGGGTAGGGACTGCATAGGGCAACATTCACTGTCCCTCAGGAAATCAGCACAGCCCAAT
>NW_011494900.1:2265889-2281237 GCF_000754665.1 Bison bison bison | reverse complement strand
CACAGCCCAATATAATTGACTGTATTTTATTATGTTTGGAATGTTCCTGTTTCCCCCAGCCAGCTCTGCTGTAGCTGACTATAATTAAACCAAAAATATTCAAAGCATTTCCTGCTTGTAAATGGTAGTTGACAGAGAAGGCAAATAAGCTATTCTTCTGTCTGAGTGGATAACCTGAAGTGTGAACATCTCTATTTCTGCTAAGTGTTTAGGTTAGAGATATGCTGAAAACCACTGAGAGGACAAAGACAATTTTTCTCAAAGTTGAGCATGAATAAGAATTATATGAAGAGTTTGTTAAAAGCACGAGATTTCTGGGCCAATTATACTGCAATAAAGCTGGGGGGGGAAAAAAAAAGATTCTTAGGCCCTATGCCCAGAGATTCTGATGCCAGAAATTGCAATGCTAACAAGCTCCCGGGTGATACAGTCTGTACACGACACACTTTGGAGCACGCCATCAGGCCAGCCAGAGTTGGCTGTGCAACTAGAACTAGAGGTGAGAGCTGTTGGTAATCCGCTGGGCTGCAAGTTAGGTGCAAATCAGCTGGAGGCCTCAGCCGAGGTAGGAGCAGAAAAGCCTGCACCTTCCCCAGGAAGAAACTGCAACATCTCTGAAGACAAATGATGAATAGGAAGCTAATTACGTAGGAACTGACTCACAGGATAATGGAGGTGATTCATGGAAAATGCTGCTGCAAAACTGAGCAGAGACTTGAAAACAAGTGGTGATGTGTGGGTAACCAAAGCCAAAGATTTCTTCTGTTGCTTCTGAAACTTTGGGCATTTAGTCCTAAGGAGACAACCTATTGCCATAGAATTGGAAAACAAAATAGTATGATGCCTTTAGATACGCTATATGGTGTGTCAATGTGTTGTGGTAATAGCTGTGTCAGTTCAGTTCAGTTCAGTCGCTCAATCGTGTCCGACTTTCTGTGACCCCGTGGACTGTAGCATGACAGGCCTCCCTATCCATCACCAACTCCCGGAGTTTACACAAACTCATGTCCATTGGGTTGGTGATGCCATCCAACCATCTCATCCTGTCGTCCCCTTCTCCTCCTGCCTTCAGTCTTTCCCAGCATCAGGACATTTTCAAATGAGTCAACTCTTTGGAGTTTCCTTCCAGTGAATATTCAGGACTGATTTCCTTTAGGATGGACTGGTTGGATCTCCTTGTAGTCCACGGGACTCTCAAGAGTCTTGTCCAACACCACAGTTCAAAAGCATCAATTCTTCAGTGCTTAGCTTTGTTTATAGTCTAATTCTCACATCCATGCATGACTACTGGAAAAACCATAATCTTGACTAGACGGACCTTTGCTGGTGAAGTAATGTCCCTGCTTTTTAATATGCTATCTTGGTTGTCATAACTTTCCTTCCAAGGAGTACGTGTCTTTTAATTTCACAACTGCAGTCACCATCTGCAGTGATTTTGGAGCCCCCAAAATAAAGTCTGCCACTGTTTCCACTGTTTCCCTATCTATTTGCCATGAAATGATGGGACCGGATGCCATGATCTTAGTTTTCTGAATGTTGAGCTTTAAGTCAACTATTTCACTCTCCTCTTTCACTTTCATCAAGAGGCTCTTTAGTTCTTCGCTTTCTGCCATAAGGATGGTGTCATCTGTATATCTGAGGTTATTGATATTTCTCCTAGAAATCTTGATTCCAGCTTGTGCTTCATCCAGCCTGGCATTTCACATGATGTACTCTGCATTTAAGTTAAATAAACATGGTGACATATACAGCTTTGACATACTCCTTTCCCTATTTGGAACCAGTCTGTTGTTCCATGTCCAGTTCTAACCTTTGCTTCTGAACTCCATACAGATTTCTCAAGAGGCAGGTCAGGTGGTCTGGTATTCCCATCTCTTTCAGAATTTTCCACAGTTTATTGTGATCCACACAGTCAAAGGCTTTGGCATAGTCAATAAGGCAGAAATAGATGTTTTCCTGGAACTCTCTTGTTTTTTCGATGATCCAGCAGATGTTGGCAATTTGATCTCTGGTTCCTCTGCCTTTTCTAAAACCAGCTAGTCCGTCTGGAAGTTCACGGTTCACGTATTGATAAAGCCTGGCTTGGAGAATTTTGAGCATTACTTTACTAGCATGTGGAGAAGGCAATGGCACCCCACTCCAGTACTCTTGCCTGGAAACTCCCATGGATGGAGGAGCCTGGTAGGCTGCAGTCCATGGGGTCGCTAAGAGTTAGATACAACTGAGCGACTTCACTTTCACTTTTTCACTTTCCTGCATTGGAGAAGGAAATGGCAACCCACTCCAGTGTTCTTGCCTGGAGAATCCCAGGGACGGGGGAGCCTGGTGGGCTGCCGTCTATGGGGTCACACAGAGTCGAACACGACTGAAGCGACTTAGCTTATTAGCATGTGAGATGAGTGTAATTGTGCGGTAGTTTGAGCATTCTTTGGCATTGCCTTTCTTTGGGATTGGAATGAAAACTGACCTTTTCCAGTGCTGTGGCCACTGCTGAGTTTTCCAAATTTGCTGGCATATTGAGTGCAGCACTTTCACAGCATCATCTTTTAGGATTTGAAATAGCTCAACTGGAATTCCATCACCTCCTCTCGCTTTGTTTGTAGTGATGCTTCCTAAGGCCCACTTGACTTCACATTCAAGGATGTCTGGTTCTGGGTGAGTGATCACACCATTGTGATTATCTGGGTCTTGAAGATCTTTTTTGTACAGTTCTTCTTTGTATATTTGCCACCTCTTCTTAATATCTTCTGCTTCCCTTAGGTCCATACTGTTTCTATCCTTTATTGAGCCCATCTTTGTATGAAATATTCCCTTGGTATCTCTGATTTTCTTGAAGAGATCTCTAGTCTTTCTCATTCTATTATTGTCCTCTATTTCTTTGCACGGATCACTGAGGAGGGTGATCTTATCTCTCCCTGCTGTTCTTTGGAACTCTTCATTCAAATGAGTATATCTTTCCTTTTCTTCTTTGCTTTCACTTCTCTTCTTTTCACAGTTATTTGTGAGGCCTCCTCAGACAGCCATTTTGCTTTTTTGCCTTTCTTTTCCATGGGGATGGTCTTGATCCCTGTCTCCTGTACAATGTCATGAACCTCCGTCCATAGTTCATCAGGCACTCTATCAAATCTAGTCCCCTAAATCTATTTCTCACTTCCACTGTATAATCGTAAGGTACCTGAGTGGTCTAGTGGTTTTCCCTACTTTTTTTCAATTTAAGTCTGAATTTAGCAATAAGGAGTTCATGATCTGAGCCACGGTCAGTTCTCGGTCTTGTTTTTGCTGTCAGTATAGAGCTTCTCCATCTTTGGCTGCAAACAATATAATCAATCTGATTTTGGTGTTGACCATCTGGTGATGTCCATGTGTAGAGTCTTCTCTTATATTGTTGGAAGAGAGTGTTTGCTATGACCAATGCATTCTCTTGGCAAAACTCTGTTAGCCTTTGCCCTGCTTCCTTTTGTACTCCAAGTCCAAATTTGCCTGTTACTCCAGGTGTTTCTTGACTTCTTACTTTTGCATTCCGTTCCCCTATAATGAAAAGGACATCTTTTTTTTTTTTTTGGTGTTATTTCTAGTAGGTCTTCACAGAACTGCTCAACTTCAGCTTCTTCAGCATTACTGGTCTGGGCATAGACTTGGATTACCGTGATATTGAATGGTTTGCCTTGGAAATGAAAAGAGATCATTCAGTCGTTTTTGAGATTGCATCCAAGTACTGCATTTAGGACTCTTTTGTTGACTATAATGGCTACTCCATTTCTTCTAAGGGATTCTTGCCCACAGTAGTAGATATAGTGGTCATCTGAGTTAAATTCAGCCATTCCAGTCCATTTTAGTTTACTGATTCCTAAAATGTTGACATTCACTCTTGCCATCTCCCGTTTGACCACTTCTGATTTGCCTTGATTCATGGACCAAACATTCCAGGTTCCTATGTAATATTGCTCTTTATAGAATAGGACCTTGCTTCCATCACCAGTCACACCCACAACTGTGTGTTGATTTTGCTTTGGCTCTGACTCTCCATTCTTTCTGGAATTTTTTTCTCCACTGATCTCCAGTAGCATATTGGGCACCTACCGCCCTGGGGAGTTCATCTTTCAGTGTCCTATCTTTTTGCTTTTCATACTGTTCATGGGGTTCTCAAGGCAAGAATACTGGAGTTTGCCATTCCCTTCTCCAATGGACCAAATTTTGTCAGAACTCTCCACCATGACCCATCCATCTTGGGTGGCCCTACATGGCATGGCTCATAGTTTCACTGAGTTAGACAAGGCTGTGGTCCATGCAATTAGATTGGTTAGTTTTCTGTGACTGTGGTTTTCAGTCTGTCTGCCCTATAATGTATAAAGATAAGATGCTTATGGAAGCTTCCTTATGGGAGAGACTGGTTGAGGGGGAAACTGGATCTTGTTCTAATGGGTGAGGCCATGCTTAGTAAATCTTTAATCCAATTTTCTGTTGATTGGTGGAGCTGTGTTCCCTCCCTGCTATTTACCTGGGGCAGGAGAAGGCAATGGCACCCCACTCCAGTGCTCTTGCCTGGAGAATCCCATGGACAGAGGAGCCTGGTGCGCTGTGGTCCATGGTGTTGCTGGGAGTCGGATACGACTGAGCGACTTTACTTTGACTTTTCACTTTCATGCATTGGAGAAGGAAATGGCAACCCACTCCAGTGCTCTTGCCTGGAGAATCCCAGGGCCAGGGGAGCCTGGTGGGCTGCCGTCTGTTGGGTCGCACAGAGTTGGACACAACTGACGTGACTGAGCAAACTATGGTGGAGGTAGTGAAGATGATGGTGACCTCCTTCAAAAGATTCCATGCATGCACTGCTACACTCAGTGCCCCCAACCCTGCAGCAGGCCACCACTGACCCAGGCCTCTGCTGGAGACTCCTGGACACTCACAGGCAAGTCTGGGTCCATCTCTTTTAAGATGGAAAGATCTGGGACCCTGATGGAGTCCTGGAGCTTCCTTATCAGCACTGGGCTATCTATCCCTGATTTTTACCCTGTAAGGAGAGGATTTCGTTAAGCAGCTGCTTTGGCATATCTATTATATAGAGACAACACTCCTAACAGATGAAATGAGAATCATTTTTTGAGAATTTACTACATGCATATGCCAGATAGTTTCTAAGAATTTTGTATGTATTATATAATTTAATCTTAATGGCAGCCCCATGAGGTATATTGATGCATTTTACCGAAAGTTTCAAAGGAGAATCAATAGCATTAAGGGAAAAAATGCATGCTTAATAACACCAGTGAAATCTACTTGGGTAAATGTGAGTCTTATTTATTTTAACCTGGCTTAACTCCTATGATAGTCTCCTGATACCTGCTTTATTGTGACATTATCCTATGTATATTATATTTGTGACATGTGATAATCACAAATATGATATATTTGTGATTTGTGATAATCAATCTCTACCTCCCACTGGGCTCAAACCGGGTAAAACTGCTCTTAAGTGAAACAGTTTTGACTCTTGTACCATGGACATGGACTATGGAGAGTCTTTCGCTTGAGTAGAAATGGCCCCACTGTAGATACTGCCAGTATATAATATAAATTATCCATGCACATCCTGAAATTAAGATTATATCCCAGTGGCACAGACATTTTATTAATTTTTTTTATTGCAGTTGCCTACCTTAAAAGCCTGTCATGCTAAGTTGTGTTTCTTCCTTTCCTCTTTAGAGAAAAGTGATTAGAAAACTAAGTGGAACAAATTGACCTGAATCTCAGAGATAAAGGGAAAAATTAGCTTGTAAAGAAATGGTTCACACTCTCTAGAATTTATTTTGTAGCTTGGATATAGGGGTGGGAGGTTAGGAGCCTGGGAGACAAATTGAGAATCTAGTTTTAAATTAACTTTTTATATCAATCTGGAATTCTATTTAACCTCAAAATGACTGAATTTCTTTGGCACTTGAGTATTCCACAAAATCATTGTTTAACTCAGCTATTGGTTCTAATGAATCCCACAGCCTTGTCCCCTATATGGAGAGGATGACACAAGTTTAAAAATCATATCTTCTAAATCCACATGAAGTACACAGTTATGACACGCAAGCAGGGTCAAATCACCAGTTCAGTTCAGTTCAGTTGGTCCGTTGTGTCCAACTCTTTGTGACCCCATGGACTGTAGCACGCTTCCCTGTCCACCACTAACTCCCAGAGCTTACTCAAACTCATGTCCATTGAGTCGGTGATGCCATCCAACCATCTCATCCTCTGTCGTCCCCTTCTACCCCACCTTCAATCTTTCCAAGCATCAGGGTCTTTTCAAATGAGTCAGTTCTTTGTATCAGGTGGCCAAAGTATTGGAGTTTCAGCTTCAGCATCAGTCCTTCCAATAAAGACCTCAGGGTATCTAGTTTAATATACCCTTTCA
The DNA here is from genome assembly GCF_000754665.1 of Bison bison bison. NCBI lineage: Eukaryota > Metazoa > Chordata > Mammalia > Artiodactyla > Bovidae > Bison > Bison bison. Next base: position 2,274,837 of record NW_011494900.1, on the reverse strand, counting down.
TAAATGAAAACACTGTACTGAGAAACAGGAATCATTGCTGCTAGTATCTAAATCAGAACTAGAATTAGAGGCTCCTAATTCTTAGTTTAAGGTTCTTTCTAGTCTCCCATGGCCTCCTCTGAAAGATTCCCCTAATAGTTTTTCACATTCTAAGTCCCAGTAGATGTTTGTATATTTTTAGCTATGGGCTCAAACAACTGATGACTTTCAAATGTGTCCTTTGTTGTTGAAATCAAATCTCCATCCCTAGCATGGTGACATATGGTATCAATTCCCCTTGACAGAATTAGAGAAAATCCCACTCCTGGAACACAACATTGTGTTCTAAGAGCCTGCTCCCCAGATCACAGCACACCACACCTAGAGGCTGCTAGAACGTGGGTGTTGGTAAAATCTGCATAGGGGGGTAGGCTCAGCTCACATCTAGTCTGCTTCCTAATAAGTTCCCTCAGCCCCAAATTTGTAGCACAAGTAATAGTGATGGTAATAAATTCAGGTTCCTGGCCAGCTCTGCCCTCCCTGGAGGCAGGAGGACCTCTGTGTTAGGTGCAGTGGCTCAGGAATCAGAATGTCTGGGTCACATGCCAGCTCAATTGATAATTGGTCCTTAAATTGATCTTGAGCAAGTCACTTGTCCTTGCTGTGCTTTGGTTTGCTCATTTACAAAATAGACCTAACAAAATTAACTCCACCATGTTAAAAAGATCAAATGAATGAATTATGTGTGATCCCTGTTTGATCCTGCCCTAGAGGATGTCATGATCCTAAATAGTGGTCATACGGGCAAGACCAAGGTCAAGTCAACCAGAGCCTCATCCTTCAGTTCTCATAAATATCAACTCTTCATGTTTTTCCACTTAACCAATGCTTTTTCCATGTGACGATTTGGAGATTTCTGAGTGTATTATCTCTTTTGGCCTTCGCCCTCTTCTATTTTGAGAATTTGGAGAAGTGGTGACATGCAGCCATTTATACCATCTGTGTGAATGTTCCTCATTAATGCACACAGCTAATCATTTTTTACCTCTCTCAGTATTCTCCATACTGGTTTGTTTATTTATTTATTTATTTATTTTGGGGAGGATAATGGGGGAATTATAAAATCTTTTGAGACTCTGATGGCAGTTACTATCTTCTCCTCTCCCAGTAGCTTTACTATCACAGACATATCCAAACATACAATTTCAGAGGCCAGGACACCCCCTGGTACCTATTCATGACCGTTTGGGAAAGCCTGTGATAATGCCCCCTATTCTAGGCCTACATACAATCTTTAACAGTCTTTTGGACTCTGTGGGAGAGGGAGAGGGTGGGATGATTTGGGAGAATGGCAATGAAATATGTGTAATATCATATATGAAATGAGTCACCAGTCCAGTTTCAATGCAAGATGCTGGATGCTTGGGGCTGGTGCACTGGGACGACCCAGAGGGATGGTATGGGGAGGGAGGAGGGAGGAGGGTTCAGGATGGGGAACACATGTATACCTGTGGCAGATTCATTTTGATATATGGCAAAACCAATACAATATTGTAAAGTTAAATAAAATTAAATTTAAAAAAATAAAAATGTTCCCAAAGGATGGATTAAAAACATTTTCTAAAGCCTTGGCTCAGATATAATTTGAGGGAAAAAAATTGCTAAACAACAGCAGTGATTTGTTCTCAGCATCTATGGAAAAGACACATTTCTATTCCACTGTCTTTCCCTTTTTGGTGATTTTGGATTTCCTGGGCTGTGCTGAATGTGATAATGTTCTAAGTTAGCCAAATAGCTCTTAAAGATCTGCCAAATTTCAAAGCAGAGTTATATAATTATTCCTTTCCAACATCAGAAAAGTTAAGGAGCGCATAAAAATACGCCTAAAAATCTGGAAATGTTATCAAAGACACATTATGTATTTGTCACCTTAAAAATCTATATACTGTAGAAATGCAATTGTTTGTTTAAATTCCATGCCTGATGTGTAACTATGTGAAAGTAAGTTAAGCGGAAGCCTTATGCCTGCTTTGTGTGACAGCTGGGGCATTTTAATTTTGTTGGTTACATGTATAGCCTAGCCAACATCATGGTCAAAATCAGGTCTTGTCTCATTTCCATTACAGACTCAGTCCAGCTTCACCCTCAGTGATTCGCAGTGAATTCCGGCTGCCATATCTACACAATCAATATGGAATGACATCTAACAAACTCATGCTTATACTTTGGCCGCCATACATTTTGCAGGAGGACTTCTGAACAGAGGAGAGCTCGACTCTTGTTTCTGTTTCAGCAAGTCGCAACCAAGTGTTTCCTCTACCAAGTGATTGAATCATTTCTCTCTCAGGTCCTTTTCAGTGCTCCTCCTTCTCTTCCTCCTGATTGATCGACAGTGGGCTGCTGCTGACTGACTGACTGCTGTTTCCTTTCCTGAAGATAATAATAATAATTACCAAAAGCCTGACACTGACTCATGCCAGGCCACCATTCTTATGCTTAAAAATTTAACTCTTACAACAGCCTTATTTTTTAGGTACTCTTATCATCCCCCATTGATAGATGAATATACTATGTATCAGGAAAGTTTAACTTGGTCAAGGTCACAGTTAACAAGTGGCAGCATGAACCAGCATGCCTGATGCCCTTGTGCACGTGTGTGCTTAGTCACTCAGTCATGTCTGACTCTTTGCGACCCCATGGACTGTAGCCCGCTAGGTTCCCCTGTCCATGGGGATTCTCCAGGCAAGAATACTGGAGTGGGTTGCCTTGCCCTCCTCTAGGGGATCTTCCCAACACAGAGATCAAACCCAGGTCTCCCACATTGCAGGCAGACTTTTTACCATTTGAGCCACCAGGGAAGCCCCTGAATACTGGAGTGGGTAGCCTATCTCTTATTCAGGGGACCTTCTCAACCCAATAATTGAACCAGAGTCTCCTGCATTGCAGGCAGATTCTTTACTAGGGAAGCCCATGTGATGACCTTTCTGTTGGAATAAAGCAATAGAGTGTTTCTAGTTAGACTTTCTAGAGTAACTTGATTATTTCCCAGCATATTTTCCTGGACTTTTGACATTTAACCAAAACTTGCATACTTTGGTTCTACACCCCTAAAACAGTTGACATAACTTATTCTCTTCTCAAGCACATTCACTTTTCATGAACCTCTTTACCTTTCTTCATGTCAGCACTTTGACTGTGAACATGAGATCACTAACTGGATACAGTTTCAAAATAAAATGCGATTTACCCTGAAGAATTTTGTTTGTAGTCTGTGTGACTCAAAATTAATTGAGGTTTCACTTTTCATCTGCTACTTTGTGTGCTGATATCCAAAATCTTTGTAAGTTTATTTCCGTAAAAAATAGGCTGCTGCTGCTGCTTCGTAGTTCAGTTATATCCAACTCTCAGTGGCCCCATGGACTGTAGCCCACCAGGCTCCTCTGTTCATGGAATTTTCCAGGCAAGAATACTGGAGCGGGTTGCCGTTTCCTACTCCAGAGGATCTTTCCAACCCAGGGACTGAACCTGCATCTTGTGTTTCCTTCATTGGCATATGGATTCTTTACCACTAGTGCCGCCTGGAAGGTGGGCTTCTTAGTGAAATACAGCTATTTTCAGAAATACTGAGAACATACTATTTTCACCAGGAGAAAGGCTGAGAAATTAAGTGAAATTATAATACATTAAGGCATGGCATGATACAAATAAAGGTTGTAGAAATACTGTTTCTGTTAACTAGGAATTGTTTACATACTCCCCAGTGGCTCATTACTCATCTTTTCAGCTTGGTATATGAGTGGTGCCATAATACCAGAACTTCACCGTGAAGATACTTTTAATATGTGTTACTATAGAGCTTTCAGATGAGGCTGCCAATTAAAATGAAATGTATTAAAAGGACAATGTGCCGTTGTTTTCAGGATAATGGGACAGAGTGAAAACAGCATTTGGATGAGGAGTCAGGAGTCCTGTGTTCTCTAAGTTGTACCTTTAATTTGCCAAGTTACTTGTTGAGTCACAGTTTCCTCACCTGTCAAACAGGATATTGGAATGGATGGTTCTCAAAGGTCATGTGCATCTCCAATGTTGCATGGTCTTGAGACTGAAAACGTGTAAGGAATCAAACTCTGGGAAACATGATCCTGTTGTATATCATTCTTTTTTCTTCTTGTAGAACTTATGTTTTATCCTGTAGCTTTCTTATTAGTTGATGTATGCTCTGAGAATATACAACTCACTTAGTTTCTGGTAAAGCCCTATTGTTCGCTTATCCCTCACTGGACACATTTACATGATAGTAAAAGATGAAACTATATCTATAATGATTGTTTTATGTTGGACTCCACTCCCATTTAGTTATTCTGTTCTAAACTTTTTTATGCTAAATAATATCACTAAGAATTTTTCAAGAATGTATAATGTGTTAGTGTGTATGTGATAAGTTGCTTCAGTCATGTCTGACTCTGTGTGACTCCATGGACTGGACTCTATGGACTGCCAGGCTTTTCTATTCATGGGATTCTCCAGGCAGGAATACTAGAGTGGGTTGCCACACCTTCCCCTGTGTCTCCTGCATTGGCAGGCAGGTTCTTTAACACTAACATCACCTGGGAAGCCCCATTATATGTTAGTACTCAATTTTAGTAAACATATTAGGTTCTTGGAGTTGGGTTACTTGAGGTGAGGAGAAGTTTGGAGTCAGCAAGATTACTGTATATTATAATAGAAAACTTTTAAGAGTATTTTCTTGAATAAACAAGCCTAGACAGCTTATTAAAAAGCAGAGACATTATTCTGCCAACAAAGGTCTGTATAGTCAAAGCTATGGTTTTTCCAGTGGTCATGTGTGGATGTGAGAGTTGAACCATAAAGAAAGCTGAACACCAAAGAATTGATGCTTTTGAACTGTGGCATTGGAGAAGACCCTTGAGGGTCCCTTGGACAGCAAGGAGATCGATCCAGTAAATCCTAAAGAAAATCAACCCTGAATATTCATTGGAAGGACTGGTGATGAAATTGAAGCTCCGGCCACCTGATGCAAAGAGCCGACTCATTGAAAAAGACTCTCATACTGGGAAAAATTGAGGGCAAGAGGAGAAGGGGATGACAGAGGATGAAATGGTTGGATGTCATCACTGACTCAATGGACATGAGTTTGAGCAAGCTCCAGGAGTTGGTGAAGGACAGGGAAGCCTGGTGTGCTGCAGTCCATGGGGTCACAGAGTCAGACATAACTGAGCCACTAAATAACAAAGTGCTTTACACTGAGAAAACTATTTAATGAATAGACTGGACTTGATAGAACCTACAATCCCCTTAAAACATGTTCTGAGCCTTTCCCTGTCCTGTGGAATATTTTGTATGGAATTATTTATGGAATATTCTATAAATTCTCTCATTAGTATTAGGTATTAGAGTAGTGTCACTTTCAGGTATTTGAAAGTCCAGCCTGATCTTGAACAAAACGTTCATCCAGGTTAGAGTTTCTCCATCCGTCAAGCCTCATCCATTTTGGAAGTTAGTACCGAGGAAGTGCATTTGGTTCCTTTCTTCTCAACAAACTGGTTATGTGTGTATTATCTCCCATTAATACATATGTATTAATCCCCTAAAATAGTTCTATTTTCATTTTATATAGATTAAAACTAAAAAAAAAAAAAAAAGTACGTTTCAGAGGGATTGGCCCAGGGATGTCTTATTTTAAAGCAGATTCTTCTCACTGTACTAAGTTGACTCTTATACATACCTGGTTGGAGTGTGTGGTGGGAAGAAAACTTTGGATTGAAATTTCTTATATTTCCAAACCAAGATGATCAATGATTTTTAATTATGTCCAGATACTTTTTGTTTATTTGTTTTGGTGATATCCGAGGCGTACTACAAGCTGATTGTATCTATACCTCAGAGGCATTCACCATTAATGCAACAAGTGGTCATAACTCCTACCGTAAAACCTAGATACTCTCTCCAGCACTGGAAAATACACATAATAATTGATCATATACTTAATAAATATATAATCAAAGAAATATATACTGTATATAGAAATTATTTTCTAGACAAAATGACATAGATCAATGAATTATTAACATGTATTTAGTGGATTAAAGAACAGGTCAGTGACAGTACAGGCAAATTGCAGAATAGGCAATAAATTAGTAATTTTAAAAAGATGCAGAGTGTTGGTATTTTTCCAGAATAAAGTCTCACTCATAATAAATATTTGAAAGAATCTAGACAGAGAATTTTGAAACAGTATCTTAGGATCAGAATTGAGTTTATTCCATGGATGTGATGTATTATCAAAGAGAACAATGAGTACATTTATTCTATGTGAATCACTCCTGTGAATATTAAGTTTAGACCTCAGGACATCATTTTTCTCATTCTCCAGGAAGCAACATTAGAACTTGGTCTGTTGCTTTGTCTCTTTAAAACATATATTACTGTGTTTTTTAGTAAATATGATGAGTCCTAGATTTTTGATTGACTGTTCTATAAGGAATCTATCTGCTGGTTAGAGAGTCGTTCTTTTTCTTATACAAGAGAAAGCAGTGGGAAATGGTGCCTAATGCCAAGAAATCATGTTTTCTCCTTAATCTATGTGAAAACTATATGGACGGCAGTCAAAAAGATCTACCAGACTATAAATGGAGATGGTACAGGAGCTTGTGTGGTCAATGTAATGCAATATTTAATACTGTAATTCAGTGTCCCATAGTGTGAAGTTCAACACACATGTTATGATGCTTTACACTGAATAATGTATTGTATTTTAAATGCATAGAAATCTTTTCTATAGGTTACAATGTGTTAGAAAATGTGAAAGTATGTTAAAAACCTAAGCACCAAAGGAGGTAAAGATATGAAGTATTGGTTTGACCCAAAATTCACTCTGGTTTTCCATAAGATGTTAAAGTTGTTATGACTTTTTTTGTTTGTCTTTGGAAATTTGATCTCTCTTTTAAAGTTAGGGTAAGTATTGAGATGAAATATCTCAATAAAAATATAAACCTTTCCCAACCTGAACTCTAACTCTCTTGGATCACATAGTAAACAACCAAAGCACTGTGACTTTCTGAACTTCCCCTTATTTTGCAGGGGCTCAGAAGATTTCTCTGAGTGCGTTCCTCAGGCCTAATGGTGAATCTCACACCTTTGGGATGATATTGAGGTTTTCAAGTTGAGTTCCCAGCCCTCAGGCCTCCCGGGTGGCTCAGTGGTAAAGAATCCACCTGCCAAACAGGAGATGTGGGTTCGATCCCTGGGTTGGGAAGATACACTGGAGAAGGAAACAGCAGCCTACTCCATTATTCTTGCTTGGTAAATCCCATGGACAGAAGAGCCTGGTGGGCTACAGGCCATGGACTCGCAAAGAGTCAGACACAACTTAGTGACTAAACAACAACAACAACCCCAGACTCTAACAACCAGTTCTTGTGCGTGTCTATCATTTGGAGTAGCTTTCTCATGTCCACCCAACCAAGGTTTCCTTCGACCCAAAGCTATCTTAAACTCAGTATGTTTTTTCAGACTTCTCCATGAAAATGACTTTGTGTACATCTTATACCCCATTCTCGAAGAGTCTAACTAGACTAGTATAACTAAACATTTCCCATTCACTTAGGCTCTTTGAGACTAAAGTTCAGATGACGTTAAATATCTCTTAAAAAGAGAAACATTTTTTTCCTCAAAATCTAACTTTCTTCAACTTTGTCAATACCACCTCGGCTGTACCCTTACTTAACTACCATCTCTGTAATCACAATTTTCATTAAACACTTTTAAGCTTCCCTTTTGTCAGATACATTTTAAATTTTCCATATCCCGCAATTTAAGTTTTCTGTTTCTTTCTCCCATCTGCTGTTTAAATTTTCTTTTCTGCAGAAAGCCTTGCAAGTGCTGCGTCTCCACACATGGCAGGCATTCAAGCTCAGCAAATAGGAGTCACAGTTACCCTGAAATGGAAAGGAAATGTGCTTTCCAGCACCCATCAGCATCTTCTCCCAGAGGCCATTTGTCTTATCTGCCTATTTTTTCTCAGCCTTTAAGCAAATGACTACCAAAAGAAAATATCAAAACCCAAATCAGTAGCACTTACTACCAGTGTTACACAGATCACTGGATTTGCTCATATAAAGTTTAGGATTCCTATTAAAAAAATTCCTCATGGCCATCTGAGATGAAGGTATCTTCTAAGCTCTCAGTCATCCTTATTCAGCCTTCTAGTTTCCTACTTTGGTGGCCCCTCTGCTGGCATTTACTTTCTCCTCCCGGTGGTTTTTCTTGGACTAGATTCTTTTCATTCAGCTTAAACATTGCTTTTTTACCAGTTCCCATTTGGCCCAAGGGATTGGCCCTACATCCACACCTTTTCCTGCCATAGCTTGGCTCTTTGCTCTGCCAGGCACCTTGGTCCCATCAGTCACTTGCCTTTAGGGTCATTTCAAAGAAAAATCCCCTGTGTTCCCCAAGCCCTAGAAGACCCAGGTTGCTCTTCCTTAGGTATTTTCTGAAGCCTCTCTCATTCCAGCTATGTCAGGGACCAAGGAAATTCCATAGCACTCTGACAACCTTCTCTTTGACTTCTAAAGAACCCTATATTCTCTCTCAGCCCTTGCTTATATAGACTGTTGGGAAGGATGGACTAATCTTGGCAGCCCCTTTTTAGATCCTGCATTGACTGATTATTTTCCTCAGCTTTGGGCCCTCAGTTGAAATTCCAGAATGGGAAGTTTTTCCTTTATATTCTGGTTTGGTTTTTGGTGGCCTCCCTAGTGGCTTTCTCCTCCCCTCTCCAGTACTCTTGCCTGGAAAATCCCATGGACGGAGGAGACTGGTGGGCTGTAGTCCATGGGGTCGCTAAGAGTCGGACACAACTGAGCGACTTCCCTTTCACTTTTCACTTTCATGCATTGGAGAAGGAAATGGCAACCCACTCCAGTGTTCTTGCCTGGAGAATCCCAGGG
>NW_011494900.1:2221040-2265789 GCF_000754665.1 Bison bison bison | reverse complement strand
TGGAGAAGGAAATGGCAACCCACTCCAGTGTTCTTGCCTGGAGAATCCCAGGGACGGGGGAGCCTGGTGGGCTGCCGTCTATGGGGTCGCACAGAGTCGGACACGACTGAAGTGACTTAGCAGCAGCAGCAGCAGCAGCAGCTAGTGGCTTAGATGATAAAGAATTTGCCTGCAGTGCAGGAGCTGCTGCTAAGTGGGGTGGGGTGTACTGGAGTGGGGTGCCGACTCAGGTTCAATCCCTGGGTTGGGAAGATCCCCTGGAGAAGAAAATGGCACCCATTCCAGTATTCTTGCCTGGAGAAGTTCATGGACAGAGGAGCCTGGAGGGCTATAGTCCATGGGGTTGCAAAGAGTCGGACGTGCCTGTGTGATTAACACTTAACACTGGTTTGTTTTGTTTTTCTTTGCCATACAATTTTTTTAAAAGTATCCATTTAATATTACCAATGATTTTTATGGCTCTTTGTTTTTATATTTCCTTAGAGTGACTTTTCCCATTCTCTATTAGTGTTACTAAATCAGGTCCGGCTGCTTTCCATTTAAAAATCAATATTCAAGAGAGGCAACATTGTTAGAAAAGAAAATCACATTTAATCAAAATGTTGGCCATCTGAGGAGATGGTAGACTCAGTGTCCTCCAAAAACCACCTCCAAAAGTTTGCCAATAAAGTTTTTAAAGGGAAAAAGGAAAGTAATCTCCGTTAATCATTGAGATGGAGGTTGGGGAAAGAGGCATCTCCAGCCCCTGCTGTGTGTGGGCTTGTGTGCAGGCTTGTTGACTTCTTGCGATTTTTCTTTAGATGCTATCTTGTTCACACTGTTTTGTTTGGAAGATTACTGAAAGGTAAGCAAGGAAAGAGAGCCGGTCATCTGTTAATCACATATTCATTTTTACTTATTTGATTTATGGGATAAACCAACAGATTATGCAGATGTCATGTGATCAAAAGATTTGAAAGGTGTGCTGGGACGGATATGAGTTAGAGCGTGGGGTGCTTGGTTTTAGGTTAGTGACAAGACAAGAGGGGCCTCCTTCAGGGAGCTCCTTCCTGCCAAAAGCTGCTACCAAATCCCTTCTTGTCTGGATATCGTTCCATTTTGATGAAGGTTCATCTTCTGTAACTTCTTTTTGCTGACATAGGGTGCTATATTCTCCGAGTGAAAGATATCAACATGGATCTGTAGCCATCTCTTTGTTGATAGTTATAGTTGTCTATTTACGTATACAGGCAGAGTAAGCTACAATTATTTTGATGTCCACAGAGATATTGCATATTATAAGCAGTAGTGTTAATCCCCTTCTCTTAAGGCCAGTTCTTGGAGTCAAGTTAGCCATAGAACTGCTCAAGATGGAGCAGTTCATGTCATGGCTGCAGTCTGGTCATTATGCAGATAGTCTTTTCCACTGGTGGCAGTTATGGTATCAGTAAAATGACTCAGAATGTGCGTCAGACACTAAGTTTATGACTCTATTGTCCTAATCATTAATTGCTTGCTTCAGCTCTTTTATGACTCAGGAAGGCCTGGGAGACTTTAGCTTTTCCATAAACAAGAGGCAGGAGGCGTGGAAGGGCCTTTGTACCGGGTGAGGAGGAGGTGCAGGGTTTTGCTCGGTTGCAGTAGTTTACCAGGAGTGCCATAACAAATGTCCACAAACTGAGTAGTTTCAACAGCAGAAACGTATCGTCTCACGGTTCTGGAGCCCAGAAGTCCGAAATCCAGGTGTCAGCAGGGTTGTGCCCTCTCTGAAGGTTCTAGGGAAGAATCTCTTCCATGCCTCTGTCCTAGCTTCTGGGAGTTCATTGGATTATGGCAGCACACCTCCAGTCTTCACGTGGCATTCTCCCTGTGTGCCTTCTATTTCCAAAATTCTCTTGTAAGGATACCAGTCATACTGGACTAGGGGCCAATCCTACTCTAGTATGACCTCATCCTAGCTTAACTGATTATATGTGTGAAGACTTTATTTCCAAATAAGGTCACATTGTGAGGTACTGGGGGTTAGAACTTCAGCATATGAATTTGAAGGGGGCCATAATTCTACCCATAATACGCTCTAATATTTATTAAAGCTATCCTGACTTTCCTGTAGAACTTTCAGATGGCCAGCAAACCAGACTGATAGTTTTGTTTGTCTGTTTGTTTTTGTTTTCCCCATCTGTGGTATACCTTGAATTTATTTTGGTATAAAGAGTAAGATAGGGGTAAAGATATGCCTTGGTATTTTACTGAAGAGTTAGTGCAAATTAAAGTGTTTTATCCATTATATTATCCTCTTCATAACTTGGCAAAGTGTTTGAACCATAACCAGATTCTCAATAAATGTCTTTAAGGTTAAATCAAATCACCGACCAGAGAACTGAATTGTTAATTTCCTGACTAGATGATAGGATATCTAACTGTTTGGTTTCAGATTGTGAAGAGCTAGAGAAATGACAAGGCCTATAGACAAGGCTTATAGTGCTGATCCAAAGGATATTGGGTTAAAGGAAGCACTAACATTTTCTACTAATTTAAGGAAATAAACAGTGTTTCTGTGACGTATCTTTTCAGTAGACTAGAGGACAGGGTGATGAGCTAGAATTGAAGACTGATCTATAAAACAGGTGTCCTCTGCTTTTACTGGTTTACATGAAGGTGGCAGGTAGACGATTCAAGGTGTGTGTGTGTGTGTATTCAATGTATGTATGTGGAGGCATGGGCAGTAAGGAAATAGGCTAAGAAGCAGCCATGTAAGCTCTTGAAAATACTTCTAAACAACATTTTAGAGCAATGATAAAAGTGATTGTTAATCCATTCTAAATTTTAAAGCTTAGATAATCCTAATCAGTTCAGTCACTCAGTTGTGTCCTACTCTTTGCAACCCATGGACTGCAGTATGCCAGGCCTCCCTGTCCATCACCAACTCCCAGAGTTTACTCAGACCCATGTCCATCGAGTCAGTGATGCCATCCAACCATCTCATGCTCTGTCGTCCCCTTCTCCTCCTGCCCCCAATCCCTCCCAGTATCAGGGTCTTTTCCAGTGAGTCAGTTCTTCACATCAGGTGGCCAGAATATTAGAGCTTCAGCTTCAGCATCAGTTCTTCCAGTGAATATTCAGGACTTATTTCCTTTAAGATTGACTGGTTGGATCTCCTTGCAATTCAAGGGACTCTCAAGAGTCTTCTCCAACACCACAGTTCAAAAACATCAATTCTTTGGTGCTCCTCTTTCTTTATAGTCCAACTCTCACATCCATACATGACTACTGGAAAAACCATAGCTTTTACTAGACAGACCTTTGTCAGCTAATCCAATACATGGTGCTCAATTCATAAGTATTTTTCATATTAGACATGATAGTTATAGAAACTATTGAAAACTAAGTTTTGATAGCTAGTAATGAAACTTACATGGGTCATATTTGATATTTGATAGCAGAAAGAGATACTTGGAATGTTATACTGCAAATAGCTGAAATTCATACAGTGTAATGTGTATTCATGTTCAAAGTGATTGTGCATGTGTGCGTGCTAAGTTGCCTCAGTCATGTCCAACTCTTTGCAACCCTATGGACTGTAGCCCACCAGGCTCCTCTGTCCATGGGATTCTCCAGGCAGGAATACTGAGTAGGTTGCCATGCCCTCCTCCAGGGGATCTTCCCAACCTAGGAACCCACATCTTTTAGGTCTCCTGCATTGGCAAGTGGTTTCTTTACCATTAGCGTCACCTGGGACAGTTACTAATTTGTAATTTGAAGAAGTATATGGAGTCAACCAGACTATTGATTAGCTTCTTTAAGTAAAGATGCTTCCTGGTATAAGGTGATAAGTCATGGACTTTTAGGAAATGATTGGGGGGAGGGAAATTATTGTCAATAGATCATCTCTTAGTAAAACAATATTTTTTTGCTTTTTTGTATTTTAAGTCTTCCCTGCATGTCTCAGAAAAGAACATTAATGTATTAACTTTTAGAAAAAAATACTTATTATATGACTAGCAAAAAATTTTCCCTAACTTTGCCTAAGAGGTTTATTTTAAACTGAGTAAAAATCTAAATGCAGCAATTTTCTATTTTAACAATAATGAAACTGAAGTCATTCCAATTCCAATAGGATCATGATTTTTCAAAAAAAGCTTAGAACAATATGAATAATGCTAAGCCCCTTTATCACTGACTTAAAGGGATTATTCTGATAAAAACAAAAAAATCTCCTTTTGCCATCTGTGCTAGATGTGGGTATACATAGAAAAAACCCCATATAACCAGAGAGAGGTTATTTTGTATTCAAAGAAGACGTTTTTGTCGGCTTAGGGAAAGTTATCATTTTATATTCTGGCTAATATGTGCTTCCCGAACTGATGGACTGCATGATGGTTATGTGTGGTGTCTGTCATACTCTTCCACCCCCGTCCGCAGTCATCCAAGCCAGAACAAGGAGACATGTTGGCTGCTGTGTGTAAGGAGGGATGGTGTGGGATGAACGAAGGAGGAAACAGAGTGCAGGATAGGTGGTACAACCAAGGGAGGCACCCCACCAGCAGTAGGAGTGTTGTGAGTGTGCTGGTGGGCTGTGGCTTGCTTTCTGTATGGCTGTCATCCGTTCATTGGTTGCTGTGAGTCTCATCTCAACAGTTTGAAATAGATACTCCATGTAGCCCCCTTTATCTCTCAGATACTAGATGTCTCTTACTCTTAACAGGATCCGCCGTGAAAGGAGAATCTTTGTCTTGATTGAGTACACAATACTTGGAGCATTGACATCTCAATGTTTAGGGCAGACCTCTCTGTTACACGCTCAGCCTGTGTTCTCATGGAGACCATGCTGTTATCCTGTCAAGGCCTTCCACCTAGCAGTGTTTCTACATGAAACGACACATGCTATTCCTGATAGTCTCATAGCCTTCTTTCCTCTGACCAAGGGCAGCTTTTCCAGTTAAAATTTTCACTGTCTTCTTAAAAAGAATGGCTTCAGGGATCTTAACTGTATTCGAAAGCTTTTAAATTCAAATTAAGCTCTGTACTGCTGTTCCTTGGCTTAAAAACCAGAATGAGAACCAGCAAATCCAAATGTGAATTAGTCAGCAAACTCACACAGCCTTTTCTTTGCTCAGTGAAATAAGCAGAGGTAATGTTTTCTTCTGAGGCCATGGATAGCAAACACATCCTTTAGGAAACGGAGTGTTTGATTTCCAGTAAGAAATGTGTGCTGAGTTCAGGCTTTTAGAGGTTGAGTTTGTCAGTATATTTTGTGCCATTTTTGCTTATTTTTTTTGAAATTTAAAATTCCTTCATATGAATATTTTAAATGCCTGATGGCCATAATCTTATATACTGAAATAAACAGGGGAATTAACTTTCTTTACAAGGCATAGGGAAATGGGGCACTAATTTATAGCAAATAAAAGAATCAAAAAGCAAAGGAGTTCTATAGTTTATGAATCAGGGGTTCAGAAATTGCCCATTTAGAGAAAATTAAGCACCTCAGAACAAACTAGCAATTTAGCTCCATGTTAAGTGGACCACTGGAACTTCCCTCAATGTCATAGAACCTAAAAAAAAATTGGTAATTTTCCCAGGCTGTCTAACCAAAGAGAAAAACTTATAATGCCCAGAAACCAGAACAGTAATGGTTCAGAAAGATCACACTTTTTAAATGAAGCATTATTGAAGTGAATTGTGAAAAGAAATTGACCTGGATGCTTGTATATTGTACACTCCCCCCCCCAACCACACGCACACGCAGTGCCAAGCAACTAATTAGGAAATAAAATCAGAATTATTCCCTGTATTAGTTTCCTGTTGCTGCTCTAACAAACTTCCACAGTGTTATGCTTCTCCTTGCCTGGAGAGATGGTTTATCTAACTTGCTCGCCTCTCATTTCCTTGACCTCTGTATCACCTTCACCTTTCATTCTAGGTCATTAGGTCATTTGACTACTCTTACGATCCACATCCTGGGCATCTCTTTTGAATTCTTGAAGTCTGACCTTCTCTCTGACTAAAACCACTTATTCACCCAGTTTTCTCACCCAGGAGTTCCACTGTATATGTAATAAAGAAGCTGGGGTTTTAGGATAATTTGTTAAACAGTAGAGAATACAGAGAAGTATAGGAAAGGAGACTTCCGGTTAAACAGAAAAGTTTGAACACAATTGTTTCTCTCTGCTCTCTAAATCCCCAATAAAATGACAGAGATAAAGAGAGCAGGAGATTATGGCTGATTTGTGTTGTTGTATGGCAGAAGTCAACACAACATTGTAAAACTTGGAAAAAAAAAAAAAAGCAGGAAAGGAGAGCATAAATATTGCTCACCATTTTGGAATAAGATAAGCCACTGGAAAGGGGAATTAACTTACCAAGTGGTAAGAGCTGAATTTCAGGTGCAAGGAAAAGATAAAGCCATCCTGCTTATTTCTACTTAATTATTCCTAACCCCTTATTCACTAGGATTTTTATCTGAACATGATATATGCAGGGGAAACTGAACCAATTTTTTGTATAATTGAACAGAAAATAAATGATGGTGCCCAAATCCTCCAAAGTTATTTATCTAGTTTATGTAAATTACATATGTAATTGTGTGAAAGTGAAAGTCGCTCAGTTGTGTCCGACTCTTTGTGATCCCATGGACTATATGGTCCATGGAATTCTCCAGGCCAGAATACTGGAGTGGGTAGTCATTCCCTTCTCCAGGGGCTTTTCCCAGCCCAGGGACCGAACCCAGGTCTCTCACATTTCAGGTAGATTCTTTACCAGCTGAGCCACCAGGGAAGCCCATGTAATTGTGTGGTGGTTTAGATGCTAGGTCATGTCCGACTCTTGTAACCCCTTGGACTGTAGCCTGCCAGGTTCCTCTGTCCATAGGATTCTCCAGGGGGAACTGGAGTGGGTTGCCATTTCCATCTCCAGAGGATCTTCCCAACCCAGGGATTGTTCTGCATCTCTCTGATTCTTGTTCACTTCCTCTCTCTTTCACACACACACATGTAAGCATGCACACAAATACAAGTTTAATTCTTAGGACCAGCTCTCTTATCATATATGGAGGAGAGGAAAGATTCTTATCAGTGCTTTTAATTTTGAAATAAATTTATGCATAATGGGGTCAACTCTTGACCCATCCAGTTATCCACTGCAATGACTCCTAAAACAGTCAATTGTAGAAGAGTAGAAGCTTTAACTTATTTAGCACTCTCTCCCCAACAACACTGCTGATTTTAACTTATGCCCAAAAACTCTAAAAATAGGGTTAAAAAATTAGTTTTAAATATCTAAGTTATTTCAACCAGGGACCTACAGCTCTACAACTCCTTTCCTTTGCTAACAACTTCGACCACCCAACTCCCTGGTGACTAATAATGCCAATATAGTCATCTTTGTTTTCTTTCGTAGTTTATTGAGAACAGGATCATTCTGTCAGCCTTCATGAGTTGAAGCCCCCCTAGAAATGATTGCAGTTTTTTATCCACCCACTAGATACCAGAATAACCTGCTGTCTTTGCAAAATGTGTAGTCACTCCCCAAATCATATCTTATGCCAAGTTTTAGGAGAGAGGGAACCATGCCAGAATTCATTTTAAAATCAAGTTCTATTTTCTATTTCTAGTGCTGGTGCATGGTAGACAGCTGGAGGGTAGTTTCATTTAAGTTGGTTTCTTCCTTGACACTCTTTCTTTTCAGATATGAATTAGCTGCTGCTGCTGCTGCTGCTGCTGCTAAGTCGCTTCAGTCGTGTCCGACTCTTCGAGACCCCATAGACGGCAGCCCACCAGGCTCCCCCGTCCCTGGGATTCTCCAGGCAAGAACACTGGAGTGGGTTGCCATTTCCTTCTCCAATAAATGAAAGTGAAAAGTGAAAGTGAAGTTGCTCAGTCATGTCGGACTCTTTGTGACCCCATGGACTGCAGCCTACCAGGCTCCTCTGTCCATGGGATTTTCCAGGCAAGAATACTGGAGTGGGTATGAATTAGCTGGAACCATGCTAAAATGAACTTAACTAATTCTATACTAAAACAACACCAATAGTAATTGCAAATAAATAAAACTCAGTAAACATTTCAGTAATAATAGGCTTAGGGCAGCAGTTAACATTTTTTCCTGCCTTTAGGAAACACTAATTGTATGAATGTTAGGAAGCTCTACCTAATAAATTGTGGTTTATATAAATGTGCCATAAATTGAGATATGGAGCAAAAAATAAGAAATCCCAATCTAGCTAGAAACAATAAGGCACATATTACATTTAGTATAATTAGTCGTGTCTGACTCTTTGCGACCACATGGACTGTAGCCTATCAGGCTCCTCCATCTATGGGATTTTCCAGGCAAGAGTGCTGGAGTGGATTGCCATTTCCTTCTCCAGGGGATCTTCCCGACCCAGGAATCTAACCTGGGTCTCCCGCATTGCAGGCAGACGCTTTACTGTCTGAGCCACCTTTGTGACCCCTTAGTGTAATGACCCGGAGAAGGCAATGGCAGCCCACTCCAGTGTTCTTGCCTGGAGAATCCCATGGACAGAGGAGCCTGGTGGGCTGCCGTCTATGGGGTCGCACAGAGTCGGACACGACTGAAGCGACTTAGCAGCAGCAGCAGCAGCAGCTGTATAATGATCCTAATCCAAATATTAGTGCAATTGATTCTTCATATAAGATAAATTCAAAGTATACTTAAGGAAGAACATTGGCTGGGGATTTAGATATACTGGTATCCTTTCTAATCACTACTATACTGTTTTGCATTCTTCAGTTTATGAAGTCTTAGGCTTTTACTATTGAAAACATTTCTGATCTAAGTCCCTGAATAGAATTGCTAAGGTTCTGTTTGGATGATAATCTGTGTTTATTTCACCTTTCCTCACTGATTAACCATCTTTGACACTTCGATTGAATAGGATATTCCCAACACATCAACTGATTTAATTAATTCTCGCAAATGTTTTGTAAAGGCCAGAATGCTTGTTTCTATAGAAATGCCTCAAGTCCTTTTTGTTGGTGCCAAGAGCTATAGATTTTTTAATAACCTGTTTGTTATCTCGTAGAAACTAGAATTTCTAGCCATGACTTGCCAAGCATTCTCATACTTTCTGCAGGGTTCTCATAAGAAAAGAAGTTCATAAAAAATGTTATCAATTTTGTTGACTTTTCCTCTTCTACTTTTCCCTCTTTTTAACATAAGATGCCCCTCATAGCTCTGAGGGGCTTCCCTGGTAGCTCAGATGGTAAAGAATCTGCCTACAATGCAGGAGACCTGGGCTTGATTCCTGGGTTGGGAAGATCCCCTGCAGAAGGAAATGGCAACCCACTCCAGCATTCTTGCCTGGAGAATCACATAGACAGAGGAGCCTGGCAGACTACAGTCCATGGGGTCTCAAGGAGCGGACACGACTCAGCGACTAACACACACACATCTGAGACTGGCTGGCTGAAGGGTTTTCACCCAAATGCATATTCTTTATGGCAGCCATGTGTTCCATGAAACAACACTATTTCTACTGCTTTTCTGTTTAAGGTACATGGAAGGATTTCCAAGACCCAGAGTAAGTCAAGAGCAACTTTAAATTGCAGGCTTCAGTATTTGGCAATGGGTTTACCTCTCTCAGGTCTATAGGAATGGTCTTATTTGATTATATTCAGAATGGACTCTGTTCCATTTTTAAAGGCAACCTTTTATGCCACTAAATTACAAAGCCCTTAACTAACGTACTGCTCTTTACAAAAGGTTGTAGCTCTGCAACTATCATAAGAACATGTCGATGCTAGTCTTCTCAAGCCACAGCTTCAATAAGGAAATCAAGAAACCTTTAAGTACTCTAACATTTTGCAGTCCATTTAAATTTCTTTGGATGTTTTATTGATATTTCTGTGGCCTTTGATTCTGTACATACGAATTTGTTATAGCTTAAGCTCTCTAAACAAAATGTGCATCTTTGCTTATTAAGGATGATAATACTATTCAGAAAATCAGTAGAAATGGTCTCTTGTGGATCCAGTAATGATTTCAGTGAAGTCAAACATGAATTTGATTTGGCTGTACCTCCTTTGTAATTTTTACATTAATAATTTGTTAGTACGCCTTGTGGAGTTGGATATATACCCTCTACAACAGGGAATAGAGACAGCTGACCTTTGGTGACCTTTTTCTGTGTGCCAGGCATTCTTCTAAGTACTGTGTGTAGTTTATTCTCATTTAATCCCCACAGAAGCTCTATGACACTGATGCTATTTTTATTCTCAAATTTTACAAATGAGGAAACAGAAGCCCAGAAAAATGGAAGTAATGTATCCAAGGTAACATGGCTTCTATGCGATTAGAATGGAATTCAAGTTTAGTGGGTCTGACTCCAAAACATGAATCCCCAGCCATTATTATATGCTACCTCTCATATGAAGATAATATTATTTTCTTAACACACATTTGCTGTGAACAACTTACCCTGCTCTCTAGTGCCAATATAACATTTTATAACAGACATCTAAAACTAAACGTAATTTTGGCAGTCAGTTCCTATAATGTAACCAGCTTTGGGTTGAGATCCAGTAGCAATTTAAATCGGAGAAGGCCCTGGCACCCCACTCCAGTACTCTTGCCTGGAAACTCCCATGGACGGAGGAGCCTGGTAGGCTGCAGTCCATGGGGTCGCTAAGAGTTAGATATGACTGAGCGACTTCACTTTCACTTTTCACTTTCATGCATTGGAGAAGGAAATGGCAACCCATTCCAGTGTTCTTGCCTGGAGAATCCCAGGGACGGTGGAACCTGGTGGGCTGCCGTCTATGGGGTCGCACAGAGTCAGACACGACTGAAGCGACTTAGCAGCAGCAGCAGCAGCAGCAGCAATTTAAATCTTTCAATTATATAGATATCTACTTTATAATCCATTAATTTAGAGAGCACTCCATGAAGTAGTGCTACTCAAGATATTTTTAGAGATGTTTTGTTAAAGGGAAAAAATGGCCCAGGTGAATTTCTGGTTATATGGTTATATCTGTTATACAATTTGTGTTGTGTGAGCATTTAAAATCAATATAGCCATGTAACCTCATGATGAAGATAAGGCTTTGATCACCCATTTATCTGTGTGATGCAGCAGATGCAAAATTATTTCTTAAGAAAAATCATATTCTTCCTTTGGCATACCCTAAGTGGAATAGAAATGACCTCTATTAAAACTTACTCTTAGCAGCCTCTTCAGCTTCAGGATGCATTTCTTCTATTTCTTTCACATGACTATTAAAGTATATTGCTTAGTGTTTAAATGATATTGTAGATTAGCTGCACTCCAGATTCTTATCTAATTCTCTGTCACTCAGTATAAATCGAAAGTTCAGTTGTATAGAGCAACATTTAGGGAGGATATCATAAAGATTATATAGTCTACCTGTTCCTCTATAATGCTTTGCAATCTATTCCTTGAGTTATGCATACTAGAAAAAAAGGATGTTTGTGCATTCATCCAAACTGCTTCTTCCTCTTTGAATGACTTTCCTAAATTTACATATTTTTCAAGAGGAAGAAAGATTACTTGGAAGCAACAAAGAAAACACTATAGCTCTATGTATGACCCACTCCTCTGCATGAAAATATATACTTCTGGTTAAGTAATTCTACACTCATTTGGGTTGGTCTGAACTTTTTTTTTTTTAAAGAATTACTTCTTAAAGACTGAAACAATAGCAACTGAATACACTCCTGTTTCAGTTCTCTGTTGTATGTGTGTGTTAGTTGCTTACTTGTGTCCCCTTCTTTGTAGCTCACCAGGCTCCTCTGTCCATGGGATTCTCCAGGCAACAATAGTGGAGTGGATTGCTATTCCCTTCTCCAGGGGATCTTCCCAACCCAGGGACTGAACCTGGGTCTCCCACATTCGCAGGCAGATTCTTTACTGTCTGAGCCACCAGGGAAGCCCTCAGTTCTCTGTTGCTATGTAGCAAAGAAGACTACAACTAACTAGTTAAAATATCTTATTATTTCTCATGATTTCATGGGTTAGACATCCAGGCAGTACACAGAGTGGTTGGCTCATTTCTCCACATGATGTCTGCCGAACTGGACTGTCCAAAATGACTTCTGTGCTCACATCCCTGCTTCCTCAGCTAAGTGGGTAAGGACTCCTGGGGTTGGCAGGAGTGATTCCCCTGGGGCCCCTAGTTTGGAGATGCAGTTTTCTCTGCTGGCTGGCTCCTTAGGTTTTCTCCATGAAGCCTTTGGGTCTTTTCTTCTCTCTGAGTTCTTTCCATGTGGTCTCTCTTGACAGGGCAGCCCTGCATTGTACATGGCAGCTTAGGGCTACCCAACGCATCAACATTGAAGCCGCTAGACCTGCTTGCTGCTTAGGCTCAGAAATGGCACAAGCCTATCTTGCTGCATTTCTCATTAAAGCAAGTCATAGGACCAGGCATGTGTGATGGACTATATAGAAAAGCATGAATACCAGTGTTACTGACGAGGCTTTCCAGGTGGTTCTAGTGGTAAAGAACCCACCTGCCAATGCAGGAAACATAAGATCCCTTCCCTGGGTCGGAAAGATCCCTGGAGGAGGTCATGGCAACCCACCCCAGTATTCTTGCCTGGAGAATCCCATGGACAGAGGAGCCTTTCGGGTTGCAGTCCATACAGTCTCAAAGAGTCTGTCATGACTGAGGCAAGTTAGCACGCACGCACGCAATATTACTGACTACTGCAATTCCTAGGTTATAAAACAGTGATGGGAGGGGATGGATAAGATTTGCAATAATTAATAAACTCAGTTACATTTAAGAATTGTAGCAACTGATCATGAGATAAGAGGCCATTATTAAAGATAATTTGCAGAAGTAGATATCCATGTGAAACAAGTTGTTCTTAACCCATTTTTGTATCTAGCTTATTAATAATAGACCTATATTTAATTCATGAAGAACTCACAAATTATGATTCATATAATTTTCACTAAAAAATCTTAACCTAAAATCTTCTGAAAGCTGCCTGGATATTCTCGTGGAAAGTCTATAAGTTAGTTGTTGTTGTTGTCATTCAGTCGCCAGTCATGTCTGAATCTTTGCGACTCCATGGATTGCAGCATGTCAGGCCTCTCTGTCCCTCACAATCTCCTGAAGTTTGCCCAAGTTCATGTCCATTGCATCAGTGATGCCATCCAGCCATCTCATCCTCTGATGCCTTCTTCTCCTCCTGCCCTCAGTCTTTCCCAGCATTAAGGACTTTTCCAATGAGTCATCCTACTCACATCAGATGACCAAAATACTGGAGTTTCAGCTCCAGCATCAGTCCTTCCAAAGAGTATTCAGGGTTGATTTCCCTTAAGATTGACTGGTTTCATCTCCTTGCTGTCCAAGGGACTCAGGAGTCTTCTCCAGCACCATAGTTCGAAGGCATCAATTCTTCAGTGCTCTACCTTCTTTACGGTCCAGGTTTCACAGCTGTGCACTGGGAAAATCATAGCCTTGACTGTACCGATCTTTGTCAGCAGAGTAATGTCTCTGCTTTCCACCATATTGTTTAGTTTGTCGTAGATTTCCTGCCAAGAAGCAAACGTCTTTTAAGGAGACAAAATGCTCTGTGCTGTGGCGTGCTTAACTTGTATGGTAAGTTTTGATGAATGTCATTTTGTGTGGAATTTTAAAACCAGAGTCTCTGATTAAAAGTCATGCTATCTTGTAGGATTAAGGTAGAGCCTGAAAACCACTCTGGCAGATAATAAAGTTTATTATTAGTATTATTATTTTAAAGAATATTAGAGAAAAGAGAGAACTCATAGTGTATGAAGTAGTTATGAACCTAATGAAAAACTTTTCATGGCATCAAGGAAGTATAAGCTTGGAAAAATCCAGTATATGGTCCAGATAGAGACAATGAAAACAGAGGAATCATTAGAGGTAAAGTATTTTTACATGTAATTCCCACCTTTGAATATTAGTTGTCTGGCATAATTTACTTCATACAAGTGGCCACAATTCTTTGACAGCCATAGAGGTCCACTTACTTGGTCATTTCTAGGGACACTTTGGAAGAAATCGTGTGAGTCTACTCAACAAGCAAAAGTAAACCTACACAACTCACTTTATTGATGAAAGTGAAAAAGTGAAATTGTTAGTCGCTCAGTCATGTCCAACTCTTTGTGACCCCATGGACTGTAGCCTGCCAGGCTCCTCTATCCATGGAATTTTCCAGGCAAGAATACTGGAGTGAGTAGCCGTTGCCTTCTCCAAGGGATCTTCCCCAACCCAGGGATCAAACCTGGATCTCCTGCATTGCAAGCAGAGTATCATCTGAGCCACCAGGGAAGCCCACTTTGTTGATAATGATGAAAAACTAGCTGTGGAAACATAGATAAAAGAGCAAGGTGGTGAATTCCCTGTTGCTGGGATTGTAAGGGTGGACAGTGTCAGAGACTTATCAAGAAGCGGCAGCATTCACACTGAACTTTGGAGCATGGACAAAATTCTAGAGGAATGCTGTTATTGACTGCAAAGTCACATCCAGGATGTTGCAGCTCTCAACCTACTAAACTATTTTGTTCTTCCTCCTCCATATTCCATAAAGACCCTATGTATTTTCAGGAATAGGAAAAACATTAAAAAGTTATGGTCTCGGGCATCTGCATTTCCCTCCTGCACTATGTTGATCCCCTTTGGTGGAGTTAACATAAGGGAGTCATGATGGAAGGCTAGCATGGAGTGATTGATCCAGCACTTAGGAAATCAGCTGTTTCCCAGGCAGGAAAATACCTCAGATGTCTAAAGCATATCTGTGATGCTTGGCCATTCTATTTTTAAGAGATTATCAAGTTTTAATATTTTATAGGTTCTCTTGCAATACACATCTAGTAATTCTTGACCTTGTACAATCAACTGATTCCTCGCATACAAATGGTATATATGTTGAGAATCTGTTATGTACTAAACACTGGATTTTTAGATTTGAAAAACCCAGTCCTTGCTCTGGGCAACTCGTGGTGGTGGTTAATATAAGCATGAGACTAAGTGAAGTCTTTTCATAAATGGCATGTATATGTCTGTTCCATAAGTCAAATTATAGTGTATTTTTCTGAGTAAATTTAGTATATTTTTGATTCATAAATCTTTCAATACATGGCTATTCTTCTTTAGTATTTTATATATATGTCATATATATGTACATATATTTTAAATACAATTTAAAAATTATGAAAATAGAACCAGAGCTGAAGGAGCAAAAATGAATTTATATTTTCTAATATTATTTTTATATTTGTTTTGATTCTTTTCCTAAACTATCTTTATACTAGAATTACAGGTCATCAGACTTGTACTAATCCCCTTTATCGTGTCTGTAGAAAGAAAGAAAGTGGGCAACACTTGGATATTATGGCCTGAATGGACAGAGAAGCAGAAATATCACAATCTCTGTAGTGAGACACTTCTTGTGGTTCCTGGACTGATCCGTCTATGTGATGAAGCAGCTCCTGTATAGAATATTCATATACTCCTTACGTAAGCTTTCTTGTGAAGGATTCTGGTTGGAAGGAATTCTGGAAGGAATGAAGGAGAGAGGAGAAGGAAAGAAGATGGAAGGAGTGGTTAAGAAACAGATTACATAGGTTCTTATTGATCATCTAAAGAGTTTAGATTGTATTTCAAGTTTAATGGGAAGGCAGTGAAGGGCTTTACATTTTAGAAGATTGTCTGCTGTGGATGAATGTTTAAATGTAATAGGTTTTCCTGTTTTTTTTTTTTTTTAATAAATGGACTAAGGTTTCTTCCTCCAAACAGAGAAGAGTTTTAACCACCAGAGAGTATTAGGGGCACATAGGGCATCTGCTTGGTGAGTATTGGTAAAGCACAGGAAATAAAAAGCCAAGGGAAAAAAAGGAAGAAGAAAGAAAGAGATGTTTGTCTGTGTTTGCTGTCTCCAGAAGCGCAGTGTTAATGTAAATGTCAGAGGGAAACTAGCCAAAACACTTTCATAGGCTTTCAATACACTGATTAAAAGGTCTAGCTGGAAAGGGAAAATATGGATAATTACCACACATAATGGACTGAGAAGCTTTGACTGGCATTCTGGAGGAGCTGTCTTGGTACAAAATGTCTTCTCAGGGAACAGAAAGCTTCTAATGTGCAGGGATTATGACTTATGCTTCATTCGTTGTGCATTGTGCCTGGAACACAGACACTCAGCAAACTAATCATGTTTGATCTCAAAATGTATATACATATGTATAATATATATAGTCCATAATATAGTTTTAGACTAGATTTTATCTGCTTTCTGCTCACCTATCATGTCACTGAAAAAGTACATCAGATAAATTCCATTTATACCATGATTTGATTAGTGTGTGAAACTGGTCTTCTTGTTCTTTAATCATAAATGAATCATTCTACCCTTCTTTTCACAAAATGTGATTGTGTTCTGAAGATTGATGGACCCAGGCACATTTTGGACTGGGGGAATCACAGTCTAGACTTCAGCTAAAGCAATAAAGTGATGCTTTTTGCTTTTTCTTCAGGGTCAGAACGCTCAAGGACGAGTAGACCTGCTACACAATGATCATTTATTTAGACTCGTGTATTATAGCTGACACGAAAATAGTTCCCAACTGTTGGATGCTTTGAAACTCAAAGTATGTGTAGTACAGAAAGAAGTGAGAGTAATGTTGTGTATATAATTTAGATATAGCCCCAAACATAGACATTTGCCTTTTTATTGCAGTATTTTATAAACTCAAAGTTTAGTGAGTAGAATATTCAATGTGTGTTTAAATATTTTCGATAATACATTTGTCACAAAAAATGAATTATGTACCACTTACCAGAAATACAAATATATATATGCTCATAAGAAAATAATATGCAGGGATAAAGACTAGTCTGATCTCATCCTTGGAAATGAATAGCACCTTTTTGACAGAAAAATCCAGGACAGCTCTGTGTTGGGTTAGCTAATACTCAGCATATATGGTAATTAAAGGTGACTTCCACGAGGAGGAAAATTGCGAAGAATTTTTAATAAAAGAAGAAAGGGATAATTCAGAAATTGCATGTGCCAGCCAAATCTGAATTATGATGATGAATAACATCAAATTTATTTCTTATAATCCTACTTCTTGAGGGCAAAAGAAGGTTTTATTTGGAATGATTGTGTCTTAGTATCCTGTTGAAGCAGTTTTTTCCAGGCGTTAAGCCAGGAATTGAACAAATTTCTTTATTTCTTTCAAGCTACTAGTTTAATCTCAAAGTGGGGTCCACAGAGCATCTGCATCAGAATTTCCTGGAGGGTCATTCATAGTACAGATGTCCACACACACGCCTGTCCTCCCTAATTGGTCTTTAGTGATAGGGCCCAGGAATTGCTACTTCAACAAGTTTTGTCATATACCAAAGTTTGAGAATCACTGTACTGAAATTCATAAAACTCTTAAAAAAAAAAAATCAATGTCCTAAGCAGCTTTTTAGGGGCCCTACATTTCATTCTCCTATGAAACAAAAGTGTGTAAAGTGAAAGTCAATCAGTCATGTCCAACTCTTTGCGACTCCATGGACTATATAATCCATGGAATTCTCCAGGCCAGAACACTGGAGTGGGTAGCCTTTCCCTTATTCAGGGAATCTTCTCAACCCAGGGACTGAACCCAGGTCTCCTGCGTTGCAGGCAGATTCTTTACCAGCTGGGCCACAAGTGAAGAAATAAGTTCCTTTAAAAGGATTTAACCTTAGGAGTCTTTAGGATTGAGAGACCTTAGAAAGTATGTGTTCAGTAATTCAATCATATTCCTATACAAATGAGGAAACTAAAAGATGAAGTGACCTTCCTGACGGCTCAGAGCTGGTTTGTGGGAGAGCCGAGCCTGTTACCCGGAAAGAACCTCTGACTCCAGCTCTGAAGCTCTTTCCTTATGCAGATTGGAGTGTACTTTACTGTAGCTCCTGGGCACCATTTCCTCATGGTAAATGCCATTTTAATCCTTGCTTATTTACTTTTCTAATGACAAATCCTGAAACCCAATTTCTTTATAAAGACACATTTTGGTGTTTAAAGAGAAACATGCCTGGCTTTAATGTAATTATGAAAACTGCAGAGCCATGAAATCCCCTTTGTTAACTGCATACTGCATGTAATCTGTGGTCCATAATTCTTAAGTTTGCCTGCTGGTGAACTCAGATAAGAGGAAGCAGAGAGACTCTAAATTAAAGAATTCTGATAAAATAAACTGTATAGATATCTCTATTTCCAGAACAGGAAAAAAATGTTCCTTGTTTAGTGAGGTGAAAAGTAATCTAAATAGCTGAAAATAAGCTCAAGCACAGAATTCTTGAAAGCACTGAGAACCTTATAAGATATACAGAAACAATGCTATATAGATATTGTATGGTATCACTTATATGTGGAGTCTAGAAAAGCCAAATTCATAGAAACAGGGAAATAAATGGTAGCTACCAGAGACTGGGAGGTGGGAGAATTGGAGAGATGTTGTCTAAGGGTGTAAACTGGCAGCTGGTGGATAAATAGGTCCTGGAGATCCAAGTCACAGTATCACGATGCTAGACAACAGTATTTGTGGTAAACATTAAACTTGCCAAGAGACTAGATGAAAAACCAAAAACTAAAAACAAAAATGCCACACAAATGGTCTGTGCTGAATGTTTTTGGTGCTGAAATTCTCTTCCATTTCAAAACTGCAAACACGGGGAAGTATGATGAACGGTAAAATGACTTTTATTTTGTCAGAATTATTTTGGTTGCCAGCTTTTCAGAAGTCAAAAGGGGAGCTAGCTGTTTGTCTTTTTCATTGCTATACCTTCAGTCACTCTCCAACTGGATATTTAGCTCCAGTTGGGGTTAGGAGAGGTGGTCCCCTTGCTCAACAATGGGACAGCTGATTTGTTGGACAGTGTTCTGCTCACCATTAATCAACACCATAAGAAACCTATGTTACCAAATCAGAGAGGATTTCAAGCAAGTAGCTAACTGTATGCATTTCCCTTTGCTTCATTTCATGGATGGTAGGTTCAAAGTGAATGACAATATACTGTTATATTCAGAACCAAGTTCATCAAAGCAAATGAGAACATAATTTATTGTTTCTGACCATCACTGTAATCCTTTGCTTTTCCCCTCAGCTTTTAATAATGATTTTCTAAATGTCTGGTTATTTATGACATCATATTATATGTTAGATATTTCTTAAGGAAATCTCTGCTCTTAAAGTACTTTTAAATAAACAACAGACTAATTAAATAATTGTACATCACATAGAGTATTTTTAAGTTCTCATTTTGAAAGTAAGCAAAGTAACCTTGGCCTTTAGGAATAAAATAGCTTCTCAGAAGTGAATTTTATTTCAGCAGATAGAGATAAGGGGGTAGTATTCCTCAATGACTCAGTGGTAAAGAATCAACCTGTCAGTACAGGAGATGCAGGTTCCATCCCAGATTTGGGAAGATCCCGTGGAGAAGGAAGTGGCAACCCACTCTAGTATCCTTGCCTGGAAAATCCCATGGACAGAGGAACCTGGTGGGCTACAGTCCATGGGGTTGCCAAGGAGTCGGATAGGACTTAGCGACTAAACAACAACAAAAAGATACAGATAAGTGATTGGTCCAAATGTGAACTAGTCTTCTGTCTAATGGTCAGAAGTCTTGCAATATCACTGTTAGAGGGAATTACTGGTAATCTACAAGGAATTTGCCTTCTTTTATAAATTCTTAAAGTGTTTGATGATGTGCTTGACCTTGTGGCATTTGGATATTTTATTTATTAGGAAAGGAGGCAAGAGGCACTCAAATTCAAAACCAAGATAAAACCAATGTGTGTTTCAATGAATATTATATAGTTAAAGAGAAACCTTCTTTTGGAGGGAGTGTAAGTCTCCTGGAACTGGGTTTATGGCGTAGAACTACATGATGACACCCAAGCTTGCTCTTAAAAGGACTCTGAATAAAATGACTTGTTCTTAAGCATTTCTGTTCCCCTCTCTCCACTTGCTCTGATTTCCTCTATCTATCCTCCCTCTCTTCCTCTCTGAAAAGAGGCCCTCTGGTTCCTAACCTAATTTAACTTGTTTCTGGAAGTGGAGCAAATTAAATTTTACATGTTAATATGCTTATGCCTGAAGTATCCATCTTCATATGACTGGGAGATTAGGGATGCATTTGATTTTATGTTGACCAGCCCAACTCCTCTTATTTTCACGTTGCCCAGCGGCTTTGTAGTTCACTTAATCATTGGAGAGACTGGATATTACATTGTTGGTGCCTCCAATGTAAAACTGTGACTTTAGAACTCGTGATGTTTCTCTGATGATTTAGGGGATGCTGCTGCCTCTGCTGCTGCGTCGTTTCAGTCATGTCCAACTCTGTGCGACCCCATAGACGGCAGCCCACCAGGCTCCCCCGTCCCTGGGATTCTCCAGGCAAGAACACTGGAGTGGGTTGCCATTTCCTTCTCCAATGCATGAAAGTGAAAAGTGAAAGTGAAGTCGCTCAGTCGTGTCCGACTCTAGCGACCCCATGGACTGCAGCCTACCAGGCTCCTCCATCCATGGGATTTTCTAGGCAAAAGTACTGGAGTGGGGTGCCATTGCCTTCTCCGGATTTAGGGGATAGTTGAGGTCAATTTTAAAAAAATACATGTGAAAGTAATCTAGTGCCAGTAGCCACTGAGTGATCTAGTAATAAGTATAAAGGAAATACCAAAACTGGAAACTCTTTTTTTTTTTGCCTAAGGAGTAGCTTATTGTGGCCACATTGGATGGTAAGCTTTACTCTGTCACAGAGGAGGAGTCAGTCAGTGTCAGCTACAAGTTGTGTGACAATGATCTTGGAAAGAGAGAGTTTGGATACCTTCCAGATAAACATAGTTTTCACCTTTAGGATGCTTTTACCATCCTAAATTTATATTTTTATTTACAGATAAATGACCATTCTTCCATACTCACTGAAATTTGTATGATAGGAAAAGCAGAAAGTCAGTAAACAAAAAGATTTATTAGGTGAAAAAATAGATTTTTAATATAATGAGGACATAACTATTTATTGGGTTTTAGAACTTCTCTGCTAAGGAGTTTCCACCTACAGCTAAAATAAGATACGTCCAAAATTTGAGCTCCTTGTCTTTCCACAGATGTTTAGTAACATCTTTACTTATTTATTGCTATCAAAATCATGAACCTTCCAATACCCAGTTTCCACAACTTGGACACCATCTATCATTCTCCTTTTAGAATCTCGTTCTGTAGTCTAACGCCTTATAGAGTGCATGACTCTCTTCTACAGCATCCTTAACTTTGCTCACCCAGCCTATGCTCAAACATGTCCTGTGATGAAATGCTTACCAATTCATGAGGCAACCCCTTTCTTTTTTAGTAACTTTCTCTATTTTGACCAAAATCCGTACATCTCCAATCATTTGGAACATTGAGGCAAAGAGTATTCATATTTTTTAAAAAACCAGCTTGGATAAAGGTCCAAGCAGCATTTCAGTCATTATTTGTTTGCTTTTCTTTCTATGGCGGTTTCTAATTTTTATTGGCTTGTCTCTATTTGCTTTTTAAATTGCCTTGGACACTTTATATTGAAGTAGGTATTTCGACAGAAAAAAATTTTAAAGCTCAGAGACTTTTGCCTGTCCACCTCAAAAAAATTGGAAGACTGTATCAGTTATTTATTTCGTTTCCACTTGAGGAAAAAAAAGATCATATTTTAGCAAAGAATGACAATGTGTTAGACATCTTTACTTCCTGGTCACTCACCACTTTATTTAAATAAGAAGGACTAACAGTGGTTTGTAGTCAGATCTTTGAAAAACATTGACATCCAAAATTAGATCTATCATACCAATAATCACATATATATAGTATTTTATACATACAGTATATGGCATATGCATTATTTATATATTCTACAATGACTTAAAAAACTGAAACTGCAAGGATGAAAAATATTGATATATAAAACATTTCACGTAAGAAAGAAAAATTTTTAAATGAAAGAGTATTTGGAAGTTACAATAACTACCATGTATTGTTCACTTCCTAGTCTGATCTCCTATGCTAAACAAATTGCCTGAGTTAGCTCATTTAATCTCCATAACAGACTTGAGAGGTAATCTATCATGATCCCGTTTTACAGTTGAGGAAACTAACAAGAGATGAGAGATGAGATGAGCTGATTTTTCTAGAGTCACACAGCGAGTATGTGATGGAGCCACAGTGTGAGCCCTGGTCACCTAACCCCAGAGTGACAGGATTCAGTATTAGTCAAACCACCAGCATCAGAATGACCAAGGGTTCCTTGGGAGTAGTGCCCCTGCCCAGACTCCACCATCAAATTGACCAAAGGAGAACTGGAGTTTGGCACTGTGTCAAATGACCAAATGCCAGTTTTTAAATAAATAGGCCAATGGGAAGGAATAGGTCTTCTAGAATTTCCCTGAAGGTGAGAGGTAACTCTCCATCGTATTTGTCCCTCAAGCCAACACTCAGCATCAGAATTTGTTGTTGTCGGTTCCAAAAGGGGAGATACTCAGCCCCATGCGGTCAAGTTCCTTAGCAGTAGCTTAGAGTTGTCCCTGGGTGCTAAGCATCATTCATTTGTCTTTTTATGAAGGATGATGGACCTGTGCGAATTCAGCCTTACACCCTTGCCCATCCGCCTGCCTCTCATCTTTGTGAAATAACACGCCAGGTTGAGCATGTAATCGGGCAGAATGAAGACACACAGAGATCAGACCTTGACCTTATTAGCACAGCATGATCCTCAGGCCTGGCATCCTCCAGCTGGGTGGTACCCAGCTGGAGAAGTTTCTGTCTTTCCTGTAGGAGAAGGATCAGTGGATGCCAGTGCATCTGCTCCCTGACTCTGCTATCAAGTTATTCAAGCAGTAGAGTCTGTTGACATGGTAAGAAAGATATACTTGTCAGGCACACAAGTTGTAAAAGAACTTTCTGCATCAAAAGTAGAAATTTGAATTATAGTTGGAATACGAATGCTCTTTCAGGCTTCTCATGCCAGCAGCCATGTTGTGAGTAAAATTTAAATCTGGGGGAAATGCTGTTATGGGCTGCCAGATTGTTTGGCAAATGATTTAGGTCTATTTGATCTATTTGTAACACAGTGATTTTGGTAACTTTTTACTAAGAAAAAACTAAATGTTGCTTTATGCATGGGTTTTATTTCTTGTCAATAATGATTTTCTTCATCCTAGCTTATTTTGCTTCTTAAGTGTAAATTGCTAACATTTGACTGTTTTCTGTACTATGCAGTATAAATCTGCCTATCTGTGTCCTCATTCATACAGTTCAGTACAGGTCCTATTTTATTTGCTCTGAAAATAATGTGGTTGATTTATTTGTATGGACTCCTAGAAATGTGCTTTTTCTGACTTAGTAGAAGATTTCACCCCTAAATAGCACTCAGGTTGAATAAACTCTATAGATCTTATTCTAGGTTTAGATTGTATCATGTTTTAATATAAATTTGGCCTCTCTTTTAGATTTTTCTTTTAGCTCTGTGATCAGGTTTTATCCCTTTCAAAAGCAGCATCCTTAATAACAGGGTTAAAGGGGCTTGGAGTGCCCCCAGAGCTCTCTCCTCTTCTGACTGGCCCCTCTAACTCCCCAGTGGACACTGTACAACTCACAGCCCAGCCCTTAAGACAGGATGTCTGCCTTTCCAGCTTTCCCAATCCCTATAGTCAGTGTCCAGGCCCCATTTCCCACCCCCCACCATTAAGTCCAGTTCTGTCTTGAATGAAGATTTATAAAAGAATAACCACCTCCCATGCTCTATCACAAAGACTTTTAAACACTCAAAGTTTGTAGGAAGTCACACATCAGACTCCTGAGGCTTAATAAAGCTCCTTCAGTTGCTCCCCATGGGCACATCTCTCTTTAACCCTGTAATCGTCTTTGTAGCTGGCCTCTGACCTCTGCCTCCGATTTTATTTCCTACAATTATGAAGCCAAGCCCCAGACTCAGCTGTATGTGGGTGTCTGTTCAGAACTGAACAGAAAGGAGAAAATTGCTTAAATAGCAATGAAGCTACTTTTTGATGGTTTCATCATAACCAAAAATGTAGGCAAAAAGCCAGGGTTTGTATCTACTTAGCTATGTAACCTGCAAGGCTTATTTGCAGTTACCATTCATCTTAGGAGACCCTTATAAAATCTGATAGCTTTATGCCTTATAAAATTTGATACTGTATAATCTCACACAGGAAGGTGAGGTCACAAGGCCACACATGAAAATGCCCCATGCCAAGCAATGAGCTTACTATTTTCTAGACTTAACAACTGTCAAAATAATAGTCAACCACTCAGGATTGCCTTGATGTTTAGATGTTTCATTTGGATATAATATCATTTCATTATATATGTTAAATTATTTAAGATGAAGGTTATATATAAAGAAAAAATATATTAGACCCACTTCAGAAGGAGAAATACTTGCTATTTTTTATAGTAGAACTGGTTCTGGTCAAGTCAAGAAGCCTTTCTGAAGTATGCATCTCCCTGGCCTTCCAGTGCACCTTCCAGAGCCAGTCACTTTATCCTCTGGTTGCCCAGGCCTGTTGCACAGCCAGGTGCCTGCTGTGAGCTTTCTCTCTCTGGACTCAGAGCACATAGTAAGATGCTCCAGCAACTCCCGTTTCTCTAGCATCTGGTTTCTGCATTTTCATTTCCCCGTGTCTCCTACGTATGTTTTGAGACTTATTTGTTGGACGTAGTACTTACCGTTCAGTGAGTTTTATCAACCACAGTGAGTAGTAGTTTGAACTGTGGGAGTCCCTCTTCTAACCTTGAACCACCATTGTTATTCATTAGGCCTTTGGTCTCAAAACAATCATAGAAAGTACGACTGTGCAGATCTTAAAGAGATCCGTAATCAAGTAATTGTCATGATAATTTAATTGTGTATTTCACCTTTGAATTCCATTCCTTTTTTACGTAAAGAAGTGTAGAAAGAGAAAATGAGGGTATGTACATTCTGAGTGATTCTAAAGGACAACTACCTTTATTTTCTCTCTGCTCTGGGAGATGGGAAAAATAAGGAACAATGTTCTACTGAGGAATCCAGTTGCATTTAAACAAACACTTTCTAATGGAATTTAACATGCTTCAACCCTTTACTATCCTTAACAGGTTCAATAATAATGATGTTACCTATAGCATTATACAGCTTATAGAGAATGTTTGTCACTTGCAGCTTGCAGCTCAACTCAATATTAGTTACTGATTTCATTTTAGAAATCGGGAAGCTGATTCTCAGAGAGATTAGGTGATCTTTCTTTCTTTAAAAAAAAAAAAACAACTTTTTTATTTGGTATTGGAATATACCGAATTAACAGCACTGTGACAGTTTTAGGTGAACAGCAAAGGAACTCAGCCATACACGTACAAGTGTGCGTTTGCCCCCAAACTCCCCTCCCATCCAGGCTGTCATATAACACTGAGCAGAGTTCCGTGTGCTGTAGCAGATCCTTGTTGGTTATCCATTTTAAACATAGCAGTATATACAAACTCCCTAACTATCCCTTTCCTCCATCCTTCCCCATTTCAGCAATTTATGGCAACTGTAAGTTCATTCTCTAAGTCTGTTTCCATTTTGTGAGTAAATTCATTTGTATCATTTCTTTGTAGATTCCACATATAAGGGATGTTTTACAGTATATCCCCTTCTCTGTCTGACTTACTTTACTCAGTATGATATTCTCTCGTGACATCCATGATTAAGTGATATTTCTCAAGTCTCTCAGCAGGTGAGTCTAAGAGCCAGGGTAGGAACCCAGTTGTTCTAACACCAAGACCTTATTCTTTCCTCTACATATTGCTGCTTCTTGAAAAAAAGAAAAGAAAAGAAAAAAGTTCCCATTTATTGAGCACCCAGTATGTGCAAGAAACCTTACAATGTGTTTATTCAATCCTTACAACAACCATGAAAAGGTATATAGGTAGATAATATTATCCACATTTTTGCTCGAAAATGAAAATTCAGAGAGGTTTATTTACTTAGTCCACCTGTTACTGAGTCATAGGTTACATTTTCTTTCTTCCATGCTCTAGAAGAAATAGATCTGTTCTCAGTCTCCCAAACCAGATACTATAGTTTAAAGGGGAGTAGGGAATCATATTCTCCATTTGCAGGGCCTGGTAAATTTTCAGATGCCAAACAAAAGCCTTGTGAAATACATAACAACAGACATTGTTTCAATCCCTTCAGGGAGATTGAGGTAGGTACAAATAAAGAATAAACAGCAATGCCACTCTCTTCCCTCCCTGTCACTTCTGTGGTCTTTCCATGATCCCTGCTGTGGTTGAGTCTGCTAACCACCTTTCCTCTGCCCTTCAAAACCTACCCATCCCTAAGGACCTGCCTTACCTTTTCCTGGAGTCATTTACAGCACATTTCAGTCTATCCCTTCTTTGATTCCTCTAGCACATATTGTACACATCATACGATAAACACTGCTAATATGGCCAGGGCTCAGATCACTTTGTGTGCTTTATTTTGCCAGTTTGTGGGAAATGTAATTTTTTTAATTTAGAGATTATATCACATGTGTGCATATTTTATATTTTTCTCAGTATCCAGCACAATGTTAGGAATATAGATTTACACTGTTGGAATAGTTTTCAGTAAGAAGTTAACCCTGAATAAGTAAGAAGTTAACCCTCAATATTCTGAAGACAGAATATTGATTTGTTAAGACAACCTGACTTTTTCCTTGTATAAATCTTGACCACCAAATGTAAATTTCACCTAGGCACTAAATTGCCTAGGCTAAGTTAAGAACAAGTTTTAGCCTTTGGTTAAGACAGTCTAGAAGAATAAGAAGAACAGCTATTTGATAAGACTTTTTAAAAAAGATATACTTGAATTCTACCGAAGATAAACACAAGATCAAGAGGACAAGCATGTGGAGGCATGAACACACAAGAAGACACAGAAGTCAGAAGACCATAGGAAGGAGTTGAGAAACTTGGTCAAATTCTGATACAAAAGGAACAAAAGGAAGAATAAATACATACGATAGTGTAAAGACAAAATTGGAAAGGGATGATGGGGTCAAATGAAAAAGAGCCTAAGGAATTTGGGCTTCATCCTTGGGGTTAAAGGAAGACATAGGATGGTTTAGTACAGAGAACAAACAGAAGTACTTAGGGTGGTAGGTGGGGAGTGAGCTCAGACATGAGTTCCTTAGGGAACGGGCAACATCAGGAAGGAGAGAAGGGCAGATGAGCATGTAAGAGAGGCAGCTGCTACCAGCTTCAGCCTCAGTGGCCACACAGCAATTTGTTACCAGCTTTTTGCATTTTTCAAAAGAAATTGGAAGTCTAGGCTTTTGTGTAAAAACCTCCACATTTTTAAATGTTGGCTTGAAAGTTTTTAATGACTGTGTTAATCAAATGAAACACTTCAGTGAGTCAGATGGCAGCCTATGGTCTTGACCTGCAATGAGTGACACATCCCTTCCTCAGCACAGGTAGCAAAAGAAAGCTGATTAGAGAACAAAATGAGCTGAATGGCTAATGTGAAGATTTAAGAGAACAGAGGCCTCAGGAGGCACAGAAACGCTCCTCTTCCCGAGGCAGACTCATGCAGCAGCTGTATATTTTATACCCAGTTCTGCTTTCATTTTAAAACTAACAAGTTTTACAGCGTATGACTCAGCTGACCTTTAGAACTGTTTCAGACCTTTCTTCAAACTCCTAAGAACTGACAGCAACCATGTCAGAAACTATGAACTTGTTTTATTGATCCAGATATGGTTTCAAATATGAATTAAATTGAAAAAGTTCTAGAAGACTTTTGGGTCAATAAATTCATTATTTAAGTGTTCACTGATCTACCACAGGGCATACCCTGGGATATTCCTGGCCAGCCCAGGCTGTGGGGTCACCCTATTTATCTGATGTCTAATTGTTTATCTAATTGTAAGTCCAAAGTAAAGGGGGTGGGGGAAGAATGGGAGAAAAGCAGTTTGAATAATAGTGACTGGATTTTTTTCTAAACTTTTGAAAGACAAGAATTCTCAAAATAGGGGATCACAGTGAACCTGAAGCAACATAGATAAAAGAATTGTAAGTGTAGCCACATCATGAAAACCTCCAAAGATGAAGGAAACTTACAGCTTCAGAGAAGAGAGTTTACCTAAAATAGAACAGTGATTAGACTGATAGCATATTTTTAAATGTCAACTGAAGTCAATACACCTTAGCATAATGCCATAAAGAACAAATAAAGTATAACTAGAATTTATACCCAGTAATATATATTTTTTGAACATTATTCATGAATAATTTCAATAAATACATATTCAGACATGCAGGAAGAGAATGTTTACTACCAAAAGACTTTTAGTGAGATTTCTGAAGAGTGCATTTCAGAAATATGAAAGGATAGTTTCAGTAAGAAAAAAATTGTGAGCAGGGAAACTGGAAAATAAATATAAGTGAATAATATCTATGTAAAACAAAATAATGTCTAATATAGGGAGTAAAAAGTCAAGATATAATTAGAATATGGACCACTGTACATATTATTATGTACAATGGGAAAGAATGAATGACATTATTCTAAATACTTGAATTTGGGGAAATAAATATGTAATTAATTTTTTGAACATATATTTTGAAATTTGAGAAAAGACTTCATA
The DNA here is from genome assembly GCF_000754665.1 of Bison bison bison. Classification (NCBI taxonomy): domain Eukaryota; kingdom Metazoa; phylum Chordata; class Mammalia; order Artiodactyla; family Bovidae; genus Bison; species Bison bison. Next base: position 2,237,175 of record NW_011494900.1, on the reverse strand, counting down.
TAACAGGTATAACCTCCAAACTAATAAAGAGAAGAATAAAATTAGGGAAAAAATGCAAAGCATTCAACCAAAGAAAAAGCAGGAACTGAACAGAAAGAAATATAGGAAAATCAACACAAATATCATAAAATAAGATAGGAAACATCTATGCAAATATTTTGGGCTTCCCTCATAGCTCAGTCAGTAAAGAATCTCCCTGCGATGCGGGAGACTGGGTTCAATTCCTGGGTCGGGAAGATATCCTGGAGAAGGAAATGGCAACCCACTCCAGTATTCTTGCCTGGAGAATCCCAGGGATAGAGGAGCCTGGCAGACTACAGACCATGGGGTCACAGGAGTCAGACATGACATAGCAACTAAGCCACCACCACCATGCAAAGATGTTGGTAACTAGAGTAAATATTAATAGACAGATTTCACCAGTAAAACGATACTGATGCACTAGACCAAAAATCCTGTTAGAGGGGAAAATGTATTTAAAGACATTCTGTGACTTGAGAGCTGGAACAAGACTTAGAAATTTACTTCCTCATTTACAAATGAGGACATCAGAGCCCAGAGAGGCCACTGAGATAACCAAGTTCACACAAGTGCCAAATATTCAGCCAAAAGCTGACTCCCAATAGGATATTCTGCTAAGCTATAGCTGTTGGTTTTTTTTTCTCCAACAAAAATGTATTTAGTATTTATAGGTCAAATTCTGAGGAGAATATCTGTGAGTTTGATGTTGTGATTCAAAGATTTAAAATGCTAGTGACATAATAAATTTAAGAGAATTGCACTGACTTATTTGAGCAAGATAAATTTGAGCTATCTCTGTGTTACAATGATGGAAATGTCATTCTGGGGAGCAAGAGTGTGGTCAAGGTTTCCAGGGGAGGCAGAGCTATTTATAGATTACCTTTGAAACTGTGAAGATAGTACGGTACAGGATGATGAGAGAGAATGAAGATCATAAGCCTGTGTAAAACCTTCAAGAGGTGGACAGAAAAAGGAGCTTGCAAAGATAAACTTAAGAAGAAAATTCACAGACTAAAGAAAAAGGAGAAAAATATGCCCTGAAAGAGTAGATGTGGACTAGACACAGCACAATTGCTTGAAGAGTGAATGGAGTTTGAAAATATGAAGCTGACAAAGATTGAAAGCACATACATGGAACAAGTGTTAAATATCCAAGTGATAATATCAAACATAGACCTTGAGTGAAAAAATATAATGTAAATTCTTCAGTCTCCAGCCTGATATTCAGAAAGAGGACTAGATTTGTGTGAGAAGAGCTGGACTTTCATGTAACATGTCATTTTCTACTGCTTTGACTTGGAACCAGTGCCTAACCTCTTTTGGCCAGGGAGGTGGGGGGCAGGGGGGAGTTGAAAGAATTTTATGGTAAACACATGTTCATCACTTACATTGTACAATTAACCTAGATTCTACCATTTTACTTTATCACATGTCGATCCATCCCTCTATCCATTCATTTATCCATCTAATTTTCATTAATGTATTTCATAGTTAGTTGCAGACATCATTATACTTCATTCCTAAACACTTCAACAAAAGACTGAGTTTTATTCAAAAAACTAGCTCTCCCTTAAAGTTCAGATGTTATTGATAGTAAAATTATGAACTATAATGACCTCCTACATGTTTTATAACCTCTCATAATTATCTGATCAAGATTCTTGAACAAACATTTACAATTTGGTGGGCAATAAACAATTTGAAAGCAGCATTTTTGTATGATTGATAGGAAAACCATAGAACCTGTGCCTAACCTCTTTATTTCTCAGTTCCATCATCTATAAATAGTCTCCTCTGAGAAAACAATTAATTGGAATGATATTTGGGAATGTGCTTTGAAATGTGTAAAACTTTTCTTAAGTCCATATTCTTCATGTTGTTATATTTCATTGGTACGTAGTTTGGTGAAGAGTCTAAACCTGGTGGTGTTAAATATCATGCACTGGTATTATTTTTATAGAAACCCTGTTTTCAGTGATACTCTGTCCAATGTCCTGTGCTTATCCCTAAACCACAATTTGAACAGATCCCATTTCTAGTCTTTCTCCTTTTATTTAAGAAAGGAAAAAAAAAGCTCAGGCAGGGCACAGATAAGGTGTTTCTATAATGGTGGGTAAATGTCATCATAAAATGGTCCAAACCATGGAACGTACACCATGGAGAGCGAACCCCCGTGTAAACTGTGGACTGTGAGTGGTAACGATGTGTCAATGAGGGTGTAACATCATCAGCTATAACACATGTGCTGCTCTGGTGAGGATAGGGGTGTGGATGATGGGAGAGCAGGCTATGCACTTGTGGGGCAGAGGGTATATGGGAAATCTCTGTGCTTTTTGTTCAATTTTGCTGTGACCCTAAATCTATTCTGAAAAATACATAGTCTATTTTAAAACCTCAGCATTTTTGATCCTAGTTTAAAATCCTCTTGTCATATCCAATTTAACACTCATATTCTTCCCTCAAATCTGGCTATATTCCCAGACATTGGTAGTGTAATAGGAAGAGAGATTTGAGTCACCCTTTCACCTCTTCTGTTCTTCCTTTTTTCCTAGTTGTTACTCTTGAGGGACCAGCGAAGGGCTGGAAACGTAAGGCAGATGACTCTGCCGGAACTAGTTGTGATTTACAGTTCCCACTCGGCTTCCCCGGCTAAGCCCATGTAACCTTCCGTGTGTCACGTATCTGAACGCTGGCTCCCTCACGCGGGAGGTTCAGGGAGCCTTGCATGGCTCTCCCACTGCTCAGTGCCATGACAAGAAAGGTTGGTTCAGGTTCTTTCCCTTTTAACATTCATTCAGCCCCTCCTGCCTCTGGTAGTAATCCTCCTCGCCTCCCGCGCCTCATCCAGGAGACAGCCTTCTCAGAGGTGGGTTCATGGCAAGATGTCTCAAGAGCAGCTGCCTGCCCTGGTGTTTACTGATCCATGGGGAACTCACATAACCTAGCCATGCTAACCTGCGGGAAGTCAGACTTCTCTACTGCCTCCCCTCCACCACCCTGCCTCTCTCTTCAGTTCTCAAATACCTAAGGTCAGCAGTTCCATTGTCTGAGCAGACATCCATCCATCCATCCAACTGGCACATGTGCGGGTGAAACCTCCATCCCTTTGTAAGGAATATGGTTGGAGGCTTTTTTAAAATTTTTAATTAATTTTAGTTTGTTAATTTATTTTTTAATTGGGGGAAAATTGCTTTACAATGTTGTGTTAGTTTCTGCCATACAACTCAAATCAGTCATATATATATATAAATATATATATACACACACACACACATATATGTATGTGTATATACACACACACACACACCTTTAGTCCCCAATTTTAGGCCAACACTAAGAATCCCACTCAAAAGCCTATTACCCTTTAAAACATAGACCACTTGGTCTGATGGGAAGCATTTGAATTGCATTCTGTGAAGAAAAACAATCACTAATTTTGATGAAGAGCTCTGAGCTGCCTGCATTTAAAAGTTTATGCCCTAGGTTTTGACAAAGTTGAACATAATCAAAATCCTACTGGGAAGAAGACTGTCAGAAAGATTAATTAGAAAGAAAGTAAAAATGGTGCCTTTCTCTGCCTTTGTGTTACTCATCCGTAGATAACAAGCTCTTAAAATGAAGGAAGATGTCTTTACATGGTTTTGATTATAAATTTTATAAAGGTCTTGAAAAGAGTTCATCTGAGCATTGAAATAGCATTTTCTGAAAAGTGTCTCCAACTTTTCATGAGCAGAAACACACAATTGGCAGATGTGTTTTGGTCTCACTGACAATAGAGTCTAAGGCCCCCTATAAAAGAGCTATATACAACTGTTCCTCTCTTCCAGAGAAGATGGATTGCCATGGCAACACTGCCAAGAAATAATAGGTCAAGTTTTATCCTTGTGCCTCAGGCTTGTTTTATTAGGTTTTACTTGGAAGTGGATGCCATTGTAAAATGAAGGATTGGGTGTTTCAAAGTTAAACATCATGCCGAGAAAATCTGATCGATAAAATTGGCTGGTGTGAAGAGGATGGATAAAGGACAATAGTTAGGAAGAACCTCTACATTGATCAAAGAATTATTTAGAGGCCAGATTATTAGAACCCTCTTCTAAAATGCGTGCTTGATTTACAGATGCTTGTATAACTAAGTATGTGAAAATGAATTCATAGTGACTGTTTGTAAAAGATCAGTAGGGAAAAATGGTTTGTAAATTTCATCTTTATGGAAGATTACCTGCGGTAAGGAAAACGTTCTTATTCCAAAAATAAACGTGCAGCAAGAGAGCATAAAATATTTAAGCTCTCTGTTTTGCTTACTATTTTCATCAGAGTGTGTTTCGTGCTGTTTTATGCCTGCCTATTTATGGAAATGAAAAAAATAAATACAACTGGGAGGGAAGTAATAGCACATAAAAGAAATACATGATAATCAACATTTTGTTATTTCTGTTGTTTTGGAAGGTAGTGTCTCAGTATATGTTATGCCTTTAGGTTTTTCTGTAACAGCACTTCAATCATGTGGGGATAAAATTCCAGCATGAAGCAGTATATAATATGTATCACTTCAAGGAATGGTGCTCTGTCCTTCTAATAACAATATATGTGTGTATTCATATATAGTAGGATCTACTTTTTTAAAGCAATAAGACATATCAACTCAGCTTTTTGGAGTAGAATTAGTTTTCATAAGTGGAATATAGTTATGCATTTTGGCATAACATCTTCATGAGACTATTTTAGGGTTCTCCAATAGACCACTGTTAACCTTCTGTATTTTCTCTCCTGTAAAGTAGTAAAGGGGTATGTGGATAGCTGTGCAATTTATATTGCTTTTGCCCTGGTCATGCAGATTGCAAACTGGGGTCAGTGACTGTATTAGTTTCCTAGGGCTGCCATAATGAAGTACCACAAACCGGGTGGCTGAAAACAACAGGAATGTATTGCCTCACAGTTCTGGAGGCTAGAAGTCCTAAATTAAGGTGTCACAAGGCTATGCTCTCTCTCAGGCTCCAGAGGGAGAATTCATTTCATGCCTCTCTCCTAGCTTCTCGTGCTTCCCAGCAATCTTTGATGTTTCTTGGCTTGTTGTTACATCACTCCAAGTCTCTGCTACTGGCTTCAAATGCCCTTCTGTGTCTCTGTTTTCTTTTCACCAGTCACAGGATTAGAATCCATCATAATCCACTATGAACTCATCAGAACTAGATTACATCTGCCAAGACCCTATTTCTAAATAAGATCCCATTCACAGGTTCTAGGGGCGGGAATTCACATATCTTCTGGGAAGAACATGATACAACCCACAACTGTGACTCTGAATTGGAGATGGTCTCAATTACAATTTTAAATTGCTATGCTGTCTGGTACTTTAGAAATGATATATATTCTAATATTTTATAGACATGTAAGGAATAGGATATCCCGATTAATGAAGTGCTTTTAAAGTGTAGAATTGTTAAATATATAAAAATATGTCTAGAATAGATCAATTTAATAAGCATTATCATAGTTTGTAACTGGTAATAGGTATTCACTTATTGTTTATTGAATCAATCAATCAACCAATAATCATTAATACTATCTTGAGAATAATTTAATCTTCCTTTGATAATTCAAAATAATTCCTGCAGGTAAAAAGGTAGCAAGGTCTAAGTTAAAGGATCACTACTTGCTTGAATGCTAAATGACTGAATGTTTATTCTGTTTCACATATTTGTATCTATTCGGAGTTCACTGAATAAAATGTGTTTCATGTCTTATGTTTCAATGTTCTCATCCAACTGTACATTGCTACTGATTTCTCCTTTGGATTATTACATATTATTTCCTTTGGTTAACACCAGTGTGTTCTGATTTGATTTCTCCACCTATAAAATGACCTACTTTACTATGTATCAGGATTATCTGTCCTTCAATCCATTTTTCTTTGTCTAGACACTCAATAAAAAGTATTTTGATGGTAGTGATATTATTTATGTTTCTTTACTAATGGTTACTTCCATTTTCTGTTTAATTCAATACAGAGAGAAATAACCACCAAAACAAGAACGCGAATTACAATATAACCCAGATCTTACAAATGAAAGCTATTTCCTCAGTCTAAAACTGCACATTATCTCTGTGTGACTTCCAAAGTGATTGAGAATACACTACGTGCAGTTAAAAAAAGAAAATGTTGCACCAGAAAAAGAAAACATAAGGCAAGAACAGACAAAAATGCCAAAATTCAGAACTGAAGCATGCTCCTAGCTACTACTGATCAAACTGCTAATGTTTTCCATTATAGAGCTCTTTTCTTGACAGGTATTCAAGTATTTGCTAATCAAACTTGTTATTAAAGCCAACAATTCCTAAGAGCATGATTGAGAAATCAAAATATTTAAGCCAGCTAAAATGATTTTATTTTTCCTTAAAAGAGAGAAAAATGAAAGCTAACTCTCTTAGAAGAAAGTTTTGATTTTTCAATCATATTTTTATCCCTCATTTTTTTGTGCAAAAGATTTCCAGTTGTGATTTTTCAATCACCAGAAGCCTGCAGTTGTAGAAAACCAGCAGGTGCCTCCAGTTATTAGAATCAACTGGGAAGAGGAACAAGGCAAAACCAGGGTTTAGAGCCCTTTTCCTGAGCAGATTGAGGAGAGGTACCATTTTAGTTCCCTTTCAAGATTCTCACATTTAATTACATTAGTGGCACTTGACATTATAAATGTTATTTTCTTTCCAGTATAACCTTCTATCATTATTAGTAAATGTCAGATGTAATGAGGTGTTTTTTTTCTGACTCCTTTTTCTTCCTAATATAGTGGGAGAGAAAGTGCTAATGAGTTTGGAATCCTAAAATTGTTTTCAATGCTCAAAACCAATGCAGAGCCAATTTAGCATCTGTTTATTAGCTTAGTTTTACTCTTTATTTTCTTTGTATCTGGAAAGGAAATTTCCTCTTTGTATTTCTTACTACATGTCCTTTACTTGCTGCAATTTCTTATTCTCCTTGAGAGCTTTTAGGTGACGACTACCTCAAATTAGATTGTGTTTCTGGGTTCAAGTCAGAATCCTGTGGAAGATCTTGTCCCTTGCTGTGACTTACCTGCTGTCTGAAAGCTCCTGTTTTTTTTTTTCTTGAAAGCTGTTTTTGTCCCCCTCTATTTTTAAATTTTGATACATAATGGCTGTCTGACCCAGTGGTTTCCTGTAACATCTCAATCATAATATAACACAAGCTTGATTTCTGCTCCCTTGAAGATGAAACACACTCAAAGTGGGAAGTTGATGTGTTTTATAACACTAGACCTGGTTTCTTTACTGTCAAAATAAAATTAGCATCTTATGAAAAGGGAAGCCATCACTGAAGGAGGTCAAGAAGAAAGAGATAATGTCATAGTTTTTCAACACAACATCATTCAGTGCCCATGTTGAAGACATGCTTGACAGGAGGGTCTGGGTCACCTTTTAGCAGTGGCTCAGGCATATTGGCTGTTTTCTCCGATGAGAAATTAGGGGAAAGCTGTCTGTTGTCTAGAAAAAGCAGCAGAAAGGGGTCCCCAACCGATGATAAGGCTACTCAGTCAATTTTACCAAGAGATAATGAAAGCTATTCAAAGTTACTTCACAGTAGGGGGGAAAAAAAAAGTAGTTTTATAGATAATGTATTCTGAAAAATTATGAACCCGAGACAAAAGTGCCCAAGTTTTAAAATAGGATGACTAGTTGTAAGGGGTTGTGTCTCCCAGAGAGCTAAAATATATTACACAATCTCTGATTATACTTTGCTTTTTAAACACCATTTCATTTCATTGTCTAACTTTCCTCTTTATTTAACAACTGGATATACTGTTAATGGAATTAGAGCCAATGAATATCCAAGAATATCCAAATAAGCTCAAGACTGGATGCTTTCTGTCTGATAAATTTGTATATTTGTCCCAATTACATGGAGTTTTTGATATCCAAGGTTATCGCTAACATCTACACATTCATATTTATAAAATGCTAAGCAAAATACAGAAAAATAATCAAATATTATCTGATTCACATCATTTCAATTTTATTTTTAAGAGTTGTTTTCTATAATCAAGAAATGGTCAGATTTTCATGTGGTGAAATCTAGACTTTCTGTTTTCTGCCAATTCTGAAATGTTTGTTCTGAAAGACCTTCCTTGCTTGTTTTGCTTCATTTTTGCTGTTTTGAGTACCGTAATCTTTTTCATTTTACCTTTGGAAACGTATTTCAATAACATTACCTAATAAATACCTCTAATCAAGCCAGTCTTATCCCTGCTCCACAAGTCGAGTATACTTGTTTCTGACTTCATGCACTGTCATACCCTTTGCTAATTTTCAAGCTTTATTTCACACCCCCACATTCTCCTGAAATCATTTGCTGATTTCCTCAGCCTCTTTAGTCACCCTTCTCTGAATTTTCAGGGGCTAAATAGAATACATCACACAAATTAGGAGAAAATTGTGAGCAGTCTTGAATTTCCTGCTGTTAGTTTGAGGCGTCGTGTATGCATCTGAGAGGGAGGGGGTATGGGCAAGGAACGGCAGGTCCAGTGAGAATCTGTTTGAGACCCAGGAGATGTACATTTCATTTCGATGTGAAAGGAACCTCTTCTTGTATCATCTAACACATTAGCTTTCCCTTCAGGGCTTGGAACCGGGATTCATTTTGTTTACAAAGGAGGCATCTCTGGGAAAAGGGAGGAAAGAGGACCCAGACTGAAGTTAGAAAGAAGGTAACATTTCTGTCCAAAATGCTAAGCACCAAGAATACTAGGATGGAGAAATCAGAGCCCAGTCTCCTGGGAAAGTGGCGAAGAGGGAAACCAAGGACCTCTGGGTTATAAGTGATACCCCAAATCCTAAGAAGACAAAGGGCAAGACAGTTGAGTAATTTCTTCAGCTACACTGTGCAGTGTCCGTGACATACACAGGTCATTTCAGGGATGCCTCTAATTCTCAGTTTTCCCTGCTGCATGTGGCTCTTTTGCAGGTTCTGAACACCTGCATTTGTAAGCTGCCATGTGCCATCCTGTGTTAGATTTAACCTTCCCAAACTTCAGGAATAACAGCCAGTTCCTGCTGTTTATTGGCCACTTTTGTGTGTCAGGCTCTATGAAGCACTTCCAATACATTATATCATGTCACCCTAAAAGCATGCTAGACTTTAGGGGGTTCAAGTTAATAGAGGTTCAGTGCTTTGTGCATGTCCCCCTGGTTCTCTAATGGGAGACTGGGCACTCCTTATATGTCCAACCCAAACACTCATACAAAGCAGGTATTTTTATTCTCATTTTTTACCGTTGAATAAACTGAAACTACACTGCAAGTTTTTAAATGCAGACACTTTTTCATAAATTTCTTTTTTTCCCTCCACAGAGGCTTGCATTTAGCAGATAGACAGTAAATTCATAATGATGGCGTTAATGTACTTCCCTGGTTTTAAATTATACAAAAAGCCACAGATTTTGATATGTATGAACTATCTTCTTTTTTCTATAGTTAGGTGCTGCTTAATGGGAATGAACAAATATAGAAGGTACTCTGAGCTAGCCCTTTACCCCTCAAAAAGATTTTCTCATAATATTGCAGAGCTGCCCTATGAAAATGATTAGGAAAATCAAGACTGAAAAACATATACAGCTAGACATTGCAAGTACAATGTAAACTCTCTGTTATGACAATTTGGGGAATAATTAATCACTCCCCAAAAGATGTATTGCTTCAGTTTCTGAGAGACTGTTGTTTCTATTTTGTAGGACACAGCAGGCCAGGAAAGATACAGGACTATCACCACAGCCTATTATCGCGGGGCCATGGGCTTTATTTTAATGTATGACATCACAAATGAAGAATCCTTCAATGCAGTACAGGACTGGTAAGTAACAGCAAAAGTTCCCATTACTAATAATGATTATTTTCTTTTTTCATTCAACTCTTTCTCTCTCCTCAAAGCAGTGACCACACCACAATATAGTATGTATATTTTTTATGTACTATGATCCCAGTTGTGTTTCAGAAAGCCGATAAGGGCTAGCTATGCTCAGACTCATTATGGGAGTATTGATAAAAAATCATTTTGGTGATTTTGCTCTGTTTTGTTCACTCCAGCACTTTGCATCCTGTCGTCTTTAGTTCCATGGGGACAAGTACATTGCTTTCAATTTTTCGAAGCACCGATAATGAAAAATTTGGAAGTATACTGGTCTAAACTAGGGATCTGGAAACCATGAGCCATGGGCCAAATCTGGCCTATGCAGCACAACGGGCTCACCACTTGTTTTATTTTTTTTATTTTTTTTTCACCACTTGTTTTATAAGTAGAGTTTTGTTAGAAGGGCTTCCCTGGTGGTGCAGTGGCTAGGACTCTACACTCTCAGTGCGGGGGCCCCAGGTTCTGTCCCTGGTCAGGGAACTAGATCCCATGTGCTGCAGCTCAGGGTGTGCATGCCACGACTAAAGACTCCATGATGAAGATAGAAGATCTTATGCCACAAGTAGGACCCGGTGCAGCCAAATAAATAAATAAATATTAATGGTTTTTTTTTTTTTTTTTTATTAAAACACAACCAGGCTCAGTTACTTATTGTCTATGGCTGTTCTCTCTGGCTGTTTACAGTAGAAGTTTGCTGACTCCTTATCTGGATTTGTTAGTTAGTTTTACGTTTTTCTTCAAACTGAAAATTTTCAAAGGACTGGGATGAAGAAAAAAATAAAACTGAAACCTTTCTTTACTCCCAGTTACATCAAACCATGTGACACCTGTGATAAACATGATTTGCAGGGCAGGGGGTGGGGAGGGCTCAACAGATCCACATTTTACCATACATAGTCACATCCTGTCTTATTGAAGGAAAAACTACCAATATACAGGTAAAATAAATGACATTTTTTTTCTATTTTAATGACAGTATTATCCAAAATGATTTATTTACTTGTGTATCAGCTCAGTGAAGGTCATGCTCAGTCTCTCAGTCATGTCCCACTCTTTGCAACCTCATGGTCTGTAGCCCACCAGGTTCCTCTGTCTATGGAATTTTCCTGGCAGGAATACTGGAGTGGGTTGCCATTTCCTCCTCCAGGGGATCTTCCCAACCCAGGGATCGAACCCATGTCTCTTGCATCTCTACATTGGCAGGTGTATTCTTTACCACTGAGCCACTTGGGAAGTCCTCAGTGAAGATCAGGTGCTATTAAAAATTTACATTTGCTTTAGATTGCTTTTTAAAATTCATATTGCTTATCTGAGAAAGCACCTACATACTTCTTATTTCCACACACACACTTAAAATACAAAAAATAATACTAATACCACTAACAATGGTAATTCAAAAGACAAGCTTAGGACCTCTATGAAAAAGTACTTATCTTCACTAAAGGGCATAGAAGAAGGCTTAAGTACCCCCCTCTTTTTAGTAGACTGAATAGTATAAAAAATGTCCGTTCTTCACAAATAAATTCATGAACACAAGGCAATCCCAATCAAATACCAGGAGGTTTGATACAAAATGGAATGAAACAGAGAGTCCAGGTATAGACAGAAAGCCAATTGGGATTTACTCTATGATAAAAGTAGCATTTCAAATTAGTAACAGAATGGGTGGTTCAGTTAATACTGTGGAGCTACCCAGTGCCACCCATAGCTCTGGTACACATCAGTTCAGTTCACTTCAGTCGCTCAGTCATGTCCGACTCTTTGCAACCCCATGAATCGCAGCATGCCAGGCCTCCCTGTCCATCACCAACTCCTGGAGTTCACTCAGACTCACGTCCATCGAGTCAGTGATGCCATCCAGCCATCTCATCCTCTGCCGTTCCCTTCTCCTCCTGCCCCCAATCCCTCCCAGCATCAGAGTCTTTTCCAATGAGTCAACTCTTCTCATGAGGTGGCCAAAGTACTGGAGTTTCAGCTTTAGCAAAAATGGTCATTCTATCTTTGACTGTTTCCTCTCAAGATATGATAAGTCCCGGGAGTGTTCATGAATTAATTTCCGATATCAGGGTTCTTAAATCGATTTGTACCCATACTTGTGGCCCATTTTTCCAATGACTGCTGAGAAGAGATGGATCTATTGAGTTCTGTGAAACCACATGATAACAGTGTAGGAGCCATCCCAGCAGTACCCCTGACTCCTGCATTAGAAACGCTATGGAAAAGTACATCTTCCCCATGCCCCGCTCCATTCCTTGCCTCTGCAGCCCTGCCCAGCTCCCTCCACTGTCAATTCTTCTACTTCTCCAGTTCTCTAACTATTTGGCTCTATTGACCCACTCTTTCCTTAGAAGCTCTGTTTCCTGTCCTCTTAGAAGCACATTTCCCAGATTAATCTTCTCTCTCTCTGACTGCTCCTCTTTCTACTTCCTAGCTTTTACTTCCTGCCTCACCCAGCCAAGGGTAAGCATCCTCTCCTGGCTTTTTTCCTGGGCTTATTCTGTTTCCTTGGCCATCTTATCCATTCACACAATCATCATCACTTATATCAGATGATTCCCAACTTTAAATATCGGGCCCAAGTCTGTCTTCTGAAGTGCAGTGTTCCCATTTCCTGCTATCTCCTTCTGGCATCTCAGAATCACTTGTCTTCACCTGAAACTGCTCACCTTCTTGTCTTCAGTTTTTGCTGTTCATTGAGGTGACAATGCTTTGCCACCCAGATTCCACCTCGAATCCAGCTCTAACTTCTGTCCATCCCAATCTGGGGCCTGATCTTGCATATTAACTTTTTCCCGAATATCCTTTGAATCTGTTCCTGCCTGACAAACCACATGACCATCAGGACTTCTGATCTTTGCTTCTTCCTTCATAATATCCTTCTAACCGATCTGCCTCCCCTTAGATTTCTTCCCATTCCAATCCATCCTATCCCAGTACTGCTATAAAAGTTTCCCAAAAGAAAGTGATCCTAAAGATCATGGAAGACCCCTGCTCAATAGCCATGACTCACTATCACCTCCTTAATTAATTAAAACTTCCTCAGACTGACTTTCAGACACAGAACATCATGGAGCCCATCTTTTTTTACAGTCTCATCTCTCACTATTCAAAAGCTGAACTTATTTGAATCAGTTCTAATGAGGTGCATGAAACTGGAGCCTATTATACAGAGTGAAGTAAGCCAGAAGGAAAAACACCAATACAGTATACTAACACATATATATGGAATTTAGAAAGATGGTAACAATAACCCTGTGTACGAGACAGCAAAAGAGACACTGATGTATAGAACAGTCTTATGGACTCTGTGGGAGAGGGAGAGGGTGGAAAGATTTGGGAGAATGGCATTGAAACATGTAAAATATCATGTATGAAATGAGATGCCAGTCCAGGTTCAGTGCACGATACTGGATGTTTGGGGCTAGAGCACTGGGACGACCCAGAGGGATGGTATGGGGAGGGAGGAGGGAGGAGGATTCAGGATTGGGAACACATGTATACCTGAGGCGGATTCATTTTGATATTTGGCAAAACTAATACAATTATGTAAAGTTTAAAAATAAAATTAAAGCAAAAAAAAAAAAAAGCTGAACTTAACCTTTCACTGTTTGGGGAACTGAGCCTAAACTTTCTAACCTTTGTGGTTTTTTGTTTGCTGGTGCCCTCTGTTATGCATTTCTTTTTCACAACCTCCTACTCTACCTCCCCTAGATATACATATCTGTCAAAACTCAACAAAGCTTATCCATAAATCAGCCCTACTTACTCATGTTGTCATCCACAGTTGTATGATCATGGTTTATTAGGTATCTTTCATTCATTCAACGGGTATTGAGCACCTATTCTGACGGTCAATCTGCCAGATGTTGTAGTTAGTTGTTGTTGTTGTTCAGCCGCTCAGTTGTGTCTGACTCGTTGTGACCCCATGGACTACAGTATGCCAGGCTTCCCTGTCCTTCATTATCTACCAGAGCTTGCTCGTTCATGTCCATTGAGTCGGTGATGCCATACAAGAATCTCATCCTCTGTCATCTCCTTCTCCTCCTGCCTTCAATCTTTCCCAGGATCAGGGTCTTTTCTAATGAGTCAGCTGTTCATATCTGGTGGCCAAAGTATTGGAGCTTCAGTATCAGTCCTTCCAATGAATATTCAGGGTTGATTTTCTTTAGGATTGACTGGTGTGATCTCCTTGCTGTCCAAGGGGCTCTCAAGAGTCTTCTCCAACACCACAGTTCAAAAGCATCAATTCTTTGGCACTCAGCCTTCTTTATGGTTCATCTCTCACATCCATACATGACTACTGGAAAAACCACAGCTTTGGCTAGAGGGACCTTTGTTGCCAAAGGAATGTCTCTGCTTTCTAATATGCTATGTTTGTCATAACTTTTCTTCCAAGGAGCAAGCATCTTTTAATTTCATGCCTGCAGGCCCCATCTTCAGTAATTCTGGAGCCCAAGAAAATAAAGTCTTGCACTGTTTCTGTTGTTTCCTCATCTATTTGCTGTGAAATAATAGGACTGGATGCCATGATCTTCATTTTTTTAATGTTAAATTTTAACCCAGCTTTTTCACTCTCTTCTTTCACCTTGGTCAAGAGGCTCTTTAGTTCCTCTTCGCTTTTTGCTGTAAGGGTGTGTAATTTGCATATCTGAGGTTATTGATATTTTTCCCAGCAATCTTGATTCCAGCTTCTGCTCATCCAGCCTGGCATTTCGAATGATATACTCTTCATTTACATTAAATAAGCAGGATAACAATATACAGGCTTGATGTACTCCGTTCCCAATTTGGAACAAGTTCATTGTTCCATGTTTGGTTCTAACTGTTGCTTCTTGACCTGCATACAGATTTTTCAGGAGGCAGGTAAGGTGGTCTGGTATTCCCATCTCTTAAAGAATTTTCCAGTTTGTTGTGTTCCATACAAAGGCTTTAGGGTAGCCAATGAAGCAGAATTAGATGTTTTTCTGAATTATCTTGCTTTTCCTATGATCCAACAGATGTTGGCTATTTTATCTCTGGTTCTTCTACCTTTTCTAAATCTAGCTTGTACATCTGGAAGTTCTTGGTTCACGTACTTTTGAAGCCTTGCTTGGAGAATTTTGAGCATTACTTGGCTAGAGTATGAGATGAGTGCAATTGTGCAGTAGTTAAACATTCTTTGGCATTGCCTTTCTTTGGACTGGAATAAAAACTGACCTTTTCCAGTCCTGTGGCCACTGTTGAGTTTTCCAAATTTGCTGGTATATTGAATGCAACACTTTCACAGCATCGTCTTTTAGAACTGTAGTTAGTATCTATGCCAGTATTTACTATCCCAGTTAATGGAGCCACCAGAACCCAGTTGCCTGTGGTTGAAATCTGAGTTCTCAGTTTGATTTTTCTCTCTTTACCTGTTACATTGTACCACAGCCTTGTCTAACTCAATGAAATTATGAGCCATGCCATGTAGGGCCACCCAAGACAGAGAAGTCATGGTGGAGAGTTCTGATAAAACATGGTCCACTGGAGAAGGGAATGGCAAACCACTTCAGTATTCTTGCATAAGAACCCCATTAGCAGTATGAAAAGGCAAAAAGATATGACACAGAAAGACAAACTCCCCAGGTTCACATCCACAACACATCCAATTGTGGATGTGACTGGTGACAGAAGTGAAGTCCCATGCTGTGAAGAACAATATTGCATAGGAACCTGGAATGTTAGGTCCATGATTGAGGTAAATAGGAAATGGTCAAACAGGAGACAACAAGAGTGAACATCAACATTTTAGGAATCATTGAAATGGACTCGAATGGGCAAGTTTAATTCAGATAACCACTGTATCTACTACTGTGGGCAAGAATTCCTTAAGAAGAAATGAAGTAGCCATCATAGTCAACAAAAGAGTCCCAAATGCAGCTCTTGGGTACAATCTCAAAAATGACAGAATGATCTCTGTTCATTTCCAAGGCAAACCATTCAATATCACAGTAATCCAAGTCTATGCCCCAAACAATAATGCTGAAGAAGCTGAAGTTGAACAGTTCTATGAAGACCTACAAGACCTTCTAGAACTAATACCCCCAAAAGATGTCCTTTTCATTATAGGGGACTGGAATGCAAAAGTAGGAAGTCAAGAAATACCTGAAGTAACAGGCAAATTTGACCTTGGAGTACAAAATGAAGCAGGGAAAAGGCTAACAGAGTTTTGCCAAG
>NW_011494900.1:2220637-2220940 GCF_000754665.1 Bison bison bison | reverse complement strand
GAAGCAGAAGATATTAAGAAGGTAGTAAGAATACACATGGAGAAGGCAATGGCACCCCACTCCAGTACTCTTGCCTGGAAAATCCCATGGACAGAGGAGCCTGGTAGGCTGCAGTCCATGGGGTCGCTAAGAGTCGGGCACGACTGAGTGACTTCACTTTCACTTTTGACTTTCATGCATTGGAGAAGGAAATGGCAGCCCACTCCAGTATTCTTGCCTGGAGAATCCCAGGGACAGAGGAGCCTAGTGGGCTTCTGTCTATGGGGTCACACAGAGTCGGACACGACTGAAGCGACTTAGCAG
>NW_011494900.1:2190011-2220537 GCF_000754665.1 Bison bison bison | reverse complement strand
GAACAGTTCTATGAAGACCTACAAGACCTTCTAGAACTAATACCCCCAAAAGATGTCCTTTTCATTATAGGGGACTGGAATGCAAAAGTAGGAAGTCAAGAAATACCTGAAGTAACAGGCAAATTTGACCTTGGAGTACAAAATGAAGCAGGGAAAAGGCTAACAGAGTTTTGCCAAGAGAACGCACTGGTCATAGTAAACACCCTCTTCCAACAACACAAGAGAAGGCTCTATACATGGACATCACCAAATGGTCAACACCGAAATCAGATTGATTATATTCTTTACAGCCAAAGATGGAGACGCTCTATACAGTCAGCAAAAACAAGACTGGGAGCTGAGTGTGGCTCAGCTCATGAACTCCTTATTGCCAAATTCAGACTTCAGTTGAAGAAAGTAGGGAAAACCACTAGACCATTCAGGTATGACCTAAATCAAATCCCTTACGACTATACAATGGAAGTGACTATAAATAGATTCAAGGGATTAGATCTGATAGAGTGTCTGAAGAACTATGGACGGAGGTTTGTGACATTGTACAGGAGGCAGTGATCAAGACCATCCCCAGGAATAAGAAACTCCAAAAGGCAAAATAGTTATCTGAGGAGGCCTTACAAATAGCTGAAAAAAGAAGAAAAGCTAAAGGCAAAGAGGAAAAGGAAAGATATACACATTTGAATGCAGTTTCAAAGAATAGCAAGGAGAGATAACAAAGCCTTCCTCAGTGATCAATAGAAATAGATCAAAGAAATAGAGGAAAACAATAGAATGGGGAAGACTAGAGATCTCTTCAATAGAATTAGATACCAAAGGAACATTGCATGCAAAGATGGGCGCAATAAAGGACAGAAATGGTTTGGACCCAACAGAAGCAGAAGATATTAAGAAGGTAGTAAGAATACACATGGAGAAGGCAATGGCACCCCACTCCAGTACTCTTGCCTGGAGAATCCCAGGGACAGAGGAGCCTAGTGGGCTTCTGTCTATGGGGTCACACAGAGTCGGACACGACTGAAGCGACTTAGCAGCAGCAACAGCAAGAATACACAAAAGAACTATACAGAAAAGATCTTCATGACCCAGATAACCACAATGGTGTGATCACTCACCTAGAGCCAGACATCCTGGAATGTGAAGTCAAGTGGGCCTTAGAAAGCATCACTATGAACAAAGCTAGTGGAGGTGATGGAATTCCAGTTGAGCTATTTCAAATCCTAAAAGATGATGCTGTTAAAGTGCTGCAGTCAATATACCAGCAAATTTTGAAAACTCAGCAGTGGCTACAGGACTGCAAAAGGTCAGTTTTCATTCCAATACCAAAGGAAGGCAATGCCAAAGAATGTTGAAACTACTGCACAGTTACACTCATCTCACATGATAGCAAAGTAGTGCTCAAAATTCTCCAAGCCATGCTTCAACAGTACATGAACCGTGAACTTCCAGATGTACAAGCTGGATTTAGAAAAGGCAGAGGAACCAGACATCAAATTGTCAACATCCGTTGGATCATTGAAAAAGCAAGAGAATTCCAGAAAGACATCTATTTCTGCTTTATTGACTATGCCAAAGCCTTTGACTGTGTGGATCACAACAAACTGTGGAAAATTCTTCAAGAGATGGAAATACCAGACCACCTTACTTGCCTCCGAAAAATCTGTACGCGGGTCAAGAAGCAACAGTTAAAACCGGACATGGAACAACAGACTGATTCCAAATAGGAAAAGGAGTATGTCAAGGCTGTATATTGTCACCCTGCTTATTTAAGTTAGAGACAGAGTACATCATGCAAAATGCCAGGCTGGATGAAGCACAAGCTGGAATCGAGATTTCTGGGAGAAATATCAATAACCTCAGATAGGCAGATGACACCACCCTTATGGCAGAAAGTGAAGAAGATATAAAGAACCTCTTGATGAAGGTGAAACAGGAGAGTGAAAAAATTGGCTTAAAACTCAACATTCAGAAAACGAAGATCATGGCATCCGGTCCCATCACTTCATGACAGATAGATAGGAAAACAATGGAAACAGTGAGAGACTCTATTTTCTTGGGCTCCAAAATCACTGCAGATGGTGAGTGCAGCCATGAAATTAAAAGACGCTTGCTCCTTGGAAGAAAAGCTATGACAAACGTGGACAGCATGTTAAAAAGCAGAGACATTACTTTGCCAGCAAAGGTCCATCTAGTCAAAGCTATGGTTTTTCCAATAGTCATGTATGGATGTGAGAGTTGGACTATAAACAAGGCTGAGCATGGAAGAATTGATGCTTTCAAGCTGCAGTATTGGAGAAGACTCTTGAGAGTCCCTTGAAGTGCAGGGAAATCCAACCAGTCAATCCTAAAGGAAATCAGTCCTGAATGTTCGTTAGAAGGACTGATGCTGAAGCTGAAACTCCAATACTTTGGCCACCTGATGCAAAGAGCCAGTTCACTGGAAAAGATGCTGATGCTGGGAAAGATTAAAGGCAGGAGGAGAAGGGGACGACAGAGGATGAGAATGTTGGCTGGCATATCTGACTCGATGGACATGAGTTTGAGCAAGCTTTGGGAGCTAGTGATGGACAGAGAAGCCTGGTGTGCTGCATGGGGATCACAAAAAGTCAGACACGAATGAGCTGAACTGAACCTGTTATATCCTGCTGCTGCTGCTAAGTCACTTCAGTCTTGTCCGACTCTGTGTGACGCCATAGACGGCAGCCCACCAGGCTTCCCCGTCCCTGGGATTCTCCAGGCAAGAACACTGGAGTGGGTTGCCATTTCCTTCTCCAATGCATGAAAGTGAAAAGTGAAAGGGAAGTCGCTCAGTCGTGTCCGACTCTTGGTGCCCCCATGGACTGTAGCCCACCAGGCTCCTCCATCCATGGGATTTTCCAAGCAAGAGTACTAGAGTGGGGTGCCATTGCCGTCTCCTACTACCAATCCAGTAGTTTTGACTTTTTGAATGCCTTTGTCCTTCCGGCCACTGTCTAAATTCAGACCGTCATGAGCTATTTAGGAACCTTAGCTCTCAGCACTTAAGCAGTTTTCTACCTTGTGTGCTTACCAGCAAGCCCCACCCTCTCCAGTTCATGCATTATATTGTTATCAGAGCTAAGTCACGTATCTCTCATCTGAAAAATAAAGCCTTAAATAATGTCTTATTTCTCATAGTGGAGATTCTGGGGGCCCATCTGAATCATTGTCGAGATTTGACAGCATACAGAAGCCCAGGCTCCAACGTATACAAACTAAACCAAATTTGCAGTGGTAAATATTGGCATATGTATGTGACAGCTCCATCAGTGATTCTGATGCCCATTTCTTATTAAGAGCATTGATTTAAAATGAAGTCCACAGCCTCTAGCATGGTAGACAGTGTAGCCACCGTGTCTATTCCATTCACATCATCCCCTACCACTCTCTTCCATTGTTCTAGATTTCAACCAGATAGAACTTTTCTCATTTACAAATGTGTCATTTTTTCAATAACTCTATTCCTCTGCTTGGAATGTCTTCTCTTCTATCTTTCTAAATTCTTATTCTCTTTTCAAGGCCATCTCAAACATCAACTTGTCTATGAAGCTTTTGAAGATAGTGCTGCCCTGGTTCCCACCCACCCCAATTTCCATTCCCAGTGGACAATGCTCTTCACTCCCATAGCTCTGCATCCATGCTACCCTAGTACTTTCTGCAGACACATAAAAAACCTAGCTTACTCTTTATATTTATATTATATTTTGTCTTCTGTATTTCAGTGTAAGTTCATTCATCTTTTTTCTCTAGTACTGACTACTGTACAATTTTATTAAAACTTTTTTCTAAATTTTTATTTTTATTGTGGTAAAATATACAGAACTTAAAATTTACAACCTTAATCATTTTTAAGTACACAGTTCAGTGGTATTAAATACATTGTTGTTGACGTGCAATCATCGCTACAGTCCATCTCCACAACTCTTCATCTTGCAAAACTGAAACTGTGTCAATTTAATAATAACTTCCTGTTCTCCTTTATCCCCAACCCCTGAACCATTATTTTACTTTCTATGTCTATGAATCTGAGTACTCTATTCATACTTCAGGGAAAAAAACCTGTGTGGGGAAAAAAAATCCAGCTCAGCAATACAAACTTGCTTACATATACAGTATTATCTAGCAGGAGTGGGGAAGGAGACATTTGCTGATATTCCACAATGGTTTTCTACAACACAAAATGAGGTATTCCTGAAAAACAAGTACAAAGAAACAGATTCTTTAAATTACTATTCTCCAACAGCTAATCTTAAGGCTAGAAAAAACACAGAAAAAAGAATATATGGCTAAATGAAAAATTAATTGTACTTTATTTGCAACTAAAACTTCAAATATTCTTCCTAACAAAATGTACTTTTATTATATAGGAAAAAAAAGAAAATGCTTGTTGGCTGTGATCTCAGTAAAATCCTTAAACAATCTATCTGTAGGAATATTTAGATTAAGTGAAAAATGTCTTAAAATTTAACTACACACCAATTGTAGTCAGTTAAGAAGACAAGTATAAAATTTAGAGAGACTGGCAGAAAACTAACAAATCATTTTGAGAAAATAGAAGCTATCCGTTTTTTTAAAACACATTAGACTGTATTTTGAATTTTTTATTGGAATGTTATTAGAGGAATTTGGAAGGAATGATGTTGAAGCCGAAACTCCAATACTTTGACCACCTGATGTGAAGAGCTGACGCGTTTGATACTGGGAAAGTTTGAGGGCAGGAGGAGAAGGGGACAACAGAGGATGAGATGGCTGGATGGCATCACTGACTCGATGGACATGAGTCTGAGTGAACTCCGGGAGTTGGTGATGAACAGGGAGGCCTGGCGTGCTGTGCTTCATGGGTCGCAGAGAGTCGGACATGACTGAGCGACTGAACTGAAATAAAAATACTCTCTTTAATTTAGTCAGATTTCCAAGTTCTATAAAGTTAACACAAAATGAAGCTCACTGTGATCTTATTTATAAGTTTATCTTGAGTCTACAAATTTTCAAAAAGGATGTGATGAAGTAAACACAAATGATGCATACAATATGGTTAATAAAATAGTAGAGAGCGACTCCCAATAATCGGGGGGGATGTTTGTTTTAGGCCTAGTTTCCTAGAAACAGGGTGGGAAAGGAATAAATGCTAATACTTTATTGGGAACTAGAATATTAGGGAAGCAAGAAAGAGGGAAAAAAGAGAAGAAAGGGAAGTGTGGCATGGGAAAGGGGAAACCAACACTAGGGGGTGTCTGGCAAGAACCCGTCACCACTTGGTATCAGGTGCAACTGGCCCTTGATCTCAGAGGCACTTCTTCAGAAACTGTCAGGTAGAGGAAAAGAGTTTCCCCATGAGCCCTTGTCTCGTATTGGTCAGAGGTTGTTTCTGGGACTTTAATGCCTCCGCATTTCTATGTTACACATCCAAGGATGACTCATTTCAGTGGCAACAGGGCAACTTCAGTGTGGGAGGCAGAACTGTGTGGCGTTAGCCTGAGGTAGCTGCTTTGGGTCATGCCTGTGTCATGTTGATAACAGAGATGATAGTTGAGCAGAGCCCTTGCAGGAATGAATGAGTGGCTGGCCAGTAGCCCTTCAGTCACGTAAGTCCAGGAGAATTTGAGGGGGCACATGAGGTTGAGGTCATCTGACAGAATTTAAAAGCCTATGGAAATTTAAAGGGCAAAATGGCTCTCGTGTTGAAAATTTAGTTCTGAGGGTCTTTTAAACCAAAGTGAAAACCATGGCTGCAAAAAAAAAATATTAAACATGATATACAGCTCTCATTATAGGAAAGGGTAAAAATTACTATAGGAATCCATGAGGGCAAAGAAAATTTTTCACTAAATTCTGCTAGAAATGTCTTTAATTTGGGGGCACATTGGCTTTATGTCAATACTGACTTTCACATCTAGTACTAAAAAGACCTCACGAGACTCCTTTTTTTATAGTGCCTTCAAAACATACGAGACGAACATTAGAGCATGTTTGGTGAAGGCCCAATGGGAGGCTGGGAAAATGTGATCCAAACACATATAGATTTCTTGTGGTCTCAAAGGATCCAATAATCGAATGGTAACTACTCAAAGGAGTGCATGGATTCTGTGCTCCCTGGACTCTCCTCCCTCAATTCCTCTTTTCTGCACTATATCTCAGATAGAAGGCAGTTTGAGCTTATGTGCTAATACTTAGAAAACCAGATGCTGACCTTGTATTATTATGCTTGTTAAAGTCTTTCTGGTTTCTGAACTTCTTTCAGTTCCTTGATCTTCTTGTACTTCTGGGTTTCTCTTCCTCTGAGCCTTTGTATATGCCCTGCCTCCTACAAGAAACCACATCCCTCCAGCCTCTACGCAGATCAAGCTAATTTCCTTTCATCCTTTAGATCTCAGCTTGACCATCTTTTTCATAAGTTTTTTTCTAATGCGGGATTTGTTTGCTCCTGTAGTAGGCTCTTGAAACACCACCCCTGCCAAGTTGTTGTTCAGTCACTAAGCCGTGTCTGCTTCTTTGTGACCCCATGGACTGCATGCAGCACTCCAGGCTTCCCTGTTCTTCACCATCTCCTGGAGTTTCCTTAAACTCATGTCCATTGAGTTGATAATGCCATCCAACCATCTCAGCACTGTTATATCTTATCACATATTGTAAACCCCTGTTTAGTTTTATGTTTTCCTGCTGGGTTCCAAGTTCCTGGAAGACAAGGTCTGTGCCTTTTCTCTTTTTTACCTTTATATCCCAGTGCCTACCCAAATGCTTGGCACTGAGTAGCTGCTCAAGAATTATTTAAGGTGAGTGAAAGCTGCATAGGAAGTGTACATCCAGTAAGGTTATCTGAACTGATTGGCATATTTTGTAAAAAGACACAGAAAAGCGAGATGGCTGTAAACAGTCAGATTGGGTGCTGAAACAACGCTTACAGTGTTCTTCAGCTTTGTCCAGGTAGAGAAACAATGTGTCATCATGGTCAGTAACTAATTTGCCAAATCTCCATTTGTTCCAACCTGCTATTTGTTAAGGAGATAGCTGTGTGGAGTTTAAAGTCAAGAGCAGCAATTTAGCTCCATAATTTTGAGGAAATAGAGGTTATCTCTTTTTGGGAAAAAGAGTATTCTGTGCTTTGAATCTTTCAGTGGGCTTTGATTTAAGAAATAAATAAATGATTTATTAGAAAAACAAGCCCCAAATAGATTTAGATAGTTCTAGGAACAGAAGGCATTGAAAACTTCAGTGCCTTTGAAATGTTTCTCAGAGGGGTTGTGGACAAGAGAATTTCCTGGATCTCAGGTGGAACGTGGTCCTGGGTATATGGAATTTGAATCTGTTGTCCAGGCTCTTCCTGAATATCTAGCATTAAGACTCAAATATCTGTACACACTGCAGGGCATTTTAGCTTGATTTAAAATCCTCCCCATTTCTGACTTTAAATGCACCTCTGTTCTAAGTATGGCATGGCCACAGGCTGCTGTATTTCCTGCAGGAGATTGTCATTTGGCTTATCTCCCTCCACCTTACTTATTTACATTCAGCTTTTTATGACACAATAAGAAACTATAAATACACATTTTTAAGGCAGGAAATCTGGTGAGCAGATTGATAATTTTTAAAAACCACCAGACTAAAGATAAAAGTCTGACACCATCATCCCACCAGTTTTAAATAATTCATTTCCATGACATTCAAGGTCCCACTGCAGATGTGCTAGAATGAATGAAATTTCACCTTCACATATTTTCTTCCTCTGCAATTTTCCTTCTCTATCTTCTTCTCCAAAAATATATACAGGTCTTAAATTAAGGTGACCTCAGGTTAAATCTGAAATAATTTTAGCCAGATAATAACAATTAATAAGATATGATGCGCAATTGCTAAGCCTTTTTTGGAGCTTCTTAATCTTGTTCAAGGGTTGTCCCAACTGTAAGGTCGATTCTGAGATAGCTTGGAGGGGACAGTGGTGGCACTAGAGCTCAGACGTCTGACCACTGAGTTTTACCACCTTCTCATGCTGGGCATCAAAGAGTCTCTCCTCTCCCTGGATCTTAATGACTACATTTCTTAATTCAGCTCTGATCCAATCATGAAACAGTATTCTTATACACATCACCAACTTAAGTTCAAGTTAGTATTTAGAAGATATATGGCTCCTAATCCACAGCTGCTTTCAAAAAAACTCCATTGTCTTTTTCTGTCTCCATCTTTCCAGTTTATCAGGCCAACATATTGGAGTTAATCCTAATGTCTCATTTTCTCAGACCCCACATTCAGTCCTTTAAAAAATACTGTTATATCTTGGCTCTAATTTCAAAATACAGTCTCCTCTTATTCTTTGAGGTAGTTATACTCTGTAAAGTTATCAAAAGTACTGAGTTAGTGAGTACAGAATCATTGCCCCATTGATGAGGTACGGGGTTACTTTCCTGCGAGCTTCTATCCACAATATTTTTGCCAGCCGATCATATATACCTTATGTTAGGTGTGTTTCTGCTTCAGGACACCATATTTAATACATATTGTTGATTCCTGACATTGAACTTACGGCCAACAGCAACATAACTCATGCACACATGAAACTCCAACACAGGTATTTCCTCCATAAGGCACATCACTGCCTTCTTGCACTTGGAAACAAGACAGCACCTCACCATTATGCTTGGAGGTCATTCTGAACAGCAAAATCATCGATTAAAAGAATGGGGAGAGTATGGCTCTAAATGTATTGTGAGAGTGAGAGCTGAAAGAAGAAGGCAGACCATGGCCTTGCCTTCTTCCAACTCAGCTGGGAGTATGTTTTCAGGCCATTCAGGTTTTTCACCACCTTGCTCATGATTGCACATGTCTGTGAAAGTGTTGTATTTATTTTCAGATTAAAAATAAACTAGTAAACTCAAAAATTTGGAATCCATGAATAATAATCAATCACATATTCAAAATCCTCCCTCCTCCCTCCCTGACTGTTGTTTCCACTGTTCATTAGTTTGCTAGGGCTGCTGAAACAAAGTGCCACAGACTGGGTGCTTAAAACACAGAAGTGTATTCTCTCAGTTCTGGGGCTGGAGGTCCCTGATTGGGGTGTCAGCTGGGCTGGCTCTTTCTGAGGCCTCCGAGAGAGAACCTCTTCCCTGCTTCTCTCCCTTCTGGTAGCCTTGGACATTCCTTAGCCTGCAGGCGGCATTCTCCCTGTTTTCATATCATCTCCCCTTTATATGTGTGTCCCTCTGTGCACAGACTGGATCAGGGCCTACCCTGACAACCTCAGCTTAATCTGATCATCTGCAAAACCTTGTTTTCAGGTGCGATCACGTCACTCCTCTGCTCCAAATATTCACAGCATCCCACCTCCCTTGGATTAAAGCCAGAGCCCTTTCAAGAGCCTGCTAGACCCTCCCAATGTACCTGCTGCCTCTCCGACCACACCTCTCCTGCTCCCCCCTCTCACAGCCCAGTCTGGCCACACCAGCCTCTTTGCCATTCCTAGAATGCACCAGACCTGCTTCTACCTCAGGGCATCTGCTCCTGTTATTCCCAGGCCTGGAAGTCTCTTCCCAGATATCCTTGTGGTTCTCCCCTCACCACCTTCCATTCTTCCCTGTAATGTCACCTGCTCAGCAAGACCTGCCAGCCCCACGCTATTTTATATTGTAACTCTCTTTAGCACTTCCTGTCCCCATTTTTGGCTTCATATTTCCATAACATCTACCACCCTCTTATGTATTTTCTAATTGACTTATGTACCATGTCTGTTCTCCCCAACAAGCATGCCTCACAGAATAGCTAATCTCTGTCCCTTTTATGCAATATTATGTCTAAGTGCCTAGAATAGTCCCTGGCACTATACTAAATGTTCAACAAATATTTGTTGAATTAATGAATTTATGAACGACAGAAAGAGAGGTATACAAGACTAGACCTTACTCGGTGTCTTCATCGTCTAGCAGCCTCAGGCGTATATCAATTATGTGTCCTACAAAAAGTTGATAATCAAGGGCTAGAACAGTATCAGAACATTTTGAAGAAAATAACTCAGTGCTCTCAGTTCAATTTTGTAGGGAGGTACTGCCTATCTTGCCAAAATTTTGACTCTATATAGTAAGACCTTCCAAACTCTCAGTAAGATGAAGTTGACTGTAGTGGAACTGATGAAAAGAAATAAAAATGTGTCCCATCTTTCATATTGGGCAAAATGACTTGAAGTTACTGCTTGGTTCCTATAGCATATTCCACCCCTAAAATGGTCTTTTATTTTTATTTTTGAGGGGAGCATGTATGTGAGGAATACCGTTAGTCCAATAAATGCACAACACATATTTGGGGGCGCCTTAAAAGGACCAGAAATGTCATCTAACCCAGTGAGAAATATTTGCTCATCTCTTATGGCCTCAAAGTTCCATCAACCAACTTTCTGTCTCTGGATTTTTTTTTAATTTCTTTGTTTTTTTCCATTTATTTTTTCCTTTGCTGGACTTGGTTCTGGCCCAATATTAGCTGCATGAAGAATGCAGACATGTTAAAAAAAATGTGAAGCCTTGAATTAAAGATGTCTTAATTAAGTACTTAAGGTTACTCAATATCTGGCTAGACCTATGAGGACAAACCTGGGCTTATATTCTAGTTACAGAGAATCTTGTGTGTGTGTATATGCGTGTGTGTGTGTGTGTGCGTGTGTGATCCAGGAAATAGCATAAGGCTTGAAGATTGAAGCATGAAGCTCATATTAATGGTTAATGTGCTGATTATGTACAGAGAAGGAGCTAGGGGAATTGAGAGGCCGGTCCTGTCTGACTTTGTGTCTTGTCACCTAACCTCACCTGTACTCGGAGGTGGTAATTACAATTCCATAAATATTGACACTAAAGTCAAGGCTAGAAGCTGAATTCTTGTCCCTGCAGCCTTATCTCAGGCAACCTATATAGGGAATATAAAGATTAAATAAAAGACTTGGTCTCTTGGATAAAAGGTATTATACAAATATGATTGCAATTTGTTCTGCTTCACTTACACTCTGAAAATAGACTCCTTGGCAGCTCCTTATGTTCGGTTGTGTGTCACAATATTTATCGCAAATGCCATTATTTCCTCACAGGATTTCCTTGGTTTCTAGCTATTTTATTTTACCTCCTTTGCTCTGAGGTTAGTTGCCTGTCTTGGGGAGTGGATTTGTCTGGAAGGACCTGTCATGTAACTCTTCAGAGAGGAGATTGTGATAAGAGCTCATTTTCTAGTTCTAGATGTTTAGCTTGGTTCCTGGTAATATTGTTAATGAAAAAAGAAGATTGTGGGATTGTTGATGATCCTGTTTAGAAACGAATGGTAACTCTAGTAGTTTACTATAACTTTACTAGTATCTTCAGGTCTGTCATGAACATAATCTCCATCAGATCTGCTTTCCAGTCTCAATGAATATTTAGAATATTTTGTACTTAATGTACATACTGTTGGTCTTCCTTCTCTGCTTGCCCAATTAGCAAAAATATGCACTCAGCCTTTGCCCTGTGAAGTGAGTAGGAAGACCAAATCTTCTCAATCTAAACAGATACAACTCCATCCTCACTTCTGACCAACAGGCTGCAGATTCAGGGTTTCCCATCACTACTTTTAGGTTTGATAACTCACTAGAATGACACAGAATTCAGGAAAGTACTATTCTTACAATTATAGTTTTATTATAATAAAAGAACGCAAATCAGAACCAGCCGAAGAGAGAGATGCTAGAGCAAGATCTGGGAGGGTTCCAAATGCAAAGCTTCTGTTGTCCTCAAGGACATGTCACACTTTTCCCCTTGTCATTTCTTCCCACTCTTGCCCTTGTTGGCTTCCCAAATTTTATTATTCACATCAGTTTCATTGCCACTGAAGCAAAACGTGGTGATAAGGCCAATATGACAAGGTCATGTTTATAGAGCGCTCATCAAAATGCCCGTGTCAAAGTGTCAAAACATTCTTCCTCTTATGAGCAGAGTAGAACAACAAATATTTTTACCTCCCATTTTCTTCCTAACCTTTTTTTTGATCAAACCCCTTTCTTCAGTTTGTGCCTTTTCTAAACCCCAGTGGGCTTGATCCTGATCATGACAGTTTTGAAGGCTTTGTTACCTGACACACAAGGAGTTAAGTATAGTAAAATCTAGCTGGGGCCCCACTGACCCAGCACTTCCTGAATGCATATCAGATATTTAAACAACATGAGGGAAAAGGCTGCTCTGCTACAATTGAAACTATTTCCTTATCTTTTTGTTTTTAATAAGCTGTGAACTTTAAATATGAATATTAACATGATAATTTATGTAAATCTTTGCTTTCATAGTTTATATTCTGGAAATGAGTCTTTTCTGAATTGCTTGAGCACAAAATTTTATATCCTATGACCTATGATATGTATTGAATAATACCAAGGATGGCTTAGTTTATATCACTAGATAGAACAGCTAATTTTAGGAGAAATTTCCTTAAACTGAGAGGAGAAGTTTCCTTTAAAAAAAAAATCCCTCAATTTAAAACCAACAGAAATAGGGAGCTGGGAGGAAATGAGACAAGGCAGAAAGAAAGGAGCAGAATACCTGGTTAAAGGTTCATTTTGAGAAGGGCAAGAGGCACCAAGCTGAGAATTCTGTGACTGGTGAGGGGAGCTTTGAAGGCTTTGCAGACCATTGATTGAAGTCCCCTGCATCAAAGTTAGACAAATCCAACAAATCAGAGACTGTATAACCTTGGAGACATGACAGAACTAAACCTTTTTCAGCCTTAGGTACTATCTTTACAAAAGAGAAAGAATTCCTAACTTACAAGGGAACTATGAGGAACAGAGGAGAAAACCCAATGTACTCGGCATGTTGTAGACAGGAAATGACTGCATCTTGCCCTGGATCTATGTCAGACAGTAGGTCTCAATCCAGAATTTTGTATTAGAATCTCTTGGACATCTTTCCAAAACACAATTGTCCTTTAGCATCCGGTGGAAAATGATTCCAGAACAAAATCCATGGATGCTCAAGTCTCTTATATAAAATGGCTTGTTGTTGTTCAGTTGCTAAGTCCCGTCCAACACTTTGCAACCCCATGGACTGCAGCACACCAGGCTTCTTTGTCCTTCACTATCTCCCCGAGTTTGCTCTCTCACTATCTCCCAGACTCATGTCCATTGAGTCAGTGATGCTATCTAACCATGTCATCCTCTGCTGTCCCCTTCTCCTCCTGCCCTCAGTCTTTCCGAGCAGCAGGGTCTTTTCCAATGAATCGGCTCTTCTCATTATGTGGCGAAAGTATTGGAACTTTAGCTTCAGCATCAGTCCTTTCAATTATTATTCAGGATTGAGTTCCTTTAGGAGTGACTGGTTAGATCTCCTTGCAGTCCAAGGGACTCTCAAGATTCTTCTCCAGCAAGGGAATGGCAAACCACTCCAATATTCTTGCTCTTGAGAACCCTATGAATACTATGAAAAGGCAAAAAGATATAAAATGGCATAGTATTTGCCTATAAGCTATGCACATCCTCCCATTTACTTTAAACCATCTCTCGATTACCTATAATGCCTAATACAATGTAAATACTAGTTACCATGTGGAAAATTCAAGTTTTGCTTTTTGGAACTTTCTGGAAATTCTTTTTCTAATATTCTCAAACCATGGTTCATTGAATCAAAGAATGCCGAACCCACCTGTACAGACGATCAACTGTACTGAGCTCTGTACTAATTCAATCAGAATCTCTGCCATGGTGACCCCAGCATCAGAATTTTTAAAGTCACCCCATTGTAAAGTTACATTAAAAGATGAATGCTTTCCCTAAGGAAATTCTAAATCACATATTACTGTAACTAGGCTCATGTATTAATAACATTCTGGGGAAATACATAAACGATCTTATATATGTGTGTGTATATGTATATGCACACATATATATATAAGCTTCTTCGCCTTTTGTATATATAGATTTTGCAGAATGATTTTTAATGCCTCTACATCTACAACCCACCTCATTAATATTGACAACTCAATCTCATGTATTTCCATGGGGACTAGAATTTAATGCCACATTGTTTGCCAAGTGGCTTTTTTCTTTTCCTGAAATTCTGTGGTTCACATAGAGACTCCACAGCATGGAGTCTAGGCATAGATCAGGAATTCAAATCCAAGTGTTTGGACCTCAAGATAGGATTCATGTCACAAGCCTGGGTCCAATCAGCAAGGGCGGAAACTGCAGCCAAGTCAGCTGTTCTCCAACTCAGGTGCTCCTTCTAGACTTCCTCCCAGGGTGAGAAACATAAGTTTGAACCCATGGGTTCAATCAAGTGGTTTCCCCTGGCATCACAGATGCAGTGATGAGCAGTGATTCCCATCAACGACTTACTATCAGTGCTGCCTCTGCCAAAGTTCCCAGGACACCATTGACTATATTATTTATGGAAGTGGCTAATGATGGATTGATATGGAAAAGGCTTCTGTAATCCCAGGGTTCGTAGATCATCAAGCATGCAGCGTCCCATGGTTTGTGAACCATGGATGGCATGTCCATCTGGCTCAGGCTGAGACAGGACTTTCAGCATCAGGAGCAGCAGCAAACCCTGGGAATTGACTTGAAATGAAGTAACTAATGCAAGTTGTGCCTTCTCGTGGTTTCATTGTTCTTTCTGATGAGATGACTGCATAGAGAAGTGATGAGGCTGGGTCTCTGAACTGCAGAGGTTCCTGAATTGGCAGGATAGGAAGATGATCACACTTGTGGTTTTCCAAACATTACATATGTGTGTATTTACATGTATTTACATATATATATAAATTTATTTTATACATGGAGATCAGCCCTGGGATTTCTTTGGAAGGAATGACGCTAAAGCTGAAACTCCAGTACTTCGGCCACCTCATGCGAAGAGTTGACTCATTGGAAAAGACTCTAATGCTGGGAGGGATTGGGGGCAGGAGGAGAAGGGGATGACAGAGGATGAGATGGCTGGATGGCATCACTGACTTGATGGACGTGAGTCTGAGTGAACCCCGGGAGTTGGTGATGGACAGGGAGGCCTGGCGTGCTGCGATTCACGGGGTCACAAAGAGTCGGACACAACTGAGCCACTGATCTGATCTGATCTGATATTTAAAACCTGGATATGCAGACCACAGTGGACTTCCCAGGTGGCGCTAGTGGTAAAGAAACCACTTGCCAATGCAGGAGATGTAACAGAATGGGTTCCATTCCTGGGTCAGGAAGATCCCCTGGAGGAGGGCATGGCAATCCACTCTAGTATTCATGCCTAGGGAATCCCATGGACAGAGGAGCCTGGTGGGCTACAGTCCATAGAGTCGCAAAGAGTCGGGCATGACTGAAGCGACTTAGCCTGCACACATACATGAAGCCTACAGAAGGGGACCACACAGACCTCATATGTTGGCCACACAGACCAACATTTGTGTTTTTGAGGGGGAAGGGTTATTTGGTTTGACTTTTTGATTGTACAATTGAGAGGTTTTTGCATGGCAGTTGCCACCAATCCACCAGGCCACGACTGCAGAATCCACTTTTGTCTCGAAGGTAGCCTTTTTGCTCAGTCTCTCTGCTCTGGCCTCCCCTGTTCCCTTCCATGTGGCCAGGACTTTTATGCAGCCACCCTCTGATTTCCAAAGCCCCAGTTCTCCGATGCATGAGGTGTCATAACCGCATGAACCTTCCTGCACTGAACACACCAGCCTGCGGGCCACACTCACATGTGCAGTGCGCTGCTCCCTCTTTTGTTCCATAGAACAGAACGAGGGGCTCCTGTCCTGATGCGGATCTCTGAACTCCTCTTCTTCTAAAGTCCACCTTGAATATCCCCCTCCTTGATACTGGGCTGCTGCAAACGTAATTGTGGTGTCGGACCGTGAATTTTATTTTTTATTTTATTTTATTTTTTTATTTTTTTCTAATTTTATTTTATTTTTAAACTTTACATAATTGTATTAGTTTTGCCAAATATCAAAATGAATCTGCCACAGGTATACATGTGTTCCCCATCCTGAACCGTGAATTTTAAATCATTGTAACTAGGCTCAAACACATCTTTATTAATTAAAATAAGAACAATTACAATCAACACATTTTTGCCAATGAGAATAAGTTTGTTTATTCCCTATAGTGTAAAAATCTGTGCTTTGGGATAAGACAAATGCATGGAAAGTGTTTTCTGCCTCCTGCTGGTTGTGGAAGCATTTTCCCTATAAAACGTCAAGATGCTTGAAGAAGTGATAATAGGTTCATGAGAGGTCAGGTGAATATGGTGGATGAGGCAAACTTCAGAGCCCAGTTTGGTCAATTTGTGAAGTATTGGTTGTGCTACATGCAGTCAGGCGTTGTTATGAAGAAAAATTGGGCCGTTTCTGTTGACCAATGCCAGCTGCAGGCATTGCATTTTTCAGTGCATCTTATTGATTTGCTGAGCATACTTCTCAGATGTAATGGTTTTGCCGGGATTCAGAAAGCTGACGTGGTTAAGATGAGCAGCAGACCACCAGTAACCATGACCTTTTCGGGGTGCAAATTTGGCTTTGGGAAATGCTTTGAAGTTTCTTCTCAGTCCAGCCACTGAGCTGGTCTTCGCCGGTTGTCATATAGCATCCACTTTTTGTCACACATCACAATTCGATGGAGAAATGGTTCATTGTTGTTGGGTAGAATAAGAGAAGATGACACTTCAAAACAGCAGGGTTTTTTATTTGCAGTCAGCTCATGAGGCACTCAGTTATTGAGTTTTTCACCTTTCCAATTTGCTTCAAATGCCAATGACTATAGAATGGTTGACGTTGGCAATGTCTCATGTAGTTGTAAGAGGATTAGCTGTGGTGACCGCTCTCATTTGGTCACTGTCAACTTCCAACAACCAGCCACTACACTCCTCATCTTCAAGGCTCACATCTCCTTTGCAAAACTTCTTGAACCACCACTCTACTATACATTTGTTAGCAGTTCCTGGGCCAAATGCACTGTTGGTATTGAGAGTTGTCTCTGCTGCTTTAAAACCCCTTTTTAACTCAAATAAGAAAATCACTAGAATTTGACAGTAAAGAATTCAGCTGCAATGCAGGACACCTGGGTTCAGTCCCTGGGCCAGGAAGATCCGCTGCAAAAGGAAACAGCAACTAGCTCAGTTGGTAAAGCATCCACCTGTGATGCAAGAGGTCCCGGTTCAATTCCTGGGTCAAGGAGATACCCTGGAGAAGGGATTGGCTACCCACTCCATTATTCTTGGGCTTCCCTTGTGGCTCAGCTGGTAAAGAATCCTCCTGCAATGTGGGAGACCTGGGTTCAATCCCTGGGTTGAGAAGATCCCCTGGAGAAGGGATAAGGCTACCCACTCCAGTATTCTGGGCTGGAGAATTCCATGGACTAAGTCCATGGGGTTGCAAAGAGTCATACACGACTGAGTGACTTTCACTTTCACAGTGTTCTTGCCTGGAGAATTCTATGGACAAAGGAGCCTGGTAGGCTACAGTCCATGAGGTCACAAAGAGTCGGACACGACTGATCACACGTACATAGCATTATTTCCATAGTCTAAAATACATATAAAAATACACAGCAAATAATAAGTCATTAGCAAAAAAAAAAATAAAGTGAGAAATGTACATTAAAATGATGTATAACATAACCACACTTATTTAAGAACATATTCTAATATTAAATGGCAAAGTTCAACAATGCAAAAACTGCAATTACTTTTGCACCAACCTAATAATATGGTACTGTCCTGAGGCCTACCTGATACCAGCCATAGGGCAGGAATTCATTAGGTGTTAGTTCTCTTCCCTTCCTCCTGATCAGGATCAGTTTCTCAGGGGCTCCCCATGCACCATCCCTTACAGATCTCATTAGCACTTAGTTCATCCTGCCTTGTATGTTCATCACTTACCTGTTTGTTTGCTCCACTATGCTATGAAGTTCTTGACATTTGAATATGAATTACATTGCCCAAGCATCTCTCTAAAAACCTTATACTTAGCAGGTACTCAATTAATATGCAATTGATGAGTGAATGAATGAGAAAACAAATGCCCAGGCCCACCCTTTACCTACACAATTCCCCTTCCACAGGGTTTTTCCCTGTCTAAACAACTCCTATTTGCAGATTGCTTTTATGCTTTCCAGGGACAAAAATGATTAAAGCAACTTACAGAATGTGGGTAAATTGATCATCGATTTCCTAGTGTAGATAGGAACATTTGCCCTTTAAAAGGAGAGTTTTATATTCCTAAACTGATCTCCAACTTGTAAAGGGTTTGTTATGAATATAAATAGGAGGGTCCTTTTGTTCCTTGCTGAGGTTAGGGAAAAACAGAAAAACAAATAAAGCATTCCAAGCAGTCACCATTCTCCCTGTAACTAGTTTGTCAGAGAATCAACACACGGAGTCAGCATCATTCTCTGGTATTCTCAAGCAATACCAAAAACCCCTTCTATCCACCATTTCAAAAAGCTCCTGGATCCGTGGGACTTAAAGAAAACAGACATCACAAAGGGGAGAGAGGATGGGTTATATGCTGAATATTTAAAGTGGGCATCAAGAAGCAGCTAACTTCTTGAGCATCAGAGTCATTGCACATATATGCACACACACGTCGCCATCCCTGAGATATTTCAAGAGGAACAGCATGTTGGAGCTTGAGCTTAACATTAAGGACTTTGATTTATGACTTCTCATTAGCAGCCCCTACACACCAATGTGATTCAGCTCCATCTTGCATAATAATGAACTCATCCATAAAGTGTACGTTTGACAGCTGGAATGAAAAGCCATACTTGCTTCATGTTCCTTCCACAGCTGTGGAGGGAATGTACACAATTTCTCTGAAATCAAGAATCTCATGTAGATCTTCGCTCCCCAAAAAAAGATATTTCAAGTGTGTTTACAGATTCTGAAAAGATTCTAAAACTGTAGTACTCTGAAAATATAAAGATATTTATTATTTAATAATTGCTGCTGATATTTATGTCATTGATTTCTGTTTCTAGATCAGGAAATGGCTTCATTTGTTCTTTGAGCTTGATTCTTAATTTGTCCATCTGGACACATGTACAAAAGCTAGCAGAAGGACAATGGAAGCTAAAACTGAAGCAGTGGGCTTTAAGGTTCTGTTATTCTGACAGAAGTGTCAAGTCCTTTCATTTCCCTAAGAAATTAGGACATACAATAAGTAAATACAGCTTTTGTTGATCCAGAATGTACAATGAAACTGTATATTCTTTCTAACATTATTTCTGATCAAATCTATTTTTAATGATATTTTTAGGCAACAGTAGGCATGTGTCAATATTATGATAACATTTGAACTATCCTTACTAGAATTTTTAATAGGGTTGCCAGATATAGCAACCAATACAATATTGTAAGTTAAAAATAAATAAATAAATAATAAAAAATAATAATAAACTGAAAAAAAATTGAATTTCAGAAAAATGATGCACAAATTTTAATGTAAGTGTTCCTATACTATATTTGAGACATACTAAGAAAATGTTTATTATTTGAAATTTACACCTAACTGGAAATCCTCTATTTCATCAGGTAACCCTATTCTTAGGGATTTATAGACAACCTGAGTAGATAGAAAAAATTTTAAAACACATTCTAGCATTTTTCTATTAAACTTCCCTTTCACTGCTTCCTGCCATCTGCCTCTCCCATTTTTCTGGAGGTCACAGCTGGTAACCAAAAGCATGTTATTATTTAGTCAAAAT
The DNA here is from genome assembly GCF_000754665.1 of Bison bison bison. NCBI lineage: Eukaryota > Metazoa > Chordata > Mammalia > Artiodactyla > Bovidae > Bison > Bison bison. Next base: position 2,200,841 of record NW_011494900.1, on the reverse strand, counting down.
ATTTATTATGTCTGAGCTTCCAAAGGCTGAGGTGAGAAATGTTCACAGAGAAAACAGCATAATGTGTGTTGATTGGTACCCATTCCATGGCACCCAGCCAACCATATTTCCATGTTATTTTGTATATATATTTGTATCATCTCATTGTTTAAATATTCTTGTTGTTCATCACTAGAATTACAAAATCCTTTAGCTTGGGACAACATAAAGTCAAATTCTTTCAGTCTAACAATATTCAACACCAAGTCATTTACTTTGTGATACTCAAGAAATATTTTAGATCACAGCAAATATTACTGTGTGTGTGTGTGCACACGTATGTACATGTGTGCACGCATGCTCAATCACTCAGTCATGTCCTACTTTGTGACCCCCATGGACTGCAGCCCGCCAGGTTCCTCTGTCCATGGAATATTCCAGGTAAGAATGCTGGAGTGGGTTGCCATGGCCTTCTCCAGGGGATTTTCCCCACCCAGGGACTGAACCCATGTCTCCTGCATCACTTGCATTGGCAGGCAGATTCTTTACCACTGAGCCACCTGGGAAGCCCCAAGTATTACAATGAAGCCCTTAAAAAAAACTTCTAGAGCTTAAATGGCTCCAAATAAGATTTGATAGTGCCTTTGACCAACCCTCCTCCTTATTAAATAAACCCTTTCATTCTTTCAATGTATTTAAATAATACACTTAGAATCATATTTGTGAACAACAAAAAAAAGAGCTTTTACTGTTACTATATGGCCATAACTGTTACTATATGGCCATAAGGATACGACCTTATGAATGAATGACAGACGGAACAATAATGAAACATATATTAAAAAGGTAGAGAACTTTCCCCTACCTTTGCTATCTCTGCCCTCACTCTCATTACTATAGTGGAGATGAGGAAATTCTTTAACAGGCACATAGGCTATTTGACAATATTTAGAAAGAATTTCATGGGAATATAGTCTGGTGGGCTATAGTCCATAGGGTCACAAAGAGTCAGACAAGACTGAAGCCACTTAGTATTCATTTAGCATTCGGACAGAATGCTGGGAAAACACGAAGAATAAGAAAGATAATTGACCCTTTTAAGCATTGAAATCTGCACAGATTTTTGTCATTGTCTTCCTTGACATTATAATTACCTGCTTTAAGTCTTTTCTTTCCCTAGGCTAATCATTCCTGTCAGGTGATAAGAACCTTGCCTCCTTTTAAAGCTGAAATTATCTAGCATAGTGCCTGGTTCTTGGTGTGTCCAGTGGTTATTTCAAAAAATCTGAGAATCACTGCTGTAAAGTAGGATGTATTTGCAGTGAGGGAGTTAAGTAAAACTCAACATTCTGATCTGGGGAAGAATCCTACCTCTAATTCTGTTGGCTTTCTTGTAGCCCAAATCTTGTATTTCTCAAAGATTTACAAGTCCTCTGTGTGTGAGTGTGTGTGTGTTTCTTTCGGAAGTTAAATGTACGTAGATAAAGATACACACACACACACACACACACACACACACCCCTGAGAAAAGGAAAGCTAAAGGCAAAGGAGGAAAGGAAAGATATATCCATTTGAATGCAGAGTTCCAAAGAATAGCAAGGAGAGATAAGAAAGCCTTCTTCAGTGATCAATGCAAAGACATAGAGGAAAACAGTAGAATGGGAAAGACTACAGATCTCTTCAAGAAAATTACAGATACCATCCTGCAAATATGGCCACAATAAAGGACAGAAATGGTATGGACCTAACAGAAGCAGAAGATATTAAGAAGAGATGGCAAGAATACACAGAAGAACTGTACAAAAAAGATCTTCATGACCCAGATAATCACGATGGTATGATCACTCACCTAGAGCCAGACATCCTGGAATGTGAAGTCAAGTGGGCCTTAGAAAGCATCACTACGAACAAAGCTAGTGGAGGTGATGGAATTCCAGTTGAGCTATTTCATATCCTGAAAGATGATACTGTGAAAGTGCTGCACTCAATATGCCAGCAAATTTGGAAAACTCAGCAGTGGCCACAGGACTGGAAAAGGTCAGTTTTCATTCCAGTCCCAAAGAAAGGCAATGCGAAAGAATGCTCAAACTACTGCACAATTGCACTCATCTCACACGCTAGCAAAGTAATGCTCAAAATTCTCCAAGCCAGCCTTCAACAGTACATGAACCGTGAACTTCCAGATGTTCAAGCTGGATTTAGAAAAGGCAGAGGAACCAGAGATCAAATTGCCAACATCCGTTGGATCATTGAAAAAGCAAGATAATAACAGAAAAACATCTACTTCTGCTTTATTCATTATGCTAAAGCCTTTGACTGTGTAGATCACAATAAACTGTGGAAAATTCTTAAACAGATGGGAATCAGACCACCTGACCTGCCTCTTGAGAAATCTGTATGCAGGTCAGGAAGCAACAGTTAGAACTGGACATGGAACAACAGACTGGTTCCAAATAGGAAAAAGAGTACGTCAAGGCTATATATTGTCACCCTGCTTATTTAACTTATATGCAGAGTACATCATGCAAAATTCCAGGCTGGAAGAAGTACAAGCTGGAATCAAGATTTCCAGGAAAAATATCAATTACCTCAGATATGCAGATGATACTACCCTTATGGCAGAAAGTGAAGAAGAACTAGATAGCCTCTTGATGAAAGTGAAAGAGGAGAGTGAAAAAGTTGGCTTAAAACTCAACATTCAGAAAAGGAAGATCATGGCATCCGGTCCCATCACTTCATGACAAATAGATGGGGAAACAATGGAAACAGTGAGAGACTTTATTTTCTTGGGCTCCAAAATCAATGCAGATGGTGAGTTCAGCCATGAAATTAAAAGACGCTTGCTCCTTGAAAGAAAAGCTATGACCAACCTGAACAGCATATTAAAAAGCAGAGATATTACTTTGCCAACAAAGGTCCATCTAGTCAAAACTATGGTTTTTCCAGTTGTGAGATGTGAGAGTTGGATTATAAAGAAAGCTGAGCACCGAAGAATTGATGCTTTTGAACTATGGTGTTGGAGAAGACTCTTGAAAGTCCCTTGGACTGCAAGGAGTTCAAACCAGTCCATCCTAAAGGAGATCAATCCTGGATATTCATTGTAAGGACTGATGCTGAAGCTGAAACTCCAATACTTTGGCCACCTGATGGGGAGAACTGATTCACTGGAAAAGACACTGATGATGGGAAAGTTGGAAGACAGGAGGAGAAGGGGATGACAGAGGATGAGATGGTTGGATGGCATCACCGACTTGATGGACATGAGTTTGAGGGAGCTCTGGGAGATGTTGATGGACAGGGAAGCCTGGCATGCTGCAGTCCATGGGGTGGCAAAGAGTCAAACATGAGTGTGACTGAACCGAACTTATATATATGTGTGTGTGTATATATATATATATGTGTGTGTGTGTATATATATACATATGTATATATACATATACATATATATACACACATATATATACGTAGATATATGTGTGTATATATACATATATATACACACATATGTGTAATTGTATATGTAGATATCCATTTACAAAGTATTTGAGGAAGGTGTTGGAAGTATTTATAAGGGATAGATGGCTAACTTTCCATCAGGTTTATTTGTGATATTCTGTAGCACTACTTACTGTGAAGAAAGTGCAGTCAGAGACTACATTTCCCAGCTTTCCTTGCTCCTGGGTGAGCCATGTGATTAGTTCTCACCAACAGAATGCCAGTCAAGGTAATGTCTGCCACTACCAGATCATAGTGATGTGATTTTACTTTCTCCATCCCTGTTATCCTCTTCTAATGGGCTCCATGCAGAATCTTAGAATTCAGGAGGTGAAGAGAGTAGAGCCAGAAGATGGAAGGAGAGTGGGTTTCTAGAAACCTCTTTTCAGTGGAAAGAGAGCTCCCCTCCACCCGCTGAATCAGGAACGTGTATATGAATGTACACAAGGAATAAACTTCCTTCATATTTGAGTTATAGGTGTGTTTGCTCCAGAAAATAGCCTCATAACTAACAAACATAATTTATTAGGGCTTTCCAGGTGGCACTAGTAGTAAAGAACCCACCTGCCAGTGCAGGAGACCTAGGAGACACACGTTCAATTCCCTGGGTCAGAAGATCGCCTGGACAAGGAAATGGCACCCCACTCCAGTATTCTTGCCTGGAAAATCCCATGGACCGAGGGGCCTGGTGGGCTATAGTCCATAGGCTCACAAAGAGTTGGACATGACTGAAGTGACTTGGCACAGTAGGATTTTACTTAACACTTATTCAGATGCTTTTTATTGTATTCTGTCCTCTCCAGAGGTGGTTGTTGAGACTATATATTCTTATGGTTTGCCCTTCCCCATCATTCCTTCCTAGTGCTTAGAAAATCCCAGTATCAAAGAATTAGGATTCTTAAAGAATTCCAAAGTGATTTGTTTTGTGTGAATTTTCTTTTCACTTAACAAACATTAATCTAGCACTCATTATATGGAACATGCATCCTGCTCAGCCTTGGGAGTAAAAAGACACCAATTAACTGATGAATTAGCTAAAAGAAAAAGACATATACAAGATAAATTACAAGGGAATAAAATTTAAAGAAAAATGTACAGCATTATAAGTAGTCTCTGGGAGCCAGTAGAGCTACTTGGAGTAAAAGAGGCTTCACAGAGAACATGACATTGAATTAGGTGTTGGAGGTTGAATATGATTTCTATCAAAAGATATGAGTCACTGTTTACATCTTTTAAACATTTGTACAATGAAAAGAGGATGTTGCTTTTTATAAAACTGTATTGGTTTATTATATCAAAGTTGGTCATATTCATCAGGACTAACTATCCCTTTTTCTTACTTTTAGCCTTTTACTGAACAGAGTTTTTCATTATTAACTTTACCATTAGTGATTTGTCATTTTGTGTCAATTACCACCATCTCAATCACAAATTTTTAAGCTTGAGGGTTTTTAAAAGTCAAATTCCTTAGTCCTTCTGGGATTTATGGTTATATACCATAACAACTTATTTTTCATTATTAACCTAGTTTTATTAATTATCATTTGTCCATATTTTATCTCCCATGGTATTGTAATTTATTTTTAAAGTACTTATTTATTTATTTGGGTCTTAGTTGCAGCACACAGGATCTTTGATCTGCATTGTGGCATGCAGGATCTATAGTCATGGCATTTGGGATCTAGTTCCCTGACCAGGGATCAGCCCTAGCCCCTTACATTGGCCATGTACAGTTTTAGTGACTGGATCACTAAGGAAGTCCCAGTATTGTAATTTATTAAACTTGTAGGCTTAGCTGCATTCCAAGCATCTGTATTCTGTTCCATGACTCTAGTCTTCTATTTTTAACTTGTATCACACAATTTTATACCCTGGTGCTTTATAATCAGTTTTATGTATGATAGAGCAAGCTCCTCAGTGTCAGCCTTCTGTTTTTCTTCTCAGCTTTATACAGTTTTCACTCTGGCAAGGGACTGATTTCCAAAGGCCAGAAGATTGGAAACTGATAGAATGAACAAGAAGAAATGGAAAGGTTTAGGGAAAAAAGGAAACAATAAGCTATACAGTTGGTGCTTCTTAGTTCTTGCTACTGTGAATGCTTCAAAGAAAGACATCTCCTTACAATTTGTAACTGTATTTAAGATATTGGAAAATAGATGCATTATACATATTTGAATCATTGCTTGGCCTTGAGTCCTTTCTTTAAATGTCAGTAACTCGATTCAAGGATGAGCTGGTGAAAAGTTGTATTCAGCAATTATTTGTAGTGGATACAAAGACTCAAGAAATTTTTTTAGAAAACATTGAAAAATTTAGGTTATAAAGACTTTGAAAAAGAAAAGAGAAATTAGGTCTCTGACTCTCGAAAACAATCAGCTGGGTGTCAGATTTCATTCTGGGTTCTTTTAATATATATGGAAATTATTTCCTCAGTCAGTAGTGTCTTCATAATCAGATTGCAAAACTTTCAATTTTTACCTCGTGTGGCTCATTATAACTCATGGTTTCATTTTTAAAACCAAAATTTAAAACTAGGTTATATTTGGAAACAGTGCTTTGCTTATAAAAATAAAAACTGGTGCCATCACATATAGATCTTGACCAGCGTCATGTTTGCAGGTCCACTAAAAGGTCATAGTTGAGACAGGAAGCCTAAGATATAATTGAGGAGTGTCTGCTTTGTTCACCACCATATCTCCAGTTGCCAGACAGTTCCTGAAGACACATAGTAGGCACTCGATAAACATTTTTTGAATGGCTCTTGGTATCAAACATGAGTTCAGTTCAGTTGCTCAGTCCTGTCCGACTCTGCGACCCCATGGACTGCAGCATGACAGGCCTCCCTGTCCATCACCAACTCCCAGAGTTTACTCAAACTCATGTCCATTGAGTCAGTGATGCTATCCAACAATGTCGTCCCCTTCTCCTCCTGTCCTCAGTCTTTCCCATCATCAGTGTCTTTTCCAATGGGTCAGTTCTTCCCATCAGGTAGCCAAAGTACTGGAGTTTCAGCTTCAGCATCAGTCCTTCCAATGAATACTCAGGACTGATATCCTTTAGGATGGACTGGTTGGATTGCCCTTGCAGTCCAAGTGACTCTCAAGAGCCTTCTCCAGCACCACAGTTCAAAAGCATCAATTCTTCGACACTCAGCTTTCTTTATAGTCCAACTCTCACATCCATACATGACTATCGGAAAAACCATAGCTTTGACTAGATGGACCTTTGTTGGCAAAGCAAACGTGAATTACAACCAGCAAAATAGCTCACTGAAGGAGTAGTTATAGAGCTAAGTCAGGGAGGCTGAGAGGAGGTCAGGGAGGCTGAGAGGAGGTCAGGGAGCAGAACACAAGATAGAGTAAGGCAAAAGGTTTGAACAGGAGCCATAAATGGGGGTTTATGAGGAAGAGGAGAGAGACTTTCTGGCATTACATATAGTATGTGAATGAAGAGCTTATTTGACTGACTTGACTTGTATTTGTGAAATATTTAATTGTTTCTCAGAATGCTGAATTAAACATGCTATTTACATATTTTTAAATAGAACTGTGTACTAATGATTTAAATGTAGGTCAGAGGTGTAATTATTGATTTTCCTTAATTCGAAGCCTCTTGAACATTGCCATTTTAGCTATACTTCAAAACAAAGTAGCAGAGTTAAGCATAATAAATTGTGAAAGTAAATGTGGAAATCGGCTTGCAGGCTCAGTATAATTACTTTGATTTCTGACTCAGGGAAATGTTAAGTGTATTTAGAACTCTAGACTTTTCCTAAATTGGTAATAAAATTATTTCAAAGTTTGAAAAAAAAAACAAAACCCCACTTTAACTCAGACTAGGGCTTGAAAGTGAAATTCAAGATAACTCCATACTGAAATCACCTCTTTAGCCTACTTAATAACTTTCTATTTCCCTTATTCTGTAAATATTTAGCAACAAATCTGTCAACTTAGCAGTATCCCTAGCAGAAGAAATAATGACCCTGTTCACAGAATACTACTGCTATAACTTAATAGTAGAACTGCAATTCAGTTCTGAGAAAAGACCTTGGTATCAGCCCCCAGTGATCCATAAAGATCTGTGATCTAAGAAAAGATCTGTGATTGTCTTGGATAAAAAGGGTTCAGAATCACAGTGCAGGAAACTCATTGAATCAACTGCAGGAAAAAAAAAAGATGTTTGCAAAGGAAGAGACATGTAGTCTAGCCTGAACATTTGCATATGTTCATCTTAAACCCTTAATCCTCAAGGTTTTCTGAGGTACCAGCAGTGATTCCAATCAATGAGAATTCTCAATAGTTATCTCTTTTGATTGATTCCAAATGGGAACTGATTGCTGATGGACTTTCTCCAGCTATTTAGTGAAGTATCAAAAAAGAAAGAGATATTACAGCTTTGGGGAAAAGTATAAGCACTGAAATTCCCCTTACTCGATTTGCTCAACTTTATTCATTCTCAACTACCTAAAATGCAGATTTATTCATCAATTTAAAATATAGTATATTACTTGAATAATGTAATCATATACAAGCTTCTCAAAAGATTAAATTATGGAAATTCACTCCCAATCTGAAAATAGTTGTTGATGACTTAACTCCATGTAAGGAATGAGGTTAAATGCCTCATATCAGTTGAGATGAGAGAGCCATTATTTTAGGATCCCCGGCAGGGTCAGGTTTAACTTGAACCTTAAAGAGTGAAAAGGGATCATTAAAAAAAAAATGACATCCCTATTAGAAAAATGGTTAATAGGATGTTTTGAGCCTGCTTAAACTTCTTCCAAGATTCATAAATATTCATTGAATCAATTAGTTATTTGAAGCTTGATGTTTTGCTGCTGAAGGAAAATAATTATCTGCTAAGGTGGGTGTCCTGTCTGGAGCCTGAATTTATTTTAAAATGTGTGAAGGAAAGTAGTGGGGACTATCATTTTGATCTCTGTAGAGGCATCTTTTAACTGAACTATAGAATTAACTTTTTCTGACTCAAAAGAAGCAAGATTTTTTTTTTTAAGGAAAGAGATCTCACATGCTTTTCCTGATTCCTGAATCATGGATTTTAAGCAGCCATTTCTTAAAAATAGTGTTCTCATCCATTATAAATAGAGTAAACCATCTACTACCCATTATCTAGTTTTCCAGAACTTCTAGCTTTCCTGAAATTATTCAGATCCAGAAATAATCCTATACCTCCAACTCTCCCCCGCACCTCCAGTTGCTTTTAAGGCAGGAAGGGGACTTCTGAGCATCTGGAAGGGGCAGCATTTGGGAGAACTGAGGCTGAGCAGAGAGATGCTATGAGGGTTAGTTCAGTGTCTGGTGTACCGGGCAGAGAAGCAAAAGGCTGAGGTCACTGACTGACCCTGTACCGAGAAGGCATCAAGACCAGAAGGAGGGCAGGGAGTGATAAGAGACAAGGACTGAAGAAACAGAATGAAGAAGGGCAGCGGTGATGGTCGGTCATGGATGCACCAGTCATCGTGGGGCTGATGGACAGATGGATGCCGGGGAAGGGAGCACAGACAACTCCCCAGATTGTAGCCTTTACATGTTTCAGCATTGAAAAGTTTTATTTCCTTTGTTCAAGAGAGGGGAAGAATAATTGCTAGCCAACACCAGTGGGCCAAAATGTGTCAGATGCTGGATTCCAGCTGTCTGTGGAGGGAGGGGGAGGGCTAGAGGTTGGGGGAGGGGGTATGTAGAACTGGGACAAGTAGATTCTTCCATCTGAGAGAGGAAATCATGTGCAAGCTATTTGGGGAAGCCTTCCATCATGAAAGATTAAAAGCTGGCATTTACAGGGTTAATTCTCATCTCTGTGCTATGCCGAGTGAAATGTACAATATACTCTATTTCTCCCTGGTTGGGACTTGGACTTAACAACACAATTATTATACTGTCCGTGTTATTAACAAAGATCCGGTAGAAACATGCTAAATAATTTATGTAAGCAAAGCAATTTAACAATTGTGATCTAGATAACACTGTCAGGGAGGCAAGCTTTTTATTATAGGACTAAGTCTTATGTCTTATTATGATTTCTAGTTCAGCCTTTCCCAACTCAGGTGCCTTCCACATGGCATATGTTAGAAAAATGCTTGCTGAAGTGAAAAGAGGTCAGGGTCAGTGTCACACTCAGCCAATCTAGTCAGGAGATACAAAGCAGAGAGAATCTTTGTCTGGAGTGGGGAGGGGGGGTGCGGCAACATACACCACCCCCCCCAACACACTGCTGGTAGTAATTACCCCAGGCCAAGGATAAACAGGACAAATGTTCATACAACTGTGCCAGCCTCAAGGAGAGACAGCAGCAGAGGAACCAGAAATATTATTGTTTATACGATGTTGAATGCATTAACACTGTATTCCTTCTTGAAAGACAAGCAACTAAAGCACAAAATCCAGAATAAGAAATGACATACATTCTATGTAATATTTGTTACACTGAGCACTGCCTGTGGCCACCTCCATCTTGGGTCACCCAGCATCATCCAGCATGCTAAATCTAAATCTGCTTGTGTGTTTTCTTGGCATTTCCCTCTGTTGCTCTCTCTCCCCGCCTCACGCTCTCTCTCGCTCCTACATAAATCAATAAAACCTTTTTTGTCGGCCCAAGTTAAATTCCAAGCAACATGGGCAGGGAAACCAAAAAAAGGAAAAAAAAAAGTGATAAAAAAATCAGATTGGCTTCAACACACTGAATATAAGACATACAATTGGAGCTGAGACAGCTGACATGTTATTGACTGGAAATCATTCTCTGATCACTTATACAACAACCCCCACCCCCAAATGGCAGCCACACAAGGCTGTGACAAAGAGGGCTGTATTCCTGAGGATAACAGAAGGGCACAGGCGAATAATTTGCAGAGAAACTGAGAGTCAGTGCTGGTTTCTAACTTATTATTCCAGGGCCATGCCTTTTGATGTCCTGATTTAATGTGGTTGTAAGCCTGAACTAATCTGACATAATAAAAACTTAATTGGCTACTTCCAATTAACATTTCCCTTTAATCTGGCTATTTGTTTTCCTCTAACATAGATTGCTGTTCCTCAGGGCAGGATACACTCTGTGTCTTGTGCATGGTAAAATGATGTTCGTGTTTAGGGTACAGTTATGAACTGTAAGTCACTTCTAGTAATTGCGTGTCTGACCACTGAAGTGGCCGTATCTCCTGGGCTGCTGCCAGGCCGGATGGCGCTGGATGTCAGGATTGAGAGTAGGCAGGGTGGGCGGGAGGAGCTGGGGGCATCTGGATAATGCGGTGTTTGGGGAGGGGAATGCCTACTGCCAGGGCTCCTGCTTCTCGGTGATGCTTCTGTCAGGCAGGGGAGGCTTCCCCTCCCCAAACACCGC
>NW_011494900.1:2189628-2189911 GCF_000754665.1 Bison bison bison | reverse complement strand
CTCGGTGATGCTTCTGTCAGGCAGGGGAGGCTTCCAGACTGAAAATTCCCAGTGGGCAAGCATTTTGGAACCCAAAGAACTGCTGAGTAGAGGGACTTCTGAGTAGTGTGCATTAGTATGCAAACTTTCCCATTATAGCTGATTTTATTATACTTTCCTTTTTGAAGTTAAACCATTTCTAGCATGCAAAATAAGGTTTATGAATTTATCATTCAGATTAATGTGGTATTCATCAACCCATGAAATATTAAAACCTATACAAGTAGTTAATGAAATAATTTTT
>NW_011494900.1:2187660-2189528 GCF_000754665.1 Bison bison bison | reverse complement strand
AATTTTTATTTTTGGTAATTATTGATACATTTTGATATATTTTTACCTTCTTTTATTTTTTGGCTTTTTATTTGGAAATAATTTCAATCATGGATAATTTGTAAATATAAAAATAGTACAAAGAACACCCATACACTCATATACCCTTAACCTAGAATCACTTGTTAACATTTTACATGGTTGGCTCTGTGATTTGTATGCACTCTTTCTCTCTCTGGCTCTTCCTCTTCATATGCATTTTGTACATTTTATTATATGTATAATTTTATTCTAGAGGAACTGGAGGTATGTTACATATTTCATGGCCCTTTACCCCAAACATCAGTGCACTTATTTTCTAAAACTGTAAACACATTTAACATTGATAGAATTCTCTCATCTAGTCTATCTTATCAGTTGATCCAACCAAGGGTCCCCAAGCTCTGGGATCTAATGCCTGATGATCTGAGGTGGAGCTGCTGTAATAATAACAGAAATGAAGTACACAATAAACGCAATGCACTTGAATCATCCCCAAACCTCCTCGTTGCTCCTGGTCTGCGGAAAAATTGTCTTCCATGAAACCAGTCCTTGGCGCCAAAAAGGTTGGGGTCCGCTGCTGTATAACATTCCCCCCTCTGGCAGAAGATCTGCTCTAGGGGCAGGGAGCACATTTGTTTGCCATGTGTCTTTAACCTCTTTCAACATGGCTAAGTTCTGCAGCCTTTCTTTGTCTTTTCTAATATTGATGTTTTGGAGATACCAGAGCATCGCCACCTCTCCCCATTTTGAAATAGCACATCCCTCACTTGCCTGATAGCCCCTCATGATCACGCTCAGGTTATATGTTCTTGTCTGGAACACTGCACAGGTGATGTTGCGTCCCTCTCAGGCTATCACATCTGGAGGGGCACCAAGTGCATCTGTCCCTCTATGGTGATGTTGACTCTAATCAGCCAGTCGAGTGTTTTTTGATTTCTCCACTAGATAATTACTGTTTAATTTTCTCCCCCATAACTAATAAGCTGTCTGTTGGGAGGCACTTTAAAGCCATGCTAATAGCTAATTCCTCATCAAGATTTCCCTCTAGGTTTAGCATCCATTGATGCCTCTGGCCTGATCCAATCTTTAATAAAATATGTACAAAATTAAGATTTTCCAATTTCAGCACTTCTTCCACATCTGCCACCAGCTCTAAATATTCTACTTGAAGCAAAATTCTCCCATTTATTTATTTACGTATCTGTTTATCATCAGTGTGGACCTATGAATTCCAGTTTTCCCAATGGTTTATAAACTGGAAATAGAATTTTAATTGAATGGTTTACTTACTCATTTATTCAGTGATTATTGAGTGTCTGTAGTAGGCAAGGCAGTCTGATACATTGTGGGGATGCAACTGGGAGCAAAACATAGATGCAACCATACTTCCCCATTTTTTACAGATATATTGTGCCTGTAAGTGTATCCAGAAGTTTGAAGACAGTTATAGTTTAGAATGACTTGTCTATCAAACACCGACATGTTGAGAACTGTCCTAGATCTTGAAGGTACTGAGTCCCTACCCTCAGGGAGTCAAATGGGGGAGATATCAACAAATAAGTACATAATAAGTAAGGTATCAAAAGAGTTACTGGTTCTGAAAAAGGCTGTGAGAGAAAAAAGAAAACAGAAAAACAGGAGCTAGGATAGAGGATGATTCCCAAGGTAACACAGATCCTGCTGCTGCTGCTGCTAAGTCGCGTCAGTCATGTCCGACTCTGTGACCCCATAGACGGCAGCCCACCAGGCTCCACCGTCCCTGGGATTCCAGGCAAGAACACTGGAGTGGGTTGCCATTTCCTTCTCCAATGCATGAAAGTGAAAAGTGAAAGTGAAGTCGCTCAGTC
>NW_011494900.1:2165306-2187560 GCF_000754665.1 Bison bison bison | reverse complement strand
GCTGCTGCTGCTAAGTCGCGTCAGTCATGTCCGACTCTGTGACCCCATAGACGGCAGCCCACCAGGCTCCACCGTCCCTGGGATTCCAGGCAAGAACACTGGAGTGGGTTGCCATTTCCTTCTCCAATGCATGAAAGTGAAAAGTGAAAGTGAAGTCGCTCAGTCATGTCCGACCCTCAGCGACCCCATGGACTGCAGCCCACCAGGCTCCTCCGTCCATGGGATTTTCCAGGCAAGAGTACTGGAGTGGGGTGCCATTGCCTTCTCCGAACACAGAGGCTAGCCATGATTAAATAGAATGGTAGGAGGACAGCTTCATAATGGTTTCTCATGAATGTTTGAGTGGCGTTTCTCTGGGCAGATGTTCAGCGCATTTTTCTCTTTTCTCTTCTTTTGCTTTTCCATGATCTTCTTCTAGCTTATTTGCAGCAGCCTCCCAAGGAGGACCAGAGCATATTCCTACTGTAGCACCCTTTGTAGGGGCAGCCTTTAGATTAGAAATTTCCCAACTGTGACCGCACATCAGTAATTTTATACCACAACACAAAAAACGACCACATGGTGTGGTACATATATACAATGGAATATTACTCAGCCATAAAAAATAATGAACCTGGGTCACTTGTGGTGATGCAGATGGACCTAGAGTCTGTCATACAGAGTGAAGTAAGTCGGAAAGAGAAAAACAAATATCATCTATTAACACATATATATGGGATCCAGAAAAGTGGTACAGATGAATCTACGTGCAAGGCAGGAATTACGATGCAGATGTACATGTGAATACAATGGGGGGCTGGGGGGTGGGACCAATTGGGAAAGTAGTATTAACATATATACAGCACCATGTGTAGGATAGCTAGCTAGCGGGAAGCCGCTGGAGGGCAGGGAGCTCAGCTCGGTGCTCTGTGAAGACCTAGAAGGGTGGGAAGCGGCAAGGGAAGGTGTAAGGGAGGTTCAAGAAGAAGCGAATATATGGAAATATACACACATAGCTGATTCACTTTGTTGTACAGCAGAAGCTAACACAGCATTGTAAGCAATTATACTCCAATAAAAAGAAAATGAACACATAGCCAAACCAGGAGAGTTTACACAAAATAATACCACCTACAGCAAACATTTAACAGACGTTTAGTAAGAATGCACTATGTGCCAGGCCACAGAAAACAATGATGGACAAAACAGTGCCTCTTCTCAGGGGAATGAAGATTCCAATGAAGAATACAAACAAGTAGGCAAGGTTCTATGACAGGTGTAACCACAGTGCTAAGCACGGGGCCCCAGGGGAGGTTATGCAAGAGAATTCCAGCCTAGACATGGTGAGGGCAGGGCAAGTAGGCAGAAAGTGAAGCCCATATTTAATGGTACAAGTTAGCCGGAGACCACCAGCTACTCCCTGCATCCAGGTGGCTGGGGTAGCATTGCCATGACACATCAGACACCCCGATTCCCTAGTTCCTCACTACATGCCCAGTGCCTGGCACATGGTAGATACTCAGTAACTATTTTGCTAAGAGTCAGTGCGTACATGCATGAGAGAGAGTTTGTCCTCAGAAGTAAAGATGACCTTGATAAAATTCAACATAAAATTACTTATAATATATAGCATATTTGATTCTACTTTCTGTACTGTCAACTTGACACTGTCGCTGTAGCTACATATTGAAGAAGAGGATAGAACAGTCTTAGAGCCTGCTGCTATTAAACTATTTCTGCTGATGCCTGTAAATAGATGGGTTGTAAAACACATTATTTATACCTGGAAGAACTGACTTCACTCATCCATTTAATTTTTCCAATTAACTGAAAGCCAGGTGACTTGGCTTTGGTCCGCCCTTTGTGGTCAAAATTTAGCATCACAGTCCTGATTAATTAGTGATAAGTCATTTAGCTTAAAAGAGCATAAAGTACATGATGGCAAATTTAGAAGATGAAAATTAGGCCACAGAGTAGCAATGCATTCAAGTGCTGCTCTTTGTTATTAAAAATATCACTGCTAGAGTGGAACTAATAGAAGCTGCATGCGGAATCCAAGACAAGGGTTCCTGACCTAGACCAGAGACCTATCCCATCCTGACTCCCAGCCCCCCACCCTCTACCTGGGACATGCCCACTCAGCTGCCTTGCCATTCTCTTTGCTGTGAGGAGTGTGCATCTTTATGAATAGGATAAAGGGCATCGTTATCAAGATAAATGCACAGTGGACTTGTGTGTCAATAAGATGTTGGTGTTTATTTGTATGAAAAATTTCTCTTGTCATCCACCATGACTATATGGAAAAGGCATGAAACTTTTGGATTATCACCTCCTCAGCATAACAATAGGGGTTGAAAGTGCGAGTCCTGAAGTTAGAAGCTTGGATTTAGTTCCCAGTGCCACTACTTAACGCTGTGCATCAGATTCCTCATTGTAAAATGGGAATTACAAAAGTACCTACATTACAAGGTTACTGTAAGAATGAAATGGTTACTATATGTAAAGCACCTCGGGGCAGTGACCCACTGATGCTCTCTAAGGCTCCTTTCAGAAATTTTGAGTGTCAAGAATGGGGTGCCAGAAGCCTAGACTTAGCACTTCTCCTGGGATGTGAGCAATTATTAACCAAGAAATTTGCCTGTTTCCCCTTCTTGTATGGTGTTCAGGATATTGTATAATTGGTTAATATTCACAGGAAATAATCTGTTATTGAGAAAATATACTTGAGAACACATTGTGGAGTTAGCTCTATGCTAGATGCCATGGCTCATCTAAGTACAGCTTGATTCTGCCATCAAGGAGCTTGCAGTTGAGTTACCGGAGACATGGAAAGGACACATGTCTAACACCACCAGTACAGCAGGCCCAGTGCTTAGTACTACAGGCAGGGGAGACTTCAGTGAAGAGTCTGGAGAGAGATGAGTATTACTTAAATATCTTAATTTTCCAAAGAAAGACATTATGTATGCACTTACAAAGCAGTTTATATAACAATGTGAGTTACATGATCCCATTCTCCCCCTCTCCTCTCTCTCTCTTTCACACATATGCACACACACACATGGCAAGAACACATTTAGAAGGATACACACCAAACTGCTAATTGTGAACATCTCTGACAAAGGGAGTGGGTCTGAGAGCAGAGGTTCCATTCTGCTTTTTTTATTTCTTGTATGTTGATTGAATACTTTTTATAATAAATGCTTATTATTTTTAATCAGAAAAAACAGTGTAATATTTTCTTTTAGTAAAAATATATCAAAGTTAAGTCCCTGAAAAAGTTCCATTTATCTCTCACAGTCATGATTTTAACTTGATAGTCATACAATTTGTTCTTCCATTACAAATGAAAATTATGCAGTTCATTAATGTAGGTATTTGCAATACTCACAAACACTGTTTGTCATTTTGGAATGATAAACAGCTTAAATCCATATACTACTTGTGCTAAAAAAAAAAAAATTTCAGGATCTTGTTTGATAAAGAATGTAAACTGTTTCCAAGATAACCAATCATATCTCTAGAAAGATTAACCAAGCTTGTACCTCCTTCTTCATTTTAAATGCTCAGCTCTCTTCATTTCTTCATGGAAACCTGAAACTTTGACCCACCTGCCCACACACACACATAGATACACACACAACTTCGCATTTTACTTGCTTTCCATCAAGGACAAAAGGTACAACAAAACTAAATATACGCCTGTTGATCTTTGAACTGTTTACTGCAGGCAGCTGTTTCATGATCTTTTCTGTCTTTATATATCATAAACGATGACAGCCAAATGTTATGTGATTGTTCACAGAAGAAGAATATTAATTTTGTATGAATTCCCAGGTAACTGTTCTTAAATTTATGACCTTTCTTCTTGCTTTTCTCCTGCATAGATATTGTAACCCAAGAATATGGCAATAATATCCGGTAAAATATTAAATTTACAGTTTAATTCTCTTTACCAGAACTATCCGGTAGCCACATAACTAATTTTTAATTCCCTATCAGTCACTTTTTAATAGCAAAAAGAACTCTGTAAAATTAATTTTTAAAGTCTTTTATTTAATGCAAGTTATCTAAGATATTACCATTTCAACATGTAAACAATATCAAGATTATGATTGAGATATTTTACACTTTTTTTGTATGAAATCTTCAAACTCCAGTGTTCATTTTCCATGTACAGCACGTCTCAGTTTGGCGACTGGAAACCCCAGTCACCTTTTGTGGCTGAAGGCTCCCATATCAAACAGCTGAGATCGAGACAGTGGCTGTTACTTTCTTAAACCTGCTGTCATCACTTTATTCTTGGCAGATTTAAAGGTACAAGATATTTCATAAGGTTTCTTTCCTTCCTAAAATTTAGTTCCTAATTGTGTCAAATTGCCTTCCTTAATGGAAAATATTTTATTTTTACTTTTCATCACTATTTATTTACCCTTTTGATGGATTTTTCCTACCAATAACTAGCCTTCTAAGGAAACTACAATATAAATACTTCTTATTTAGTATCTGTTAAATGATTTTCAGCAAAAGGTATAGTCTTGACTTTTAGACAAATGTAAAGTGAATGCATTCTGAAAAAGTTATTTTACTCATATGAGTGAAGTAAGCAGGTGTTATAACTGTTTCAAAGGAAAAGTCAGAAAAGCATGAATTTATATGGAGGTAAACAATGGTGAGATGAGTTGCAAAAGGGAACATAGCTGTTTGTCCCACAAGAGGGAAGAAGTCAGTTAAATCACTACCAGGTAGGACTGAGCTCACAGTCAGATACTTACATTTACAAAGAGTTACAAATTAGCTCAAAGACATTGAGTAGAACTAGAATCTGATAACCCAAAAGGGTATACTGTAGATAATGCAGACTTATCCATTAAAACACAAAATGGGTTTTACAAATAAAATTAGTAAATCTTGATATATTATTGGGTTGGCCAAAAAATTCATCTGGGTTTTTCTGTAACATGTTACAGAAATGAACATTTTGGCCAACCCAATACTTTTGTTGACTATATGTTGCTGAAATGTGGTTATAACATATCATGAATATACAGAATATACCTCCAATGACAACAGTCTATCAGCATTAACCACATTTTATGTCTGTTCTCATTAAATTATATTTATTCAATTATTCTTACTTAAAGTTTGAAGCACATTGAAAGTTTGTATGCTGCTGCTGCTGCTGCTGCTACTGCTGCTAAGTCACTTCAGTCGTGTCCGACTCTGTGCGACCCCATAGACGGCAGCCCACCAGGCTCTGCCGTCCCTGGGATTCTCCAGGCAAGAACACTGGAGTGGGTTGCCATTTCCTTCTCCAATGCATGAAAGTGAAAAATGAAAGTGAATTCGCTCAGTCGTGTCCGACTCTTCGCGACCTCATGGACTGCAGCCTACCAGGCTCTTCTGTCCATGGGATTTTCCAGGCAAGAGTACTGGAGTGGGGTGCCATTGCCTTCTCCAAAAGTCTGTATATCTACATCTAATCTGCCATTTGTTGTTCAGTGGCTAAGTCTTGTCAGACTCTTTGCAACTAGTTATGGAAACTAAGATAACATTTTAAAAATTAAATTGGCTCATTATCTCCTCTTGTCTCTAGGTTTACCATCTGCTTCTATAAAACCTTTTATCATAACTGATAAAAAGTTGATATTTTAACTAAGCTGAGGTTGGCTTCCTCTGTATTTGGAACAACTTGTGTTAAGAAACTAAAGAGTTGGTGGGGGGTGGGATGGGGAATAACAAGGAGAAAACAGATAAAATGGTAGACCCAGAGAACCCACATTATAATACTATGACTAAAACGTATCTGTACTTAGGCCTTTGAATCTGATAATCCATTTAAGGCTACCTTGGCATCAAGCCCCAGTTCTGCTTTATTGTAAACTTAGGCAAGCCTGAAAGATTATGCTTCATTTTTCTCTTTGATGAGTCATAGAGTGATATTAGATGCTTGTTAACACCTCCAGCAATATGATTCTTTGAAAGGGAGATCTCCAAAAGTGCATTTCCACCTGAGCACCTCCCCCACAGGTATTAAAACAATGGGAAACAGAATCTGGCCCCATGCTGAAACCAGCCTTCCAGCACTGGATAAGTAGGTTTGGCTCTTTCCAAGCAGTCTCCCTGCCCTCCTGGTGGTGTCATCCAACCCATATGATGAGAGTTTGCAGGCTGTTGCAAAGGAACAGATGACCAAGCTTTTTGCACATTCTGCGGGATTATCACTCTGTTTCAGCTTTCACTGAAGAAGTTCCCACCTCTCAAGTTCATAAGGTAGACAATGAATAAAAATTTGTGTTCCTATGATTTTAGAAATGAAAGCACAATGATTTAAAGAAGAAAACCATTTTCTTTTGCCTCACAAGCGGGAAAAGAAATACAGCAGAACAAATATGCCAAAGCAGGGAGAAATGGCTGGTGGCATCCTAACAGGACATATGGGAGTGTCGGGAAATTCCTTGTGGGACAGGGTGACAGAGCAGAACAAGGGATGGGAAGTCAGGAGCCGCAGGGGCTGCACCCAGCTCTGCTAATTCTTACTCATCCTCAGGGAGCCTTGCCAAGCTTACCCCAAGTGTGGTCATGTTCCTCTAATTGGATAAGCTTTTATTTTTAATTAATTCTTTTAAAAGTAAGAAAAAATAGCATTGGGAAGTATTAAAATAAATCAGCATTTTTTTTTTTTTTGGCAAGCATCAAACTTTTAGATCCCTGGTAGAACCCAGCTCATAAATGTGTAAGGTGGTGTGTGCATCCTCAGTTGCTCGGTCACGTCTGACTCTTCGATCCCACGGACTGCAGCCCACCAGGCTCCTCTGTCCATGGGATTCTCCAAGCATGAATACTGGAATTGGTTGCCATTTCCTTCTCCAGGGGATCTTCCCAACCCAGGGATTGAACCAGCTTCCCCTGTATTGCAGGCAGATTTTTTTTTTTTTTAATATCATCTGAGCCACTAGGAAAGCCCTAAATGTGTACTGTATGGATATAGAAAAGGAGTGTCAAAGTTCAGAAAAGAGGAAAGTCCCCTTCAGTTTCTCCTTCAGCCTGAGGACCAGGACTCTCCCCTCTGTGTAAATTTACAAAGGCCTAGCTTCCTGAAGATGTCTCTGGATCTAACCTCCATCCCATGTGGCCATGGTCAAGGTCTGTAGATCAGAATGCAGGGCAGTATGTGCAGCCAGGCCATGACATTTAGGAAGCAGCTGCTGTGTACCTATGTTGGGGGCTTTCAGAGTGAATATTTCCATGGAGTGGTTTTATTAACTATTTCTCTTTTCAACACTTCCTATTATCTGTTATGACCTTTTTCCTAATAGAAAGAAGTGTTAAGGAGAACACTGGCCTTAAGAGTTTCTTTTTCCAATGCATATCATAGCTACTATTTTCAAGCACTAACTTTTTTGGATAAAATATACTTTTGAAATACTGTATTTCGAAATTCAGTTGACTCTCTTCAAAACTGTCAAGAAAACCAACTTTTAAAAGTGAAAAAAAAAAGATAATCTGTTTTTAAAAATGACAGATTATGTACTGTTTGGGGGAAGTAAAGTTAATAGTGAACAGACCCCTAACTTGCTAGGTACAGTAAATGCATTCACAGCCAGCACCTTCTACTCCTACAGTGGGATCAGGCCCAGAGACTGCCTTTGGAGGCCTGGACTATTAGACTATCACTGGCTTTTCCATCTCCACCTCCCTCAGCTAACGTTTTCCTTCCACTTGCTTTACCAGATCAGAGAAGAAATGGAGTGTAAAAGTTCCCTACCATAAGGCTGTCTTTCTTTCCTCTTTTTAGTTGGATTGTCTATTTAGAAAGAGAGCACATACTCATTTTGGAAAATGTAAATAATGCATCATCATGGATAAAGAAGAAAGCACAGATGCTTGTAATCTTACCTCCATTGATATTTCTTGAAAAAAATTCCATGCTTCTCTTTTTAGAGAAGCTGTATAATTTAATGTGAATGGAATGATACTGAACATATTATTTTGCAACCTGGTATTATTATTATTCAAAAATACACTGTGGGGATCTTTCCATGCCAATCTTTTCATAATTGACATCATCCTTTTCATGGTCATACAATATTTCACTCTGTGATACATCAGCTAGCATTGATCTAATCAGCCACTTACGGATGAACGTGACAGCAAAAGATGAAACTGAAATAAAGTGCATAAATAAGACTAGGTCCAAGGCAAGAGTCCAGAGACAAAGCTATCCAATAGTGCCAGATGGAACTATGAGAAGATTAATGCCAAATCCAAGGCAGCAAATGATCAACTGAGGAGATGGAATATCCAGATGTTCTGGCAGTGTTAGAAGAAGGGGTTGTTATTATTATGAACATGATGCCAGAGCTCCTCTATGAACCAGAAATTATGTGTGGGGTTCAGAGTCTAGGAGGTAAACATAGCTCAGCTAAAGATATAGTCAGAGCCTTCAGACTAGATAATGGCTTAGTGCAAAGGTACAAAGGCAATCAGACATACCTGTTAGGCTGTACACACTAGTACAGGCTATGATGTACAAGTTGATATCCAGCCAGGAGACACAGGCAGGAGCTGATTCCCAACATCCAGGTGAGGGGCCTAGGTTCCACAGGGTGTGAGGAAGAGGTAGGGAGTAGACTTCAGGGGACTGAGGACAGCATCTCTGAATCTGATGCATGAGCATAGGACCACAAAACCTGGGAGGAGACACAGGACAGGAGCTTTCAGAACCTTGCCCTGGAAACCCAACAAGTGCTCTGGATTTCAGAGAAAGCTAAACACTGCTGATGCTGCTGGTTGAAGAGAAAGCCAGGTTATCTGTGATGTCTTCACAACAGACCAACACTTTGTAAAGAAGGTATGCAGTTTTCTAGTGAATTGAAGAGCTGCAGGCAGCCAGATCTCAGAAGTCAGGCCAAAGTAACTCGCTAATTCTCAGCTAAGAAAGGTGGGCTGAGCCTTTGCCAAGCCATCTAGCTTTATCCCGTTCTACAGTTCTAGTGGGCACCCAGCCAGCAGATCCTTAGCTTTATTCTACATGCTTTTTTTTCATTCATTCATTCTTTCAATAAATATTTATTGAGCACCTGCTGTGTGTCAGACACTCTGCTCTGTGCTGCAAACAGATAAATAAAACATAGCCCTTGCTCATTTCAAAGAAAAAGAGAAATCCTACTACACTACAACTGTGAGAGAGAGTCAATAGAGAAGTTTGAGTTGAAAGAGGAATATTTTTATGCAAAAAAAGACTAGCATCACTTTAAAAATCAATAGGAGACTTGGGGTGGGAGAGATAAGCATTTGGCTAATATTTCAAATAGTACTTCGTATGAACTCAGTGGCTTCAAGGCACCAAATTAGTTAGGGTCATATTCATACCCACCAAATATTTATTAATCACCTACTATTTGCCAGACATTATTCCAGGCCCTGGGGATACAGTAGAAAGAAGAGAGACACTGAAATTTATGGCCTGGTGGTAAGGGAAGAAAATAAACAAGAAAAATACCAGTGACAAGGGCTATGCAGAGAATTAAGTTATAATAATGTGAGAGGCTGCTTTAGCCTCAGTGGTCAGGCATGCCTCTTTGAGGAACTGATTTTGAAGCTGAACTCTGAATGGAAAGAAGGATTAGTGCAAAACCTCCAAGCCTGGAATGTATGCAATAAGCCTATAGGAACAGCAAGAAGAGGCTGTGACTGGAGTAGAGGGGCAAGGGGCAGGGTGGCAGGGGGAGAGGTCATTGTGGAGGCAGGGACCGGTCATGCACATGACTTTGAGGCCTGTAGGACATGGGGAAGAGCTATGGACTGAGCAGGCAGCACGCCCAGTTACCTAGGTACTCAAAAAAACAAAAATAAATAAATAAATAAAAAATAGGAAGATTCTTGATCTGGGTACTTCTTACCCTGTAACATTGATGGCACCACTGAGTAAATTTCATTTTGTCAGAACCTGATTTTAGGAATGCATTTACTGCATTTTCATACCTTAGGATCTAGTCATTCATTTCACATAAAATTGCTAAGTGCCTACTAGGTGGAGAAGTAGCAGTCAAGGGGAGGTGTGAATGACAAGAAGAGGCTGACCACGTGAAGACTGTCTAGGGCTGGAGGAGCTTTCCAGGCAAAGGAGGGAACAGCAAGTGGGAGAACTGCAGCCAGGAGCTTGCTGAGTCCAGAAGGGACTAGAAGGCCCGGGTGGCTGGGGCCCAGAGGGCAAGAGCAAGAGTGTTAGAGGTACAGCATCTGGTTCAGAGGGCTCCTTAGGCTGTGGCTCTCTGTGTGTTACAAGAAGCTGAGGTAGTGTCCTAATGCTTGCATTTTGAAAAGATCCCTCCCACTGCCATGTAGAGCTTAGAGTGTGGGAACCCAAGAAAGGAAACCCAGAGACCCCTGAAGAGGCCGAGACCACAGTCTGTGTAAGATGTGATGTCCACATGGGCTAAGCAATGGCCTTGGGGGAAGGGACAGTGAGCAGATTTAGAACAGATTCTGAAATGAACCAGGCAGGACATCATGATGACAGAATAGAGCAAGAGGAACCATGAGTGGCTCCTGAGTTTGGATCCTGAGCTCCAGGGCAGATGATGGTGGCAGTAAGTTAGGGGGTAGACTTCAAGAGGTCGGCTTTGGGTAGCAGTGGGAATCAGAAGAGGGTTGAGGTAGCAGTGTATGGGATATATTTTCGATTGCTCGTATTTGCAATTTCCACCAGACATCCAAGCAGCAGTGTTGAATTGGCAGTTAGATATTTGAGTGTGGGGCTTAGGAGAGAGGTCAGGGTTAGAGATGTATGCAAGGGATCACCAGCATTAAAACCCTGAAGCTTGTGCACACTGGTCCTTCCTAGCACAGACTCGAGAGAGGGTGCTGAACACACGCTGCTCTCTTCCTCATGCTCTTCTCTGGGAAAGTAAATGACACTGGGAAACAATCTGCTTTAAAAGATCAAGAGGATCCAAGGGACTTCTTGGTGATCCAGGGGTTAGGACTGTACCTTTCAACACAGGGAGTGCAGGTTCAATCCCTGGTGGGGGAGCTAAGTTCCCATATGCCTCACCGGCCAAAAAACCAGAACATAAACAATAGATGCAACATTGTAACAAATTCAATGAAGACTTTTAAAATGGTCTACATTTTTAAAATGTTAAAAAATAATAAATGAATAAAGAGAATCTAGACAGCCACATTTTCAGCAACAACCAAAAAGAGGCATTGTCAGAGTTCGATGTGACTTGAGAAAGCTTCTGAAATTCTGACCTAATCTTCCAGTGCATAATTTTATTAGATGTGGACCTTTTATTTCTTTCTGCTTTTATGAACTTCCTCTTCAGTCATATGAGGACGTAGCTGAGGATCCTCATATATAACTTCTGCCAAGAGGTGAAATAGTTTATGCATGTTTCCTTGAGAGAAATTTAATCATCTGTATGATTCTTCAAGATATGAATTTACAGTTAATATTCTCCACCAAGGAATATTAGTAATATAAAGTATTTTGATCAGATTATTTCTGATAAAATAAGAAAGTCTGAAGGGTGTTAATGAAAAACAGTAGCTAAATCACACATAAAATGTGCTTATACCTTAAAATCACATTCTGTGGAAACAAGAATAGGCACATCTAGCTTTTAGAAAAATACAATGTATGGACAACAATGCTGCTATTCATTATGTAATGATAATTGTAATTATCTCTGCTAGGTTGTTTCTATGTAATTTAATTATTCACTCTAACACAGAATAATATTATTAAAGAATAAAGATGGTAATTTTTAATATGTTCTGCCCCGAGGTGAGAGTAGGATGTTTAATTAATGAACCACCCTCTCTGTTACCTTATGGATGACTCATTGATAAGATGTGTGCAATATAGCAGGCTGTTAGGTGTTCTCCCCTGCTAATGGATTATTCAAATCATTTTCTCAACCAGAGTGGAAAAAAAGTCACTGTCTGTAACCCAGAAATGATATTGGCAAAGAAGCTGAATAATCAGCAGAACAGCTTGGAATAGTGTTCGTTCTGGACGACTGACAAAATACAAAGAGAAAAAAAAAAATCTTCTTTCGGGCTTGATGCAAGGCTGAATCCAGTTCAGATTTTCTTGAAAGTGGCCTACTTCTTTGCCTCAGATGTTTCATATTTTTGAATGTTTCTAAAAGATAAAGTTCCCCGAACCTATTATAAGAAGAAGTCTTTAGTAAAAGGCATCTTACCAGTATTACCATTTTCCTTCTTTAAAGACCATGGATCTTTTCAAACCTTTAGCAGAAAGAAGTAAAATTAGAAAAGCTGCCACAAATTTTATCCTACTCCACAGCCTACCCCAAACGTGGGTTTATAACTAATATTCGTTATGATTAACCATAATAATTTTTTGACCTTTATGTCATTTATATAAAATTAATATGAGGTGGTTAAAGTTTGGGAATAGATTGGATTCTGAAAGACACACATTCATGTGTGCTCAAACACACAAAAGCCTACGTGTCTCAGGAAAATGAATACATCCACATTTTTAATTAAAGAAGAATGATCCAAAATATTTAATAAATACTCCAAGTGCTTTATAAAACACTAAAAATGTTTTGCTGCATATGTAATCTGGCCTCTATAGCAATGAAAATGTTTTGCTATTAAAGGATCTGACCATATAGGGGCCAGACTTCCAAATTTGGTATGAACAGCTCCTGCTCTAACAGGAACAATTAGGCAACGTGCACATGTCTTCATAAGGACCAAGATCATGGGTAAACTACTAAAAAAATCACTCAGCACTTGCTTTTTGGAAAAAAGCATAATGTTAGATACTGGCTAAGTAATTATGCTGAAGTATGAATATATATTTAATAATTTATATAAGTGTAGATATACATATGTAATTGGTCCTGCTTTAAAAGAGATTCCAATCTGTCAAGGGAGAAATAAATATTTAACTAAATACTAGTGATTTAAATGAGATAAATCTCTCAAAACTCTTGGTTTTATTACATAATCTGTCAGAATCGTAGGCTTATTATTCTTTAATAAATGTAAGGAGAAGTGAAAAATGCAAAAAGCTCCTTCTTTTGGTTGCTAAAAAATGTACATATATTTATATCTTTTAAAAACATTTTGTGTGTGTGTGTGTGTTAGTTGCTCAGTTGTGTCTGACTCTTTGTGATCCCATGGACTGCAGCTCAGCAGGCTCCTCTGTCCATGAAATTCTCCAGGCAAAAATACTGGAGTGGGTTGCCATTGCCTTCTCTGGGGGATCTTCCCAACCTAGGGATCAAACCTGGGTCTCCTCCATTCCAGGCAGATTCTGTACCATCTGAGCCACCAAGGAAGCCCCTTTAAAAAACATTTAGCAACAACTTTATAGACAAGGAAACAATTAGACAGTCAGCGTTTCAGAAGTTAAAAGTTAAAATTGTCAAGACCTAGTGACCGTCTCTGGAGTCCAGGTGTCCTCAGTAACTATTTTATAAATAACATTTTCAAGGACAGGTTTTCAAGTAGCAGAAATCAGAAAAGAATGGTGTAGTTACCTAAGTCTCCACAGTAAGCCAGAGTTCAGGACTGATACTCTCTCTTGTGGGTGTTCTCAAGTTCAGAATTCTTTTTTTTTTTTTTTACTTTAATTTTTATTATATATTGGAGTATAATTGATTTACAATACTGTATTAGTTTCAGGTGTACAGCAAAGTGACCCAGTTATTCACACACATATACCCATTCTTTTGCAGATTCTTTTCCCATAAAGGTTGTTGCAGAATTCTGCATAGAGTTCCCTGCATTATACATTAGGTCCTTGTTGATTACCTATTCTATATGTAGTATTGTGTGTATGTTAATCCCAACTCCTAATTTATCCCTCCTCCCCAACTTTCCCCTTCGGAAACCGAAAGTTTGTTTTTGAACAAATTCTTTTTTATTAAGCAAGATAGTGTCTAAATATCTATGTCGGCAAGGGAAATGGAAGCATCTCTTTTTCCTGAGATTCTTTTCACTAGAAGATGTTAATGGAGGAATTGGGCTCTCAAGGCTAATCACTAAAATCTTATTTGTTAGCATCCAGAGAAAAGGGAAGCTTTAAGAAACTCAAATTTATAATATGGAACTAGCAATCATGGAATACTACTTAAATAGCAGAGATATGTGATGGACTTTGGTAACACCTAATAAACAGCACCTCCTGGAATTCACACCCTGACATGGTTCACACTGATTCTAGGTTTGGCCATGTTCACCACGTTAGGTACAAGAATGTTAGTAAGCATGATGTGAGCTGAGGTTTGGTAAGTGCAGCTTTGAACGGCAGGATCAGGAAAACTCACAGTTTTTATTTAACAAAAGGGAATTAGTGACGGTTTTTAAACAAAAGGGTTGACAGATTCAAAGTAGTGCTTCAAGAATATGATTTGATTGTGGTGTGGAAACTAGAGTCACAGGGAGAAGCTTGGGTGGTGATCAGGGTAGAGAGAACACTTGAAAGATTATCATTCTCTAAGTTGGCCTCTGCATTAGAATAGAAGAGCAGACAATCAACGCTGAGATTTCTGTTTATTAATAAAGGACCACAAGAAGGGACTAAAGCACCATGGTGATGCAGTAGCTTTCTTTAACCACTAGGGGCAGGGGTGGACAGTTCTAGCCAAGTCCCTCCAGAATGTTCTCCAGGATCCATTCATCCTTTCATGGTCGTGAGAAGAAAGACAGCAACAAGGCAAGCTCATGGCATTTGTCTTTTGGTTTTATCTCCTTTCCTGGCATCCCATGAAGGCACACTCCAACTCATTCCAAGGACTCCAGAAATTTCTAACTAATCTGGATGGCTCACTTCAAACATAATGATCTAAATTTGCATTCTCCTGATTTTCAGAATTCACAGCTCAAAAATCCTAAGTTGCTCAAACTTTACAAATAAGGCAAAGAAGTCATAGTTAATAGTGTATAGAAAGCCATAAAAAGACAGTAAAGAAGTAAAATATTTTGTTGTTTTTTTTTAGAAGTAAAATATTTTTAAATGACAGTAAAATGATGATGCAGTCGCATGACCATGAAGCCAAGAGTGAGAGTGTCAAGACCCAGGTAGGAAGGAGGCGCTGCCAGCAGAAGAAAGCACTGGATGCTTTACACCTGACTTCCGGAAGTTACACAAAGAGGTCCTCCCGAGAGAGCAGCAGATTCATACTGTGTGTCTGGGAAAGTGAGTCATCATAAAGATTTCAGATAAAGTCCTAAGAGGGACAGGCCAACAGTGGGATGCGCCATCCTCCTCAGGGTGAATGGAATTTTGCAAACAGTCAAAGTGGAGAGGTGAAGGCAAGGTGAGCCTGGGATCAGGAGACTAGCTATAGGTGTGGCCTAGAATAGAGCACATACTGGTCCTAATTAGTGGCCACAATTACAGCACATGGAGGCTTGTATTCAGGAAGATGTTGGAGTATTGTGTTGGCCAAAAAAGTTAGTTCAGGTTTTTCTGTAAGGTCTTATGGAAAAATCCGAATGCACTTTTGGCCAACCCAATAGAAGCATAACCTTGGGAACTCACATAGGGGACTCTCCTAAGTGGACTTGGAATCAGATGAGAGTCATCCTGCCTCAAAAGACTGAAGCTGCCTATTTCAGAAGCTGAATAAGTGGGGACTAACCAGAGTAGGCCAGAAGTGTCTGTCAAAGCATCATAGTATGGAAGCCAGATAGGTACCCCTTTTGGATAAGTCATGGGGAGTGAGGAGAGAAGAGCCCCCAGGAATATTTATCAGCGATTTTGTTACTCACAGTTTGTGGAGTAATCCATGCTGGGTACACTTGATTGAGGCCAGTGCTGATTCCTGGGGGGAAGAGGGCACAGCTGTCAATCAGTGCCATTCTTCCAAATCAGGTGAGCAGCCCCCGGGGTGACAGTGGGAAGTCAGGGCTACAGACTGACTGGCTGATTCCCCCACTCTCCAGTCCTCCCACGACACCCCCTCCTAGCAATCCCCAGGACCAATTTATTCCAACCATCTGCTTTTCTCCGCTTCTGTTCCCAGGCTGCAAATGATGCTGGAGAAATCAGATACCTGTGCCAGTTGGCACCAGGACAACCTCAGCTGGGCCCTCCATACTACTCAGCAATCCTTTCACGTGTCCTAAATACTTTCTATTTACAGTGCCTGAAGCAGCTGTTCCAAAGCCTTTTATTTTCCTCAAAATCCCTCTCTCTCTTCCCTTTCCTCATTCTCAGCTACTGACCCTGCTTCTACCTCACAGAGAAAATAGAAGGCATCATCTCTGCTCCCCTAGTCCCTAATATAGTACCCCAAACACAGTGTGTGTGTGGGTGTGTGTTAGTCACTCAATTGTGTCTGACTCTTTGTGACCCCGTGGACTGTAACCTACCAGGCTCTTCTTCCATAGGGATTCTCCAGGCAAGAATACAGGAGTGGGATGCCATGCCCTCCTCCAGGGGATCTTCCCAACCCAGGGATCAAACCCACATCTCCTGCATTGCAGGCAGATTCTTTACCATCTCAGCCGCCA
Organism: Bison bison bison; assembly: GCF_000754665.1. NCBI lineage: Eukaryota > Metazoa > Chordata > Mammalia > Artiodactyla > Bovidae > Bison > Bison bison. The sequence continues at coordinate 2,171,072 of NW_011494900.1, read as the reverse complement.
AGGAAGCCCCCAAACATAGAAGGGGTGCAAAAAATAAATGAGTGAATTTATGATGAATGATAATTGGTACATGTTAGTTTCTCTTCCTTCCTAGCCATGTATCAGGACCTATTCTTGCTTCCTTCATGCCTACGTAAGAGAGAAAATTCTGTTTTTAAGGCCAGTCCCTCCAGTGAGGCTCCCAGTTCTGTCTGCCCCCATCTCTCCCAGGATTCAGCTGCATTGCTGATGTCCCCCACCTTCTGTATCTCTTTCCATCCTCTACACTTCAGCCCCCACACATGGTCTGAAGGCTGTGGCTCAGTGTCATCCAGCAGCTATGTGCTGAGCACCTATTGCATGTAAGGCACTGCCCTTAGCACTAGAGAGAGATTGGTGGGCAAGAAAACAGAAAATAATCTCCTGCCCTTTAACGGAGGGAAGGCAGATCACATCCTAATGAAGGAAACAAGTTATAAATAGATGTGTACAAACGCCTTAGGGGAAAAATATGCAGGAATGGGGCAGAGAGTACTAGGGCGGGAGTGGAGATGATCCTTTATGGAGCCATCAGTAATGGGGGACACTGAGCTAAGATCTGAAGGAGGTGAAGGAGTAAGCCATGTGGAAAATCGGCATTCGAAACAGAGGGCACGCCCGGTGAAGGACCAGGGCCAGGGCGGGTGTGTCCTTAGTGTAAGTCGGGAGTGACTCAGAAGATGGTGGCTGGAGCAGCGTGGGGAGGGGACTGGAACAGGATGGGAGGTCAAGGGGACCAGGCCCACAGGGCCTTGGGGATGCACTGTGGGCCTGGACTCGGTAAACTCAGAAGCTCAGGGGAAGGTTTCAAATAGAGGGATGACACGAGCTGACATAGATAAAGGATCCCTCTGGCTGCGGTATTGCAAATTAAAGGGGCAGAAGGAGAAACAGGAAGCGTGGTGAGGTTCACCCAGGCGCACCATCCTGTCCCATCTTCATTCACTCCTCTCGGCTTTAGGTTTCCACTGCCCTTCTGAAAATACCCTTGGCTAAGGTCACAGATAAGTACCAAATGCCAGGCCCTGGAGCTTCTGCTACACATCTGTGCTCCTTTATGAAACCTCAGGGCCAAAGCAAGCCCACCCGTGCTCTTACCTGTTACAGGTGCTGCCCAGGCAGAAGACCCCTCCTGTCTGGTGCAGGGGAATCACAACAGCCCTTGAGGCCTGACTGTCTCTTCCCCATCTAACTTAGAGCATTGTTTGCAGACCAAAATCCTGTGAAGGCTGACAGGTGATAGGAACTGAAAGGACCCCCTCACCCTCCGCAAGACGGCAGACTTCTCACCTCCCCAGAATCGGCCTCACATAGGCAGGTGGTTCAGAGCTGCCACACCTCAGTTTTCCTAAGAATCCCCTCATCTGAAGTTTTATGTCAATTGTCAGCATTTTTAAATGTTGGTAATGCACTTAAATTTTGAAAAACATTTTATGAGCCAAACAAAATGTATTTATAAGTCATATGCAACCAGTCAGGCACCAGTTTGCCGCTTAGAGGAATTTTTTTTTTTTGAAATCTAATAAGCTATAGTGCAGGAAATAAACAAAAAATGCCTCTTCCTTTCTCTCTCCTCCCCACCACTCTTTCCTCAGACTCTTCTGATGAGCCCTCTGCTCTTTTCCACACCTTAATACTGGTGTTGCCCCCAGAGTTCTCCTTACGCTTCTCAAACTATATGCATCAAGACTGCTCCTTTATACTTCTTTGATTTCTAAGTATCTATATGCCAGTGATTTCCATATTTAAGAAGGCTAACCTGAGCCTCTTTCTTAAGCTTTAAAACCATTCTTCTTCTGATCTTGAACACGTGGGTGCCCCTGAACTTCTCACATTCAACTAAGGTGAAATTAGGGCCACTGTGTTCCTCTCAATATTCTACCTTACACCATTCCCCCTTTCTTTCCTCTGTGTTCCTCAGCGTAGTAACACTACCCACTGAAAGAGAGAAACCACAAAATCTTAACACCTTGCCACAGTAAGACTGGATTGCTTGCTCCCCAGCCCAGTGTGGGTCACTGTCCGCTGCAGCCCCGCAGGGGTGGGGTGGTGGGGAAGTCCTGCTCCAAGCACTGCTCAGGGCCAGCCTCCTTTCGTCCTGTGATGTGGCATCTTCAACAGCTTGCCTGGAAGGTTACTGCAGATGGAGAAGAGAGAATGCACAGACCTGGACATGGGATGTGCGTCACCTCTGCCCACTGCACTGTGCAGATATTTACCCCCGACCAATTGCAGAAGGTCTAGGCAGTGACGGAGAAGGCAATGGCACCCCACTCCAGTACTCTTGCCTGGAAAATCCCATGGATGGAGGAGCCTGGTAGGCTGCAGTCCATGGGGTTGCTAAGAGTTGGACACGACTGAGCGACTTCACTTTCACTTTTCACTTGCATGCATTGGAGAAGGAAACGGCAACCCACTCCAGTGTTCTTGCCTGGAGAATCCCAGGGATGGGGGAGCCTGGTGGGCTGCCGTCTATGGGGTCTCGCAGAGTCAGACACGACTGAAGCAACTTAGCAGCAGTAGCAGCAGCTAGGCAGTGAACTCAGCTGTGTGCCCTGGAAGAGGAGAAGGAAGAACACGGCACATTGCTGGGGCTCTCAGTCAGGCTACACAGACCTCCAAGAGAGAAATGGGAGAATCAACCTGCATTTTGTGGGTTGAATCTTAGTAGTTCTGCCTCAGAAAATTCTCACCCCTTCTGCTCTTTTTAAGCCTCAACCTCATCACTTCTCACTGGAGCCTTTGACACGGCCCTTGTCCTTCACTGGCATACTATTGTTGCCATCAGGAGGAAAACCAATCCTACTCTGCTGCTGCTAAGTCGCTTCCGTCGTGCCCAACTCTGTGCGACCCCATAGATGGCAGCCCACCAGGCTCCCCCGTCCCTGGGATTCTCCAGGCAAGAACACTGGAGTGGGTTGCCGTTTCCTTCTCCAAAGCATGAAAGTGAAAAGTGAAAGGGAAGTCGCTCAGTCGTGCTCTAGCTGACTTTAATTGACCTTCTTAGTTTCCTCCTTCAATCGTTTCTGCAACTCCCTCTATGCCCTACACCAGAATTCCTTACATTTTTCTTCAAATAGCTGCCCAGAGTTTGTGTGTGTGTGTGTGCCAGGGGTATTCCTTTGTTCTAGAATGTCCAGCCCTGCCTCCACCACCTCAAAAATCTTCTTTGAGCCTCAATACCCATCTCGAATGTCACTTTTTCTTAGAAACCTTCCCAAACCCCACAGTCAGAAATAATTTGTCTGTGTGTCCAAAACAATTCCTATTACAGTATAGCATTTTAGCACATTTACTTATAAATGTTTTTGTGTATCTCTGCTCCCATAAGACTGGGGATTTCTTGAGGAGGACTATGTTTTATGTATAATTCCTTTGGCTCTATTTGCCAACCCTAAATATTATTTAAAACTGGCACACACAAATGCTCAGCTGATGCTTGGTGAATAAATGAATTTTTTGGTAATTATACCATAATGCAAATTAGAACTTTACATTTTTAGACTAATCCAGTCTAGTATTTTTCTTCATTTCAGAGTTTTACTGTTTATGCTTGTAGGGAAAGGGAAAATTAGCCAAGATGGTGTGATCAGGCTCTCTCGCTCCACAGCATCTCAATCTTGCCCCATGTTTTGTAAATAATGATTATGTAACATCTGAGATCACTTATAGAGCTGTGCACGCATGTCTCAAGGTATTCATCTGGACATGGGCTACTTTTGTTATATAAACCTCACCTGGAAAAGCCCTGGTGCTGGTGTGTGGTACACCTGTATGAGCTTCACCATTTAAGCCCTGGCTGCTGCTGTGTTGGGGCTCTACACTAGAGCAGCATCGTGGTTATGTTGTATGAGATTATGTTAGGGCTACATTATGGTTATGTTGTGCCTGCTGCGTCGGTTGCTACGTCAGCCAGGAGCAAGGCTGTGTTATGGCCACCATGCCAGCCAGGGAGAATAAACATGTCTACAGTTCCTAGGGCTCCTCGAGTCTCTGTCCAGCCTCTTAGCTCATGCCTTGCCTACCCTGGGTTCAGGGGACAGTGCAACAGTATGAACTATGTGAATAGCAAGACAATGCTGTAGGAGCTATTAGCTATCTAAATCTCATAGATTGTGTATGAAAACTTAGTAAAAGTAGCATCCTTCAACAGCTAAGTTAGCAAATTTTTCTCTGAGGACTGTAAAGAATCCTATAGTGAATTTTTGGCTACATCTCAGCAAGAGGTAGGACCTTCTGGATCTCACCCTCTTCATCTAACTAGTTTTACAAATTGCAAATCCTAGACTCACTAAAGAGTAGGTAAAGGAGAACAGACATTTGATGGTTTTCTGAGAACTGGTTATTTCTTCCACTTCTACTTACTTAGAGTCATTTCCAATAAGAAAGTGAGTACAGGCAGGGCAAAGGTGGGAATCTCAATTAATCCAGTGCTACCTGACTTTAAAACTTGGATAAAGGCTACAATGGGTTTTGATACTACCTAGTAATTTCAGATTGCCTTGCCCTTCTTGTCCTATTTATCATGAATAAGTAGGAGTGAGTGATAAGGAGAGAGCCTCATTATTAAATGAGACATGCAGAGAACACTAACTTGCTTGCCCACATCTCTGCCTCTCATACCCAAGCTGAATGTCAAGGTAGTGAATTAAAATTATTCATACCCTTGGCCTCATCTATCACATCTACGTGAATGACTTCCAAATGTATGTCTTGAGTTTAGATGTCTCCTCCAAGTTCCCTGGATCTGACTGACTCTGGGCATTTCCACTCAGATGACCCAGGAGACTCTAATTCAGCATGTCAAAAACTGAATTAATCACCCTCCCCCTGCCCCCCAAGTCTACTGCAGTTCCTATCATCTCTTGCTCAATTAACAATATCGTCATTCTCCCAGGCAGACAGGATTGAGAACACAAGGTCATCTTTGAGGGCTCATGCATTTCATCAACAGTCATTTCTTAGCCACATTCATTCTGTCTCTGCTCAACCATTATGATAAGGTCTCATTCTGTTCTTCCTATTTTTGAATATAGGCAGCCCAGAGCCGAACACTCATAATGTCAGTCTCACAAGGAAGGGGACAAGCCAGAGCTAACAGCAGAGTCACAAAGGCAGACTGACCACATCCAGATCTCACTCTGGCACTTAATATCTGAATGACTGGAATATCAGGTCGAAGTCTTTACATGACAAAACCAGGAGGGTGCTCTTTTACTCAGAATTTTGTGATGTCAACAACTACAAAAAATGAACTTGTTGATTTGTCAGGAGTGGACCCAAGACAGATAGTTGGAAGGATAGTTATACAAATTTAAAAGGGTATTTTCAAGGAGCTGGAAATGAATCACTGGTTGGTTGTGTGTGCTGGGCCATCCAGCTTCCTAATCATTACAATGAATTTTGTAGAGTTGAATGGCATGGAATATTTCAGTTCAGTTCAGTCACTCAGTCATGTCCGACTCTTTGCGACCCCATGAACTGCAGCACGCCAGACCTCCCTGTCCATCACCAACTCCTGGAGTCCACCCAAACCCATGTCCATTGAGTCAGTGATGCCATCCAACCATCTCATCCTCTGTTGTCCTCTTCTTCTCCTGCCTTCAATCTTGCCCAGCATCAGGGTCTTTTCAAATGAGTCAGCTCTTTGCATCAGGTGGCCAAAGTATTAGAGTTTCAGCTTCAACATCAGTCCTTCCAATGAACACCCAGGACTGATCTCCTTTAGGATGGACTGGTAGGATCTCC